>NW_011494851.1:4026679-4090510 GCF_000754665.1 Bison bison bison | reverse complement strand
TTTTTTAATCATCAGAATTTTGTTTCTGGTCTTTGTGGAATATTATTCTTATGAGTTTACTGTTTCTTATTGCTGCTTGATTAGTTTCCTAACAACCTTAGTGACCCATCCAAAATCTTACTGAAGACTCAGTTTCTCCATATGAGGAACCAAGCCATTTATACCCATGTATTTTATATAAATGATATAGATGTAACTTTTTTTTTAACCTCTACAAGTGATATTGAGATACTACTAAATTTAAAAATCACTAGTCTAGGAAATAATTGTAGGCTTTAAAAAGAATTTTTAAAAGGTTAGCCCTATTTGTAAAATTGAAAGAATATTATTTTTTAAGCATAAACATTCCCTTTATTTAATGGATATATATGGTTTAGCAAAATTTTTAAATTTTAATAAAATTTGTTTCCCCCTCTACTCTCATGAAATCAGAAGTTTATGTAGTAAAGACATGATAAGAGACAAAGTTGATAAGTTTGATTTGAAGTAAAATAGATGGAGAAAATCATGATATGCCGGGGTCATTGTGGAAGATTTTCAAAATAGAGAATGTTGCAAATTTCTGAAAGTCCTGATTCTCTCATACTACCACATCTTTCCCAAACCTTCTCCTATTGATTTATAGACTGTGCCTTCATATTCAAGAAAACTAGAATTAAATGTTCCTTCTGACTTTCCTCTCGGCTTATAAAATATTTCGTGGTATTTACAGATCAACAAAGTAAAATACAAATCTCTAAGTAAGGACTTCCCTGGTGGCCCAGTGGTTAACAGTCCACCTGCCAGTGCAGGGAACATGGGTTTGATCTCTGGTCCAGGAAGATTCCACATGCCGTGGGGCAGCAGAGGCTGTGTGCCACAACTGCTGAGCCCGTTCTCTAGAGCCCATGGGCCACAGCTACTGAACCTGTACTCTGCTACTGCTGAAGCTTGTGTGCCCTAGAGCCTGTGCTGCATAACAAGAGAAACCTGCACACAGCAAATAAAGAACGGCCCCCTCCTGCTACAAGTAGAAAAAGCCTGCATGCTGGACCCAGCACAGCCATGAAATAAAAAATTAAAAAATAATAAGCACAATTCTTTATAATAACAACAAAAAAATCCCCAAGTAAAAAGAGACAAAGTTAGTTGTTTTAGATTGGGTAAGCCAGTAAGACTAAACGTACAAAAGTACCCTGTAATAAATATGGATTTCTTCATTTTCACATGACACAACAAAGACATCTGTCATTTATTTAATACATGCTTTCTGTAAGAGACCATACCAAGCATCAAGAGCACATGATTCCTGTTTGCAAATATTGTTTCTCCCTGGAGAAAGAAACTCATGGTATGCTGAGCACTGTATTAGCAATTCTCTAATTACTTTTCAAAATAAACAGTGTTATAAAGTTTTAAATGTTACCTTTATGCTTTGAGAAAAATAAAATAATTACATATGGTAGTCTGTTATGGTACTACATGATACCAGAGGAGTTTGTTGTTACCTTGCCATATGAACAAGTCTGTTGCGTGTCAAAAGAATCAATGTTTCCTCTTAATGCCTAGGAAAAAGATTTTTTAAAAGTTGGATTTGTTTCATTTTTTAATTTTATTTTTCAATGGTCTTAAAACACTCAAGTAAATTTAATCCATCAAAAATTGTCATTGCTGCTAACTGTTGTCATATTTTATAAATTAGCGGGATCCCCCAGAAGAAGAAATACCATTTTGTACCCTAAAATCCTTTCCAGCTGCTATTGAACACACTATACAATGGGCAAGAGATAAGGTAATAAAGATATTGTATAAGAAATTTTTCTCTGAAGTAGAAAAGATGGTATTTCTATCTTTTAAGCAGACTCCTATTTATAATATTTTTTTCCTCTTTTCTGTTATAGTTTGAAAGTTCCTTTTCCCAGAAGCCTTCATTGTTTAACAAATTTTGGCAAACATATCCATCTGCAGAAGAAGTCTTACAGGTAAAAATCAATACACTTTATTTTGAATTACAGTTAATTTACAGTATAGTGTTGATTTCTGCAGTATAGTAAGATGCTTCCATTTTCTATATATACAGATATACACACACACACACATTCTTTTTCATATTCTTTTCCATTATGGTTTATCACAGGGTACTGAATGTAGTTCCCTGTTTTGTACAGTAGGACCTTGTTGTTTATCCATTCCGTATATAATAGTTTGTATCTGCTAACCCCAACATCTTGTCATTGTAATCTTACTTTCAAGTTGCCTGTAAATAATTTATTTTATGTTCTTAAATAGATTATGCATAATTATTTATATAGTAAGTAAGTATTTGAGGAATCTTGAAGTTAGCAGATCACAAATAACCCTTCTTTTTTTAGTTTGGTCAAACTATATGGAATTTTACCATATAGTTCACCACTATAAAATTTTACCAAAATTTTACCACTATTTTACCGTGTTAGACTCACAGAACAGCAGTTCATATGGTTCAGCCTAATTAAGGGTGTGATAATGATGAGACAGCTACAAATAATAAAACAATATCGTTAAGCTCTTTGGAAAAAACTGAGGTAAGTTCTAGTGAAAATTTCAGAAATAGGCCGAGGTTTCAGATTTTATTAGTCTCACGGTGAGGACGGCTTCAAAGCTGCATTCTTACTTTCCTTCAATTCTGCACTAAAAAGGCCAACTTTTTAGTGTAAAATATTATTCATAGCACTTCTTATAATAAGTACATATATAGTATTAACTTGTTGCTAGCCAGACATGAGGATGACTTGTGAAATAAGAAACAGTTTGAGAGTCAAAATTTTACATGCGGTATTTACCCATTCCCCCCTCAAAAAAGAAAAGAAAGAGGGAAAGGAGAAAGACAGAGACAGGGAGCTTGATATGAAAATAATAAATTAAGGCACATGAGCTAGCACTTCAAAAGTTGGCTAATAATTCCTGGGAAATGCATGTGTATGTTTGTGTGGTTAATTGGACATGTATTTGTTTTGTTTTTTCCTCACTCTAGAAGATACAAACCGGACACAGTTTAGAAGGCTGTTTTCAAGTGATTAAGTTACTTAGCAGAAGACCTAGAAATTGGTCCCAGTGTGTAGAATTAGCAAGATTAAAGTTTGAAAAATATTTTAACCATAAGGTATGTGTATACTGTAAAACATTTAGAAAAAGTCTAAACTTGGCTCATTTAATTACTATGACATTCATTTAATTGACCTGAAATGTCTACTCTTTCTTTTTGGAACCTTTTCAGAAATGAATAAGTTAACTGAGAACAAGTGATGGACACACAACCAATTTCTTTCTGAATGTTACTGATCCAAGTGTGAAAGTGTTAGTCACTAAGTCGTTCCAGCTCTTTGTAATTCCATGGACTGTAGCTACCAACTCCTGTGTCCATGGAATTGTCCAGGCAAGAACTGGAGTGGGTACCATTCCCTTCTCCAGGAGATCTTCCTGACCCAGGGATCAAATCCTGGTCTCCTGAATTGCAGGCAGATTCTTTACCATCTGAGTCACTAGGTAGAATGTGTTTAAACTCCACTCCTTGGCTTGTCAGTTGTGCATTTAAGTAGTTCTTGTCTTTCTGTGTACAAAATGGGTTTTAAAATACAGATTCCTTCTAGAGAAGGAATACATTTAATCAGTCTTAAAAGAAGTTTTTTGTTCAAATTAAAACAAGACATTGAGAGAATAGAGATCCATCAGAAATTTTGTTGGAATTTTGCCTTCTCCATCTAAATCTAACAATCACATTTTGTCTGTTTCCTTATTGTAAAATGTGGGTAATAAATTGGTACCTGACTCATAGTATAGTGGTGAGGATTAAGTGAGTTAATTTATGCGAAGTATTTACCATAGAACCTGGCCCATAAATAAATGCCCATAAATATTTAGTGAAATGTTAGATGTTATTCTTTCTCCAGTTACATACAGTTCCTGAAATGTGTCCATCACTGTCTTTCATCTCTCCCTCTTTTTAGGCTCTTACCTATTGAAATATAAAATAAGTTCATCTGTTCTAAAACATTTTTTAATTATAGTTAACCCTACTTTTCACTTCCTCTTTTTTGCTCTGCTGAGTGGAGAAGTGGTCTGTACTCACTGTTTCCATATCTCTACCCAATATGTGTCTTCTTTCCCCACAGCCATTGAAATTATTCTTACCATGACTATCAGTGACGTCATGTCTCAAAATCTAAAGAACTCTTTTTTGTGTGTGTGTGTCCTTATCGTCTGTGGGTTTTTTAACTTTTTTTATTACGGAAAAATTCAACCACAGAAATAATAGAGGAAGTAGCATGTAATGAATCTCCATGTACTCTTCATAAATTGTTCACCCAGGTTTAACAATTACCAACTCATAGAACCCCAGGTGGCTCAGTGGTAAAGAATCTGCCTACCAATGCAGGAGACTCAGGAGATGTGAGTTCTATCTCTGGGTTGGGAAGATCCCCTGGAGGAAGAAATGGCAACCCACTCCATCATTCTTGCCTGGAAAATCCCATGAACAGAGGAGCTTGGCAGGCTACAGTCCATGGAGTCACAAAGAGTCAGACATGACTGGGCATGCATGCACAGAATCACAGAACTCATAGAAATCCTGTTTCATGTATATGCCGCCTAGTATACCCTCCGCCTAGATGGTTTTGAAGCAAATCTCAAACATCGTATCATTTCAAAATAAAAAATGCAATGTATTTTTACGGGATTTTTTGGTTGGTTTGTTTAAGAATTAGCTCTTCAAAAGGAGCAGTTTGCTGTTTAGTTGCTCAGTCATGTCTGACTCTTTGCAATCCAGTGGACAGTAGTAGCCCACCAGGCTCCTCTGTCCACGGGATTATCCAGGCAAAAATACTGGAGTGGATTGCCATTTCCTTCTCCAAAAGGGGCAGAATGAGATGTAAAGTATGCCACCATTTGTGTAAAAGGGATAAAATAATCTATATTTATGTTTGTCATAGATGCAAAAAATATATATGTAAATGTTAATAAAGAAATAGGTAGAGGTTATTCCAAGTGAGGGTCAGGGTCAGTGACAGGAGAATGGACAGATGATGTACAGGGTCATTGGGAGACTTTACTGTATATCTTTTTATGTTTTTTTTTATTTCAGTTAATAATGAGTAGTGATTGTTTTTAATTCAGTTTTTTTCTTTAGGCTCTTCAGCTGCTTCACTGTTTCCCTCTGGACACACGATTAAAAGATGGCAGTAAGTATTGAGAAGAAAGTTTAATGTGATTTATTATTGACTGTTGAAATTGAAAATAATGTATTTTTTCATTTTGTTAGGTTTGTTTTGGCAGTCACCAAAGAGACCCCCCTCTCCATTAAAATTTGATCTGAATGAACCTTTGTAAGTATATATATCCAGTTTTATATATATCCTTCATTGTAAACCTCTTAACTGTTCAGGTTTACATTGCAGGGTAAAAACTTCAAACATTTTAGTGTTAAAATATTGCATCCATCTTAATCTAAGAATTATCATAGCATTTTGGCCAAGAAAACAAGCCACAATTCTCTCCCCACATAGATAAATCTGTTTATTTACATGGTAAATAACCTCATTATTTTTATCTTTTCTAAAGTGCAACCAAAGTGTCATCTCTTTGACTTTATTTATGAAAAATGTAAAATGAAAACTAATGTTCTCCTATTTAATGAACTCAGTATATAAGAAACTTTGTTTATATGGGGGAGAATGATTATTACTAAATAACTGCCTAAATATTCTCAGATTAATTTTCAAAGGAGTTGATCTTTGAGTAAATACCTGTATATCCTGTCTATATTAGATACACATTTATAAACACACACACACTCACTTTTATGTGCACATTTTAATTAAGCACTTAGCTTAATTAAGCACTTTCAACAAGTAACTCTGTGCTTTATTTTTTCCTCTGGTGCTTATTCTAGTCACCTTATCCTGCTGCTGCTTCTGTAAAACTTGCCTTTTTGCTTTTAAACATACTCATTTGCTTAGTTTGATATTATTATACACCTTTTAAAACCAAATTTGCAATATTTTCTTATGAATTAAAATGAATTTTCTTTCAATACTTTAATTTTCTACTTCTGGCCACTTCTCTCCCCAGAGTAGTCTTGATCACTACCTGAATAATAGTGCTTATGAAAATAAACATCTAATGTTTTCTTTTTTATAGCTTTGTCAATGCCTTGATCTAGACCAGAATTTCATTGCTTAATTAAAAAAACAAAAAACAAAATAAAACACATAATCCTGAACATTACTTGCCTTCAACATTTTAAAGGCTATAGTTTATGATGAATTAAACATCTTTGAAATTGTACACTCACACTTTATTTTTTTAATTTCAAAAGGCACTTCAGTTTTCTTCTAAATGCTGCAAAATTATATGCTACAATCTATTGCATTCCATTTACAGAAGAGGTAAGATATTCTTCAAACCCTAACAGATAGAAATAATTAGAATTAGAAGACCTAGCTTAATTGTATCATCAGAACGTGTTTTATAAGAATCATTCTTTGATATAAACTTTTAATTTTGTTGTAGTGTTTCCCTTTCTAATATAGCAGAAGTTAAACACCTCATTGCAGCATTACTAAGTAGAAGAAAGTTGAATTTTTCTTTCTGAATTTAAATAGTGAAACAAATATTTGTAAGAGAAATCTTATCTTTATTTTTAAAATGTTTGTGACCTACATAACTTTAACTATTATAATTACTTTTAAAACCGAAGGTGACCTATATCATAACAAATTTTAAATATTACTTAGTGGTTCTCTTTATTAACATTTGTTTGGTTTATTTTGTGAAATCAACCTATGTGCATCTCAGGAGACCTGAAAATGCTCTCCCATATTAACATTTCTTAACGTTTATCATTTATACATTTTTTCTTAGACATTACCTTCATTGACTAATATATAAAGGATATAATGCAGTTTTATTTGAAAGGGAGGTCTGTATTAGTGAATCTTCATCCTCAAATGCATAACAGAGCTAAATAACTGGTTATACTTTTAGGTACTAGGCTGAATGGGAGAACATCAGCCAGATTCATAACTAGCACTGGCTCTTTTGAATCTACATAAAAATGTAGATTAATCCCTTTTGGGGTTAAAACACAGTAAAATATACCATAAATGTCTGGTAAAGATAGTGGTATTCAGTTAGTTATTCTTCTTGTGAAAAAAGTGGTAATTTGTGATAAGAGTTGTAGGTGACCTCAAAAGCACTATGTCTCAGTTTTTCCTAAGCAGATTCTTAATAATAAAAACGTATATAGCTTTAAATTCATCTAAGTTTATCTTGAACCATATAAATATTTTCCAGTTTCTGGAGATATGAATTCCATTTACTTATTTATTCATTTGTTTATTGAGTCACCGTATATTGAGTCAAACTTTCTGCAGGGAACTTTGTAAAACATTGAAGAGATAGTTCCTGATCTCAGAGGGCACTCTGTGTGATACTCACAAGCAGTCCTAAAACTAACTTTTTAAGAATTTGTGGAAAGACTAAGATTTTGGTCAACTAATATGTTGACTATTAAGTACTTTTTTACATGCACCACCCCCACCTCCCAGCCTTTATGGATGATATTTCTATAGAAATAAAAGTAAATGTCACAAACAGATGTGGTCTAAACAGTTATAAATTACTCAAATATTTTAGCATGTTAAAGTACCATTTTTTGGTTGTGTTTAGAATTTAGAATTTTAAGAATATGCTGATAAAAATTACTGTTTTAAAAATCAGGACTTATCAGCAGATACCCTGTTGAATATTCTTTCTGAAGTAAAGATTCAGGAATTCAAACCGTCCGACAAGGTACGTGTACAAGTTCATTCATTCAGCAAATAGTCATTGAACTACTTCTTGTGTCAAGTTTCGTTCTAAACCTGGAAAAGCCCATAATGAACAAAATTCTTGTTCTTTTAGGAGTTATATTCTAAGGGACCAAAGATAGACTGTTTTTTTTAAAGTGCCAGTGATTATGTAATATTGCATTATGGGCAGAAGAGTTAATAAGAAAAGGCAAAGCAGGTAAAACAAAGGTGATGGAGCTGGTGTCATTTGATGTGAGCTAAAAGAGGACAGCTTCTCTGATATGGTTATGTCTAAACAGAAGCCTGAAGGAAATGAGGCGTGAGCCATACTATTATCTGGTGAAAAAGCGGTGCAAACAGCAGAGCAAGAAGATGAGAGAAAGGCCTTCAAAGACTTTGAACGCTGGAATTTTTCTGGAGGAGACTATGCAAGAGAAGAGTGGTAGACAGTGAGATTGCAGAGGTAGTGAGGGTTATGATAAGTACTTTATGTTTTATTATGGAATAAGCCAGTTGAAGATTTAAAACACAGGGTACAATCTGACATATTTAAAAGGAGGACCTTGGCATTTGTATTAAGAAGGATTATATGGGACATGAGAGAGGAAGCAAAATAAGTTATTAGGATATTATAGACAAGAGATAATGGTGATTTGAATGAAGTAGGGGAGGTTTTAAGAGGTTGAATTTTGTGTATATTTTGCTGTAGCCCTGACAGGATTTATAAGGAATTGCTCTGAGTATGAGAGGGGAAAAAAAAGATTGTTGTTTTCTTAGTTGAAGAAAAGAAACATTAATAGCTCTGAGTGATAGGGAAAAGATAGAGGGTGTTTGACCTGAGCAAAAAAAGAAAGATATGAATAATTGCCATGGGCTAAGTGAGAAATTAGAAAATGTTATATAATTTTGAGACAATACTTAGGATCCACTTAATGTTAATTCCAATAATGTATTCCACCAAATGAGTCTGGAGAAAAGGCAGTTTAGCTGCTTGGATGCTATTGTAGAATAGCTGGGAATAGGATTTTAATAAGGGTTGAAATTTTGCCAGGCAAATATGTTGGAAGGAAAGAGAGACAGGGACTATTAATACAGGTGGAACATGAAATGTATGCATGGTAAATAGGAAAGTCTGAAATACTAAATATTTTTTTCAGTTCATCATACCCCATTTTGTATGCACTTTAAAAAAAATAAACAAACCACAAAACCCTTAACAGTAACAATAAACTGTAAACCCTTAACAATAAACAGAACTCTTCTGTTCCCCTTATCCTTTAACTATACTGGAAAATGTGGAGTAATGACTGCCTCCATGCAAAATTCAAGTAGGAAATGGTTTTGCAGTCTTCCACTCTGCATTTTTATTTTAGAGAAAAGGAAACTTGTAGGTAGTTCATTTTGTACAAGTAAATGGACTTTCTGAATGAAATATTCGTGACTTGCAGTCACAAAAGTACAGAAAGGATAAACAAAATTCCTTTATAAAAATTCCTAGCCCATGTTTTAATGGACAAAACTGCTAGACAGCCACCAAGGAAATATGCATCAATAACTTTGCAGGTCTTTACTGCTCTTCAGTGTTTTCTAGCTTGAATTGCTTCTTTCTGTATTGAAGTTTAGGGGTAATATATTATCCTGAGCAAATAAGCCACAATTTTAACAGGACTTATTAGCTTAAAACTCCTTGAAGCAGCTTCCCCAAAGCTTCAGGGTCTGGCACTCCTAGTTAACAGATGCCACAGCCAAAAATATCAACAGCACATCCTGGCAAATAAAAATTACTGCTTCCTTGACTCCTTAATATTTCTCAAATACTTATAATAATATTTAATATGTAAAATGTGAGTTGGATGTGTTTTTTTAAAAAAGAAGTAGTATTTTAGTAATGATGTAGCTAGTTTCTTGGTTTGAGAATATCAAATTACCAACATCTGCTGGATCATCGAAAAAGCAAGACAGTTCCAGAAGAACATCTACTTTTGTTTTATTGACTACTCCAAAGCCTTTGACTGTGTGGATCGCAACAAACTGTGGAAGAATCTTACAGAGATGGGAATACTAGACCACCTGACCTGCCTCCTGAGAAATCTGTGCAGGTCAAGAAGCAACAGTTAGAACTAGACATGGAACAACAGACTGGTTCCAGATCGGGAAAGGAGTACATCAAGGCTGTATATTGTCACCCCGCTTATTTAACTTAAATGCAGAGTACATCATGAGAAACCCTGAGCTGGAAGAAGCACAAGCTGGAATCAAGATTGCTGGGAGAAATACCATAACCTCAGATATGCAGATGACACCACCCTAATGGCAGAAAGCGAAGAACTAAAGAGCCACTTGATGAAAGAGAAGAGTGAAAAAGTTGGCTTAAAGCTCAACATTCAGAAAACTAAGATCATGGCATCCGGTCCCATCACTTCATGGCAAGTAGATGGGGAAACAATGGGAACAGTGACAGACTTTATTTTGGAGGGCTCCAAAATCACTGCAGATGGTGACTGCAGCCATGAAATTAAAAGACGCTTGCTTCTTGGAAGAAAAGTTATGGCCAACCTAGACAGCATATTAAAGAGCAGAAACATTACTTTGCCAACAAAGGTCCATCTAATCAAGCTATGGTTTTTCTAGTACTTGTGTATGAATGTGAGAGTTGGACTGTAAAGACAGCTAAGCACCGAAGACTTGAAGCTTTTGAACTGCGGTGTTGGAGAAGACTCTTGGGAGTCCTTTGGACTGCAGGAAGATCCAACCTGTCAATCCTAAAGGAAATCAGTCCTGAGTTTTCATTGGAAGGACTGATGCTGAAACTCCAATACTTTGGCCACCTGATGCGAAGAATTGACTGACTAGAAAAGACCCTGATGCTGGGAAAGATTGAAGGCAGGAGGAGAAGGGGACAACACAGGATGAGATGGTTGGATGGTATCACGAACTTGATGGACATGAGTTTGAGTAGGCCTCAGGGAGGCCTGGTGTGCTGCAGTCCATGGGATCATAAAGAGTCGGACATGATTGAGTGACTGAACTGAACTGATCTGAACTTCTCTGACCTTGTGTTTAATATGTAATTTCTTAAAGATAAATTACTTTTATATGCTGTCCTAAGCATGCAGCTATAAAGAAGGAACACATGTTCTTTGGTATAGAACTTCTTGTCAGCATTCAGTAAATATTTTACATGCCCATATTATGTGATTTGTGGATTTCTTCAATTTCTTTGAGACAGAAAATAACTTTGCACTAGTTAGAGATACATAATTTGTTTTGAAGTTGATTTTTCAGAATTGCAAGCTATTGATTAATATTAACTTGATTTTAATGTGGAATTTTAAAAGGAATTTGTATGAACTCAGATCTTATAAAGTATTCAGTAAGTATTTTTAACTTAGGCAGGTTTATTTTAGATATATTGAGATTCTCTCAGATAAAAACTCCTTTTCTCATAGAGTTTATATATCACTGTGAGGCAGTAGACAATAAATATGTAAATAATATTATTTACCAATATAAGGTATAAAATACTTTTGACCATAATGGTTAATAATCTAATTAAACTACATAGAATGTTTCCTCTTTATGACTTTTGTCATGACTGTTTGATAAAAGCAGATATGTTAGTTAAGCTTATGTGTAAGAGGTGATATCATTAATGAATATGTATTCATATATTTAAAGGTTGTTCAAACAGATGAAACTGCAAGGAAACCGGACCAGGTTCCTGTGAGCAGTGAAGATGAGAGAAATGCTATTTTCCAACTAGAAAAGGCTATTTCATCTAATGAAGCTACCACAAGTAAGGGGAAATCCTTATAAAACTATTTTGAGCTAAAAATATTTTATTTTCACTAAGCTCTACACTTAGAAGGTTGTGAAATTAAATAATAGCAGGAATAATAATGATATTACTTGATTTCATGATCATATGAAAGTCACTGTTCATCTTGAACTATAACTAAATTCACCAGTTTTCTCCACCATTTCCTTACTCTTAAAGGCTGATATGTACGTCTGCTTTGTTTTTGTTGTTCTGATTCTTTTAATCCTTGAGATTCTGTTATGTCATTGCTTTATAACTTACCGCTAGCATAATGAATGAAAAATGGAGTCCTTGTGGAGACTAACCCTGCATGTGTGTGTGCGTGCTTAGTTGCTCAGTCACGTCCAACTTTTGCAACTCCATGGACTGCAGCCCACCAGGCTCCTCTCTTCATGGGGGTTCCCCACGCAAGAATACTGGAGTGGGTTGCCATGCTCTCCTGCAGGGGATGTCCTAACCCAGAGATCGGACCCAGCTCTCCTGCATTGCAGGCAGATGCTTGACCGGCTGAGATACCAGAGAAGCCAGACTAAACCTGCTGCTGCTGCTGCTAAGTCGCTTCAGTCATGTCTGACTCTGTGCGACCCCATAGACCCAGTTAAATCACTTTAGGATAAAAAAATTATAGACAGATTTCTTCTTGGCTTCCATAATTACACACAGGTAATATAAATCTGACCTTTGTACACCCTTGCTAAATGATCTTAAATATAAAAAACTGAACTTTTAATTACTGAAAAACAGATCTGTACTAGCTTGTTTTGAGACCTCCTCAGTATCCTTTAACTACATAAATCAGCAGTTTCCAAACTTTGGGGATTTTACATAAAGACCAGTAAAATTCAAGAAAAAACCCTAGATTAGCCAACTATTTAGGGCGTCCCTGGTGGGCTCAGACAGTAAAAGAATCTCCCTGCAATGCGGAAGACCCGGGTTCAATCCCTGTGTTGGGAAGTTACCCTGGAGAAGAGAATGGTAACCCACTTCAGTGTTCTTGCCTGAAGAATCCCATGTACAGAGTCTGTGAGCTACAGTTCATGGGGTCGCAAAGAGTCAGACACAACTATGTGATTTACAGCCAACTATTTATTTTGCAAGTAAACAGTTGATATCCTAAGTTAATAATTGGAATTCTAGAAAAAACTTATTACCATTTCTTACTTTTTATTTCATCACAGATCAAGCTACACCTGTCTGCAGAATGATTTGGGGAACCACAAATTAATCTTAAAAACTTCCCCCAAAATACTTGTTTTTATTTGACCAGTTGACTCTATGCTTAGTTATCAGAGGTAAAATTTTTCAGAGTAGTACTTAGGGAATCGGTTTTTGAACAGTAGCCAGTGTTGACTTTTTTATTGTAAACTGCTTAATAGTAAATGTACATGGCCTTTTTTTTTTTTCCACTTTATTTATTTATTTTTTTGGAGGCTAATTACTATACAATATTGTATTGGTTTCATCATACATTGACATGAATCTGCCACGGCTTTATTTTTATATTTTTTAGAAAAGTTTTATAATATCAAAATTTCTCTAATTTAGGGGTATTAAAGCCATCATTTTCATGTCCTTCAATAACTTAAGTTCTCTGACTTTTCTTTCTTTTTTTCTTTTTTGGTATTTTTCAGTTACTTACAAAGCTAAACAAAACACAGAAAAGATTCTTCAACAGTAGTGAGCCCACATTGCTTTTTACTTAGTAAAGCCTTTATTACTTACTAGCAAACTTTGTTTTTCTGGTTATCATCAGGTGACCTTCAGATGGCAGTGCTTTCATTTGAAAAAGATGATGATCATAATGGACACATAGATTTCATCACAGCTGCATCAAATCTTCGTGCCAAAATGTATAGTATTGAACCCGCTGACCGTTTGAAAACAAAGCGCATAGCAGGTAGAATTATACCTGCTATAGCAACATCTACTGCTGCAGTCTCTGGCTTGGTGAGATTATTATTCTGTGAAAATGTTGCTATATCATTACTTCTTTCCTGTCTTCCCTATTATACCACCCCTAAACCATTCACTCGGAGATCTTAGAGAAGGAAGGATACTTATTGACCTTATAATTTAAAATTGTAAGGTATTTCTGCAAATACAGTAATCTTGTATTTTGAACTTTTACAGATAATGCAAACATTTTTAAATAAGCTCCTTTGAGTTAGAGTATAATTTTTCTTACAAGCAATAATCCTCTTAATCATCTTTGTATCCTCCATACAATCCATGTGCCTTATTTTTCTTGAATAAAATGAACTATCCTAGACTTTGCACTTTGATAATATTAGATTTTAGTTCTTTGCCTTAAAAAAATGCTGTTCTCAATAGTGATTTGGATTTCTTTTGATTTAGTCTTTTCTTAACAATTCCTTAACAATTTAGAATCTTTAGGACCATGCTAGTTATTATACTTTAGTGTTACTCATAGACGCTATATAGTTATTGTTCCTATTATTAAATGATTTCAGACAGCTGTATTTCTTGAGTGCTGGTGTCTGCTTTCAAAATAGGAAGATTACATGGTCAGATTAATTAGACTTACAGAAATTTTTATTACTCTAGTCTAATAACTACTTTTATTCTCTACACAGAAATTCTTGAGAAGAAGTCAGGAAAATTATATACGTGCAATTAAAGTCATAGTTAGTTTTAGGCTATTATATAATCAGATCACCTTCTTTTACCTAGGTTGCATTGGAGATGATCAAAGTAGCTGGTGACTATCCATTTGAAGCTTACAAAAATTGTTTCCTTAACTTAGCCATTCCGATCATAGTGTTTACAGAGACATCTGAAGTAAGAAAAACTGAAATCAGGTATGCATGAAGATCTGCTTCTCTTGCATAATGAGAATGAAATAGTTTTTTTTTTTTTTTTACTTTTTAAAAGGGAAAAATAATAGCTTCATCACTCCTTTTCCTCTCTACACACACATATCTTTTCTATCACTTCAAGACAAGGTCATAACCCCATCTTCATGTAGCATTTTTTTCCTTTTTTTTTTAAATTATATAATTGACGTGCAACATTAATTTACTTTCAGGTGTACAACACAATGATTCGACACCTGTATATGTTGTGAAATGATTACCACAATAAGTTCAGTCACCATCCGTTATCAAACATAGTTACAGAATTTTTCTTATGATGAGAACATTCAGGATTTACTCACCCAGCAATTTTCAAATATGCAATACAGTATTAACTATAGTCACTGTGCTGCACATTATATATATCCATGACTTACCTTACAACCAAAAGTTTGTACCTTTTGATTCCCTTTATCCATTTTGTTCACCCTCACCACCTGCCTCTTTCTATGAGCTTGTGGTTTTTTTGGTTTTTTTCTAGTTAGTTGATTGAGTTTTCTGGGGAAGAGAGATGGTTTGTTTGTTTTAAATTCCACATATACATAAGGTGATAAGGTATCCGTCTTTCTCTGTCAGACTTATTTAGTATGTCTTCAAGGTCCATCTCTGTTGTTGCAAAAGGCAGGATTTCATTCTTTTTACGGCTGAATAATACTTCATTGTATATGACACCATACTTTTTTTATTGATTCCTCCAAAATGGACACTTAGATTGATTCCATGTCTTGGCTATTATATAAACAAAGCTTCAGTGAACATGGGAGTACAGATACCTTTTCAAGTTAGTGTTGGCATCTTCTTTGGATAAATACCCAGAAGTGGATTTGCTAGATCATATGGTATTTCTATTTTTGTTGTTTTTGAAGAACCTAAATACTGCATTCCGTAGTGGCTGTATCATTTTACATTCCCGCTAGAAATGTACAAGAGGTTGAATTGCTTCACATCCTTGCCAGCATTTGCTACCTTTTGTTTTTTTTGATGATAACCATCCTAACAGGTGTGTGATGATACCTCAATGTGGCTTTGATTTGTATTTCTCTGGTAGTAATAATGAGCGTCTTTTTTATCTACCTATTGGCAATCTGTATGTTTGCTCTGGAAAACTGTTCAGGTCATTTGCCCATTTTGTTATTGGATTGTATGTATTTTTTGCTGTTGAGTTGTCTGAGTGTGTTATATATTTTGTGTATTAAATCCTTATCAGATATATGATTTGCAAATATTTTCTCCCATTTAGTTGGTTGCCTTTTCATTTTGTTGATTTTTTTTTTCCTTTGTGGATTTTGAGTTTGATACAGTCCCACTTGTTTATTTTTATTTTGTCACCTTTACTTTTGCTGTCAAATCTAAAAACTCATCACCAAAACCTAGTGTCAAGGAGCTTACCACCTAAGGTTTCTTCTAGGAATTTTATGGTTTTAGGTCTTAATTCAGGTGTTTGATTCATTCTGATAATCGATAATTTTTGTGTATGGTGGAAGATAGAAGTCCAGTTTCATTCTTATGCATCTGGCATGAAGCATTTCTGACTAAACTAGCCATAGTATAGTCAGCACACTATTAATCTGCCACACTATTCAGCATTGTACTTTCTTATGTTTCATCTATGTTTGCCTAACTCGGATGAATTAGAAGCCACCCTTAGTGTCTGACTAATGGATAATGAGAATAAGCATCTAGTTCCAAAAGCTGTATGACAAAGCAGAACAATTCCCTGGGACTTTCATTTTTTACAGTTTAAACTGGTAACAGCAAAAAATTTGAAAATTACCATCTTGGCAATAGTGTGAGAAAGCTTTACTCTCATACATCATTGATGAGAATATAAAATACCCATATTAAAACATATACAGCACTATATTTCAAACTTGCATGGGTTTCACTCATTTCAAATGATACACGTATAGGATGTTCATTCTGGCATTGTTTATCATAGCCGAAGATTAGAACAACCTAAGTGTCCAATGATAGGAGACTGAAACATCCACACAGTGAAACTTATGCAGCTATTGAGAACCAAACTCTCTTGCTAAGACATACTGGTTTATAATGAGACATTGGAAAGATAACAAGGTACTGATAAAAATGGTTACCTGTGTAGTATACTGGGGAAGTAAGATTTTGGAATATTTTAAGTTATATTTTCCTTTTTTTTACTCACACATTAATATCTAGTTAAATCACAAATAGTGGATTTCTGGGGTTTTTTTTATTATTACTCAAGGGAAGAAAATGTGAATGTTTTTGTTCTGAATATTTTTCTACAACAGAAATGGAATATCATTTACAATTTGGGACAGATGGACTATACATGGAAAAGAAGATTTCACCCTCTCGGACTTCATAAATGCAGTCAAAGTGAGACAATTATTCATTAGTTGCTTTGAGTCTGTTAGTTTTTATACATGATCTCATTAGTGTTTAGTCATGTCCGACTCTTGGAGGTTTTTATAAATATTATTTATCACAAATTTGCTTTCTTTTTACTGGTTGTAAAACATTGTCACAACCATTTTCTATTTGGATGGAGCTTTGATTGTTTTTCTTTTTGATATTCATTTTTAGGAGAAGTATGGAATTGAGCCAACAATGGTGGTCCAGGGAGTCAAAATGCTCTATGTTCCTATAGTGCCTGGTCATGCAAAAAGATTGAAGTTAACGTAAGTACCAAACATTGTATGCAAGAGATTCTTAGAAATTGAAATATAAGTTGGACGTACACTAGAAAATTAAGTGTAGAGATTATTGAAGTTCAGATAAAAATACATGATTTACTCTTATCTAATGACAGAAATAAAGACAGTGAATGTACCAAGCTTCATAGGCTACCTTCCCAGTGAGATTTGTAGGATTACAATATTCTTGTGAATTTCTTGTAGTTCTGAGTCAGCTTTGAAACTAATGGGCTTAGAAACCTGATTTGATCAATATACTAAGTAAAAGCAGATCCACCTCTTATGTGCAAGCACTGAGGATTAGGCTGGTGAAACTGAAGTATTAAAAAAAATGCCAATTGTCATTGTCATTCATTTATTCAGCATATTTTTTCGAAGAGTGCCTACTATATCCCAGGTACTTTTGTGAGCATTAGGGATACAGCAGTGAGTGAAGCAAAGTCCCTACCCTTCTTGAGGAGGGACATGAATATCAGATGGTGGTAAGTGCTATGGAAAAATAAAGCAGAATAAAGGTGTGTTAAATTGCTACAGTATATTAGTATGTTAGATAATCTTGGTAATCCCTCTGCCTGTCATATTTTGATTTGATAAGCTGACATTTGAGCAGAGAGAAAAAGGAAGGGAGGGAGCAAAATCAGCCAGTCTTTACAGTGGTCTGCAAGGCCCTAAAGTATCTGGTTCCCACTTACTCCTCTGAGTTCCTTTCATACTTCTCTGTCCTTGTTCACAATATTCCAGTTACAGTGAACTCCCTCCTTTTCCTTGAACATTCCATTCTCCAGCATGGGACCTTTGATGTAGTTTTTCCCTTTGCTTACAACTCTTTCTGAGATGGCCATCTGACTAACTCTCACCTCTGGTCTTTGCACTTCCTAAAGAGGCCCCTCTGAACCCCATCTAATACTATATCCTGTCCAATCTCCCAGCCGAGCACTCCTAATCCCCTTTATTCTGCTCTACTTGTTCCCTTTCTCATAACATTTGTCACTAATAATCACTATATTATCATCTCCCCCCACTAATAAGCTTCATTCACAAGAGCAGGAATCTGTATTTCCCATCTATATATTCATTTTTTAAAAGCATTGCTTACATTTTGGGTTTTTTTGCTATGTGGTTTTTTTCGGGGGGGTGGTGTTTTTTAATAAGTGGTCTGTATTCTTTATCATTACCAACAGAGGTAAAAATTGTTAGGTAAATCATTCATTTCCTTAATTATATGAAAGCAGATGAATTACTACATTTAAAAGTAAATTTAAACAAGATCAGATTCTTTGGACAACATAATCATTGAATCACTCTTTTAATTTTACAGACTTTACCAAATTATTTGTCCTTGTTTATTTTTCTTAGAATGCATAAACTTGTGAAACCTTCTGCTGAAAAGAGATATGTGGATCTTACTGTGTCATTTGCTCCAGATGTTGATGGAGACGAAGATTTACCTGGACCTCCAGTAAGATACTACTTTAGTCATGACACTGATGAACAGAAGTTGTCTTAAATTTAAGACTACTTGATTTTGGAAAGAATGCACTTAATTCAGGAACTAAAAAAGTCAGCTCAAAATGCTATGGATTTCTCTTTGATAAAGCCTTAATTTAAGGGAACCATCAGTAAAAAAAAGGAAGTACAGTGAAGAATTGTAAAGGATTTTGAAGCATAGTATATATACTCATGTTGTGCTTCATATGTGGATGTGATCACAAGCAACTTTGAACTGGAATGCCATTTTATAATGCTTACCAAAAAATTGTATATTGACTTCTTTGGATGAAACGAAGGAAAAATTACATACCCAAGACTAGAAGAGCTAAAACATCAAGAAATTGAAAGTTACAAATGTAATTATCCAAAACATTTAATCTCATTTTATAAATTGTTGTTGTTGTTGTTTAGTATTTGAGGCCCATTTTTCTCTTCAAATAGTATTTGGCTCCCTGCACCTTTCAAGATGAGGCTTTGAATTTAACATCAATGTAGGTGGGGGGATAGTAGCAGTGGATAAAGAGTAGACATTTAGAATTGTACAAATGTTACCTCTGCTCATTTTACCAGAGTTTGCTATATCACTGTCTCTCCAAAATCAGGATCTTTGTTGACAGCATCAGTGTCATAAGTCATGATGACAGGTGTTAACCGGAACTAAATGTTAACAATACTGTATGAACTCTTGACAGCCCTCTTAGAGAATCCACAAATGCAAACAGATAAATATGGTTGGTCATTTGATTCATCAGTATGCCTTCTAATGTGGCTGTTTTATTTATTTGGAACTCTAAACCTAACTGTCATAGTATATAAGACTAAAAAGTTTTGTAAATGGAGTGTCCTTAGAAGTTGATGAAGAGTAGAAATTAAAAAATTATCACTAGTTGAGTCTTGATTTTTTTTTTCTTCCAGCAAACAAATGGACAGAAAAACAATTTTTTTTTTTTTAAAGGAAATGTATTATTTAATTCCACATTCCCAGAAAGGGAGTGGACAAAGATAAAAATTTATTTTTTTAGATCTTTATTGATAGAAACGTTCTGTTTTCTGCTAGGAGCTATTGCAGGTATTCATAGAAATGCTTTCATTAAAATAACATAAAGTATACTCAACACTGTAAACTCAGTGAAAACAGCAGGTGTTTCATTTACTTCCAGTGATATGTGTCCTAAAGCAATTGGCATTTCGTAACCACAGAATGTCATTTCCTTCTAGCTGCTTTTCCTCTATTTTTCTGTTCAGACCATTAATAAGTACTTTGATAAATTAAAAACTGATTCACATCAGTATTAATACAATTTGATATCTTTTTCTATTCCCTCCTTAACTTTCCTTTTATTCCATCTGTATATAGTTTAGTCAACCAGGCATATTGTTTCATTCTTTTGTAAAAGCATCATCCCATGGAGGAATGGAGGTTGAGTTTGTATGATTAAAGGGTAATCTGCATTGGAGGCAAGGATAAGTGGACAGGATGAGTCTACAGGAACTGACTACCTTTGAAATAAGCAATTAATTTTGGTTCATCATATCCTTCCCTCTCACTTCATGTATATTGCAAACACAGTGCTTAAAATTAATATTACTTAAAAGTGAATTCAGGAATATCAAAGCTCTGTGGCTTGGAACATTAGAGGCTAGCACTAATGAAAGAACTTTCCTATAAGAAGTCTGTTCCACTTTTTTGTTTTGTACGCTACGACAGCAACTGATACTTTCTCAGTAGCCATTCAATAATTCTCAACTATGATCTAGTATCTTACTTACTCTATATAAATCTCTACATCTCTTCAGAAGTAAATTTAGAACAGAACCTGGCTATCAGTTCTTATTTCTGGAGATCAGTGCTTTAGCAGATTTAAACAGAATCAACAAAGATTAAGTTCATTTTATGATTAAATGTGAAACCATTTTGTCATTGCTTTTTTTTTTCCTATGGGTAACAGTATTGCCGTTTATTTCTTCTATTTAGTTCTGCTAAACTGGAAAGCCAGCATGAATTTAATGACAGTTTTTTTTTCATTGTCTGTTTTATTTCTGTACCATGAGATCACTGCTGGTGATTGAAATACCAGGTGCAAAAATTAATGATTTGATTTTGTACAGTACCACTGAGTGATTTTTTACTTATTAAAAATAAATCAAGAAATTTGACATTATCTTTGTAAATCCTGTTCTGAAGTTGACTCTGGAGATTCCAGTTTTACTATTCATTTTATGAGTAGTATTGCTTTGGTGTTTCCTAGTTTTCAAGTTGTGCAGTCATGGAGATACAGCACTCACTGGATGTGGAGGGACATTACTTCCAAGTGCTTTTGGCTCCTGGAAACTGTTAAAACAATTGAGGGGGAAGATCTGGTAAATCCCAGACTGCTGGTCAGGGATTTCTAAAGCCCATTCATTACTTTATAGAGTTCAAAGCAGTATGTTACTAACTTATAAGTTCCTTTAAATTGTCCCAAGGGTAGAACTTGGATATAGATGTGTATTTTTATTTTTTGTGTAATATGATACACCCTGATGGCGCCAGTGATAAGGCATAAAAAAATGTTAGCAGTGTTTAGAGTTCACTATTTTGTAATTGTAAAGTGAGATCTTAAGGGGGGAGAAAAATCTCTTTACCTAATACCTTTCAACTGCAGTAAATATTATCAGAAATTTCATTATGATTGTAAATACATAACCATTTAGTATACAGTCATTAGGTATTGCTTTAACTATTTTACTTCTAACAAATTCAAAACATAAATCAGGAAGTTGCAGTCTTGGGTGTCCCAGTAAGTAACCAGTCGATAATTTGTTTTTCTTGCCATGTCTTAGCTTTCTTTATTTAAGAAATATATATGTATTCATATATATACACATTTGTGTGTATATACATATTCAAAAGAGTACATAAAATACAAATACACAATTTTGGGAATAATTTTAAAGTAACTAGTTGTATAACAAGCTCTCAAATCAATACAAAATTGACAGCAGCCCAGAAACTCCCCTTATAGTCCCTTCCATTCACAACCAGCTTCCCCTCACATTAGCACTATTCTCCCTTTTGTGATAACTGTCTTTGTTTTTATTTATAATGTTACCTCCTATGTTTGTACCTAAACAATACTGTACTTTTGATGGTTTTTTAATTTTATGTAAATAGAATTATACTATATTTTCCTTCAAGATGGGATTCTTCTTTCATTCAACATAGGATTCATCCATGTTGTTGCTTGTAACAACTTTGTTCATCATCACTGATGTATAATTTACCTTTGCATTAATGTAACACTTCATTCATTCTGTTGACTGTGGACAGTGGGTTTTCGCAGAAGGAGGATCACAGTTGCACAGTGAACGTTATTTTATGTGTGAAAATCGTTCAGTCATGTCCGACTCTTTTGTAGCCTGCCAGGCTCCTCTGTCCTTGGAATTACCCAGGCAAGAATACTGGAGTGGGTAGCCATTCCCTTCTCCAGGGTATCTTCCCAACTCAGGGTTCAAACCCAGGTCTCCTGCCTTACAAGGCAGATTCTTTACCATCTGAGCCACTACGGAAGCCCAAGAATACTGGAGTGGGTAGCCTATCCCTTCGCCTAGTGCAACTAAGCTATGTATGCCTAGGAATAGTCCTTGATTGTAGGATATTTACATCTTAAATTTTATGAGATTAAAACAAAATTTTCCTTGAGCAACAGAGATGTTGTGCTTTTCTACTTTGCTCAACTCTGGTGTTAACAGGTTTGTTTGTTTGTTTAATTTTGCCAATCTTTTGGATGTGCAATTATATCTCATTGAAGTTTTACTCTGCATTTCCCTAGTTACTTGTGAAATTGAGTATGTTTTTATATGTTTGCTGGCCACTCTTTGTTTTTTGTGAAGTGACTTTTAAATTCTTTTGCCCATTTTTTTGCTTGTGTTGGCAGATTTTTTCTTCTTTGATTCATTAAAGAGCATTATAAATCCTGTTCTTAGTTGGCTCAGTTCAGTTCAATCGCTCAACCACGTCTGACTCTTTGCAACCCCATGGACTGCAGCACACCAGGCCTCCCTGTCTGTCACCAGCTCCCAGAGTTTACCCAAACTTATGTCCATTGAGTTGGTGATGCCATCCAACCATTTCATCCTCTGTTGTCCCCTTCTCCTCCCGCCTTCAGTTTTTCCCAGCATCAAGGTCTTTTCCACTGAGTTAGTTCTTCACATCAGATGGCCAAAGTATTGGAGTTTCAGCTTCAACATCAGTCCTTCCAATGAACACTCAGGACTGATCTCCTTTAGGATGGACTGGTTGGATCTTCTTGCAGTCCAGGGAACTCTCAGAAGTATTCTCCAACACCACAGTTCAAAAGCATCAATTATTCAGTGCTCAGCTTTCTTTATAATCCAACTCTCACATCCATACATGACAACTGGAAAAATCATAGCCTTGACTAGACGGATCGTTGTTGGCAAAGTAATGTCTCTGCTTTTTAATATGCTGTCTAGGTTGGCCATAACTTTTCTTCCAAGGAGCAAGCATCTTTTAATTTCATGGCTGCAATCACCATCTGCAGTGATTTTGGAGCCCAAAAAAATAAAGTCTGCTCGTTTCCCCATCTATTTGCCATAAAGTGATGGAACCGCATGCCATGATCTTAGTTTTCTGAATGTTGAGCTTTAAGCCAACTTTTTCACTCTCCTCATTCACTTTCATCAAGAGGCTCTTTAGTTCTTCACTTTCTGCCATAAGGGTGGTGTCATCTGCATGTCTGAGGTTATTGATATTTCTCCCAGCAGTCTTGATTCCAGCTTGTGCTTCATCCAGCCTGGTATTTCACATGATGTACTCTGCATAGAAGTTAAATAAGCAGGGTGACAATATACAGCCTTGACGTACTCCTTTTCCTATTTGGAACCAGTCTGTCGTTCCATGTCCAGTTCTAACTGTTGCTTCCTGACCTGCATATAGGTTTCTCAAGAGGCAGATCAGGTGGTCTGGTATTCCCATCTCTTAGTTGGCTATATAACTGCAAATATTTTTTCCCACTCTGGCTTGCCTTTCCCTCTTTTATGATGTTCTTTGATATAAAGAATTTTTTAATGGTTATTTACTGGAAAGTATCAAATTTCTTGTTTTAAGGCTAGAGTTTTTTGTGAATTTTTAAAAATTGTTCTCTGAAGCCACAAAGTCAAAAGATACTCCTCTGTATTACCTTCTAAAGCTTTCGTTTTGACTTCCATACTTTAAGTTTTTAATGTATGAGGAATTACTTTTCTATATCCTAGGAAGTGCCTCATCACCATTTACTGAAGTCTCTTCTTTTCTGCAGTGCCGCCAAAGTCGTGTCATATCCGTATATGTATACATATCTTGCTGTATTTTTTGTTCATTTTCTATCTCTGTGCTGGTATACTGTCTTCATCACTATAGCTGATATATTATTTTTGATACTTGGTGGAACAAATCTTCCTGACGTATGTTTTGTAATGCATCTTGCTTATTTTTAGCCCTTTGTATTTTTGTTCTCAAATTTCTAATTTCAAATATGCAAACCTAGCATGTCACAGTTTCTAATTGTCCTGCTGCAATTTTATATCTTTCATCTAATAATGAAAAGCATTATTATTTAATAGTCTGTGTTTAATAATTCCCAAATCTGAAGCTCTCCTGCATGCTCTATGTTTGTTTCTGCTAATTCTCATTATCTTGTGTTCTTGTATGTGTGGTTATCTTTACCTTTATGCCAATATTATATTTGAACACCTGCTTGTAGGTCTTGAACAAGACAATTTGAACTGAATGGGCCCACTTTAATGAAATGCAGACTTTTTTCACTAAATATATCTTGTTGTTTAGTCGCTAAGTCATGTCTGGCTCTTTGCAACCCCTTAGACTTCAGCATGGGCTTCTCTAGTGGCTTAGATGGTAAAGAATTGCCTACAATGCAGGACACCCTGGGTTGGGAAGATCCCCTGGAGAAGGGCATGGCAACCCACTCCATTATTCTTGCCTGAAGAATCCCATGGACAGAGGAGCCTGATGGGCTAAGTCCATAGGATTGCGCAGAGTCAGACACAAGTGAAGCAACTTAGCATGCAGACTGCAGCATACCAGGCTTCCCTTTCCTTCATTGTCTCCCGGAGTTTGCTCAAACTTGGATCCATTGAGTCAGTGATGCCATCCAGCCAACTCATCCTCTGTTGCCCCATCTCCGCCTGCCCTCAGTCTTTCCCAGCATCAGTCTTTTTTTTTTTTCCAGCATCAGTCTTTTCCAGTGAATCGGCTCTTCACATCAGGTGGCCAAAGTGTTGAAGCTTCAGCATCAGTCCTTCCAGTGAATATTCATGGTTGATTTCCTTTAGGATTGACTGGTTTGATTTCGTTGCTGCCCAAGGGACTGTCAAGATCTCCAGCACCACAATTCAAAAGCATCAATTCTTCAGCACTTAGCCTTCTTTATGGTCCAACTCTCATATCCATACATGACTACTGGAAAAGCCATAGCTTTAACTATACAGATCTTTTTGGCAAGGTGATATCTCTGCCTTTTAATACACTGTCTAGATTTTTAATAGCTTTTCTTCCAAGGAGCAAACATCTTTTAATTTCATGGCTGCAGTCACTGTCCACAGTGATTTTGGTCCCAAGAAAATAAAATTTTTTCCCCATTTCCACTTCTTCCCCATCTATTTGCCATGAAGTGATAGAACTAGGACTATGATCGTAGTTTTTTGAATGTTGACTTTTAAGCCAGCTTTTTCACTCTCCTCTTTCACTCTCATCAAGAGGCTCTCTAGTCCCTCCACAAAATACATACTACAATCTCTTATGATCCATGGAAATGGAACCTCAGTTATAGAGGACAGACTGTAAACTCATAGGCAGATTTTCAACTGTGCAGTGGGTTGGTGCCTAATTCCCATGTTGTTCAAAGATCAACTGCAGTTTGATTCCTAACATGATTGATATGTTCATCTTCCATAAGACTTTTCATATGCTCTGGTAAGCACTTAGCCACTAGTAATTCAGGATCTTTTTGACACAATTTCAGGAACTGGGATTTTTCTGAGTCATCCATGTGACTCAGAGCTGAGCTGACTGTACTAATACCCTTACTTCCTGTTAATCCTTAGTTCAAAAATTCTTCAAACTTGGTATTGTGGACTGGGGTTACCAGAGCCAGAGCCCCCACCTCTTTGCTGGTACTACATTCTACCTTTGAAGCCTTTGAATGTTTTAGCTTTGCTCAGCTTCTCGGTCACCTTTAGAAAATCTATGAAAGCTCCCAGGGTACAAGTGCTCACAGATGAAGAATTCATTTCCTTTATGAATTTCTGTTTTCTCCCAGATACTAGCCTGATAATTATTCACTAACTTAGCTTTCTGATATCCAATACTTTTTCAAATACATTTTGTCCAACTTTCCTAAATATTTTCAAGTGAGAATGTTAATCCAAATTACTCAGCTCACTTTATTTCAAAATTTTCATTAGGGGTTGTTCCTCTTCAACTCTTAGGTTTTTTAGGAGAGTGTTTCTTTATTTCCAGCATAAAGTGTGGGTAATCCAACTTGATATTCTTTGTCTTTAAAGTGGAACACTATGGGCTACTTACATTTAATATAATGACTAATTTATTTCTGACATTTTATTTTGGGGGGATTTATTTTTTGTCTAGCTTGTTCTATGGTTTTTCTCTATTGCTTTTTAAAATTTGTTTGCTTTTTAAATTTCTGTGTATGCCAGGTATTATTAAACCATTGTCTGTCAAATCTAGATATCCTTCGGTATTCTAGAATTTTGTAAACCCTATTTGTCCTTCATCATCTTGCTTCCCTTAGGTTCCACAAATAGGGGACACTAGCAGGAGACTGGAAAGCTGGAGAAAGGGAGAAGAGACTTTGACTATTGGCATTTGGTTGCTGGTCATCAGTTTATCACCTCAGTAATGGCTTTTCTTCCAGTGGTTGTGGTTGGTTCCCAGGCTCTACCTTTTTTCTGCCTCTCTTCAGGGTATCTCTTCTAGATTTCCAGGCTCTAATAATCCTGTCCTCTTCCCCGTAGTAGTTGTATCCATTGCTGACATTTTCAATTCTCACAAAACCTATTTAACCAATTCCTTCCCTTAAATTCTTTCTTAAATAATATGGTTTTTCTTTTTGTGAATTATACATATTTTTTTCTTTACTAATTTAGTAAATTTTATCTTTTAATGATTAACTCTGTATTGCAACATGCATATTCAGATTAAGTCAGACTAGAGTTAATCATCATATTTACATTTTGGAAGATGATAATTTCCAAAGATGGCCACAGTGATATTTGCATGCTCATGTGCTTTTCTCTTAGAACCTTGCAACCCACCATCAAGAGACAGAATATTTTCCGTTACTTTGAAACAAGAATTTATGACTGGCTCAAGTAGTGCAGTAGAAGGCAGCATATGTAACTATACAACTTCCAAGGTTAGTTGGAAGGAAAACAGTCTGTAATTTTAAGCTAGGCAAAAATGTGTCAGATATAACACAAAAAAGTACAATCCACAGAAGCAAAAGTTGATGGGCTTCTTCTCTGCAAAAGATGGTTTTAAAGGAATGAAAAACAAAATGAAATATTTGCATATCATTTATCTGACAAAGGGCTTGTATTTAGAATATGAACAGAGCTGTCAAAACAAATAACCCAATAAAAATATGGTCAAAATAATTAAGTGTATATTTTGCCAAATTAGATTACATGAATGGCAAATAGCACATGAAAAAATACTCAACATCATTAATCATTAGGGAAATGCATATTATAACCACAGAGTTACCACTACAAACTTAAAGATAAGATGAAGTGCTGGCAAGGATGCAGCCAGAGCTCTCAGACATTCATAGTAGAGGTGTAAAAAGGTAGGACCACCTGTGAAAAGAGTGTTACAGTTTCTTATGAAGTTAGACATACATGTATCATTTGACCCAGTAATTTCATTCCTAGATATTTTTCCAAAGTGAAATAAAGACATATTCACACAAAAATCTGTGTACAAATATTTATGTAGCTTAATACTTGCCCAGAACTGGAAATGATCCTAATATATTTAAGCTGGTTAATGGATGAACAAACTGGTACCTCCCTACATAGTGACATTTCCCCCCATATTTATATACTATTCTATATAAATATGATAGTATATAAATAAAGCAGAGTGAACTATAATACACAACACTTGCGTGAATCTAGACATTATAATGAGTGAAAGAAATAAGTCCTAGAAGATTCTGGACTGTGGTACCATTTATATGACATTCTGCAAAAATGCTGAACTATAGGAATGGAAAACAGATCGGTAGTTGCCAGGGACTGTGTCTGAGAAGAATTGACTAAAAAGAAAGGAGGTGATGGAACTTTCTATATCTTGATTGTGGTGATGATAGAATTCACAGAACTATACAACAAAAATTTAATTTTATTGCATGCAAATTAAATTTTGTAAAGGAAGAAAAATAATCCCTGTATATAAGATATATCACACTTGGGATTATTTATTCAATTCACAGTTTTTCCTATAATGAAAGCTCCAAGAGAGCCATACTTAATTCTCATCACTAAGAATTCCTAGCCCAAGGACATGCAGCTATCCTTCTCTCTTTAAATGCTCTGAGTTCTCACATAAGAGAATGTGGGCTAACCCTTCAGGATTAGAGACCACATGAAGAGAATGGTTCAGCCAGGCCCAGGTGACCACCAGCACCAGATGTGTGAATGAAGCCAACTTAGACCATCCAGCTCCAGTCAAGCCACCAGCTGGTTATAGTCCTACAAATGACATCAAGATGCTAGCAGAAGAACTGCCCAATGGAATTGAATCCAAGTTGCTGATGTGCAGAATTGTGAGTAAATAAAGTGGTCATTGATATAATCACCATGTTTTAGGGGTGGTTTGTTACATAGCATTAGATAACTGACACAATATCATCCATAGAGAAAAAAAAGTTTGGATTCCCCAGCCTCCCCCCTACTTTTAAAAAATTATTTTAAAGATGTCACAGGAAATCCTTTCGTCTCTGGAGGAAAAAAAGAAAAGAAAAACACATTAATACATTCCCAGAGATTTCTGCTAGGTGGTATTTTCTTATATAGAGTCCAGGTAATGTATTATGCCATCATATCTATAATAACATGGTCATCATTTGTGGTTATATTGCAAGATAGAGAAAGTCAAAGATGAGGGGAGAGAGCTAACGGGACCAATAATTTATAGAGGACAGAGGGATACTGGGACATGGTGATAGTCTTTAAATATTTGATGGGCTTTTTAAAACCATGTGTCGTTTTAAAGTCAAAAGTCAGATTGAAGTGAAGTCGCTCAGTCGTGTCCGACTCTTTGCGACCCCATGGACTGTAGCCTACCAGGCTCCTCTGTCCATGGGAATTTCCAGGCAATAGTCTTGGAGTGGATATGTATAAGTCAAAGGGAGAATGTTTCAGACTTAATAGTCAGAAAAAATGCTTTAAAATGAGAGCTAACCAAAAGTGAACTATGCTGCCTCAAAAATCAGTGAGGCAGCTATCATTAGGAATTTGCAAACAAGTTGAATGGTCACATCTTAGAAATGTTTCTTGTATTGATTCCTATATAGAATGAGACACTACTAGATAATTTTCTAAAGTTCCTTAAGACTCTGAGTTTGTTAAAACTATTTGTCATCACAAGAGTCATACCCATGTTTTAAAACTTGGACTTTTAAACTTGGCTGTCTTTTTAATTAGTAGACTTTCCAGATATGCCCTGATGCAAATAACCAAACCAAGTTGTTTTGCCTTATAATCTGTAGGAACAGGAGTTTGTTTTGATAACTGAATCCAAACGAGCTGATGTTTTTCTCTGCTGCTTACAGCTTGTCAAGTGATCATGTGTACCAGGAATTGTTTAAAAGGATGGAAAGAAACTGTCATATCCAGTCTGCCCTGCGTTGCCAAAAACTGGACTACAAACAGGGCCAGCCTTGTGGTCACGTGAACTGTGCACTGGCACTGGGTCCCATGCTTGGTTTAACAGTCCGCTGCCACTGCTTTGAAATTCTTAATACCTTATGAACAAGTGGCCCCACAAATTCTGTAGCCAATCCTAACTACAATCTTTATCTGTAGTTCCTCGCCACCCACTCAATCCTTGTTATCTTGCACTCAGCCTTCTGCCTTTACAGTGGAATAAGACTTCTCTCTCAAGTCATCTATGTCTAATGACCAATCCCAAGTTTCGTCTTAATCATTCATTTTCATCTGTCTCAAGCATCTGACACTGTTGACAGACCATACCTTTAAATTCCATTCGGTTTCCATGACTGTATGGTTTTCTTCTTATCAAACTTACTTGATAAAGCTGAGTAGAACAATGGAGTGAAGCTAGTAGTTACAATACATGCCTCAGGGTTTTTTCCTCCAGAGTGGGCCTATACTGTATCTACCAGGATATAATAGACCATAGACTATAATCCTATAGTGTTATAGGATTGATACTGTATTATTAATACTATACTATAGTACATTATAATCCTACCTGGTGGCTCTTATAAATCATATATTGGTTTTTTATTATTTTGTTTTCCTTTTTTTAATACAACAGTGAAGAACATACCAAGGGTTTCATCAGTTGAATATATAAATGGTCGTAAATTTCCTCGTGTCTCCTTCACAAAATAATCAATGACACTGAAAAGATTTGGGAGTGTTACCTGTATAAAGAGAGGAAGAGAAGTCTCAATGTTGCCTGTGTTAATGATAGAGTAAAAGAAAGCTCAAATGAAATTTAGTGGAGATTACTATGTATTTCCTGTCCTCCAGGAAATCATGTCAGTTCCTCACTTCAGTGGCTTACTGAATGTTCAAGATTTTACCTATTCATGAATTTTATTTCTCCTATGCAACCATATCTTCTTCCCTATTAAGTTACCTCTTTCCTGTTATATACAATTTGGTGGCCAATAATTGGATACTCTGATCCTTCCCAGTTGTTGCATGAGAGTGTGACTCAAGTTAGGCCCAAAAAGCTCCTCTCCTGAAATTTGAACTTGAGTAGAAGCAAGAAAGCAGATTCCTAATCAGATGATGCTTAATACAAGTAACTGCTTCCTAGTCCCTAAAGGTTTCCTAGCCTTCTGGTCATGCTATGAGTTTTCTATATTCTTTTTTTTTTTTTTTTGCTTAAGTTAGTCTTAAGAAAATTGGTTTCTTCTCCTTGAAACTAAAGACCCCTTTGAAGCCAGAAAACTTAGTATTTTAATATCTCATTGTAACAGCGTAATTCCCACCACTGCAGCCTAACATCAGAGATACTCTGTTTCCCTAGCATCCTAGACTGCAGGCCACATTACTTCATTCTCATTGGCTGAAACCAGTGTAGATAACAGTTTTTCCACCTGTATAATAGGTGCTGACTCTGGGTAGTGGTCAAACTTAAATTAGGTGATGTGTGTAGAGTATTTGGTTCTGTGCCTAACATAGTACTGAATGGTGATAATACTATATATGTCAGTTGGGGTAGAAGGGGGGTTGAAGACAAGGAACAATCCTTTCTTCACTACTTGTTACTTTTAAAAGGGGAATTTCTGAACTTCTGCATGGTAGGTATTAAAGGACCAGACACTGAAAGATTTTTTTCCCATTAGAAATGAGCATATTGGAATACTATATACTTCTAATTGGAGAATGTAAAATAGATGGTAAAAAATGTTTTTCTCTCCTTGAGACAACTGTATTGAAAAAGATTTTTAGAGAAAGAAGGAAGTGGCAAGAATTGATAGAAGATGGTCTTCTACACTGCCTCTCCCACCTCCTCTTGCATCTCGCGTCTCACCCTGGATGTGTGCCACCTTTAGGGCCTCTTACCATGGCTGTTTTTTGCAGCACTATGCTCCTAGGCAGAGAGTCTGCTTTTCCACCTTACTTTGAATTCTATAAGGTAGGTGTTTGGGAGGGAGCAGAAGAAAATCAACAACAAGGAAATAGCTACTTACAGGCTTTTCCAAATCAATAGTGTAGTTTTTCCCTGCACTCATCACTTTGTAGTGCTTGATTCTTGGCAGGCTGAAAAACCAAAAGAAGTTCATCTCCATTTGAGTACACAACAGAGTCAAATCAAACTAAAGTGAGTATAAAATATCACCTGTATAGTAAAAAGCTATGTTCCCATGATTCTAGTTTGGCCAAAAGGGTGGGGGGTTTTATTCACCATTTCCTGTGTCTCTTTTTTAGGGGGTTATACACTAGTGTTCTGTGTGCTAAGCCGATTCAATTGTGTCTGACTTTTTGCAACCCTATGGACTGTAGCCCACCAAGCTCCTCTATCCATGGGATTCTCCAGGCAAGAATACTGGAGTGGGTTGCCATGCCCTCTTCCAGGAGATCTTCTCAACCTAGGGGTTGAACCCACATCTTTTATGTCTCCTACATTGGCAGCTGAGTTCTTACCACTAGCACCCCCTGGGAAGCCCATTTATACACTTGGGATAAAGGAAACTTGGGTCATTGAGTGGATGAATGAGAAAGAATAACTGAGATGAAAAAAGGAATCAAGAGCTGAAAATCTTTCAGGCTGAAACTTTTTTTTTTAATGCTAGTAATTTACAAAGTAGAAAACAGGATAAAATCCTATGTAGGCATACACGTATCAAATATATATTCTCTATATTAAAAGGGATATTCAATTCATTTCTGTACTCTAGCATTAGGCACACAATAAATATTTATAAAACTGAATTTTAAAGTATTAGTAACACATATAATAGTGCTGTTTGCTAGAACTAATTTCCAGTGAAAGCAGAAGTCAGTATGTTTCCCTTGATTCATATGGCAGTAGTGTCAGAACCAAGACTTCTCTAATGTTAAAAAGTTAATAACATTTATTATACCTCCATTTGTTTGAAAGACAAACTAATTCAACATCTGTCCAGTTTACAGAAGCTGCACAAGCAAAATTATCCCTCAGATTTTTTTTCTACAGAGCCTCCCTTGTTCTTTTACATCACTCCTCTCTCCATTTCCAGATCACATTCCTCTAGAACTAATCTATAATTCTATTTAAGGAACTATCCCCTCATCTACTATAATATCCAGATCTTCTCTTAATTGAGTATCATGTTGGAAAACAGCTAACGGTTGTTTCCAATGGCTTATTCTAAAGCTTTATTCTAAAAACATATGATAAAACCTATAATTCTATTTAAGGAACTATCCCCTCATCTACTGTAATATCCAGATCTTCTCTTAATTGAGTATCATGTTGGAAAACAGCTAACAGTTGTTTCCAATGGCTTATTCTAAAGCTTTATTCTAAAAACATATGATAAAACCTAACCCTTTTCCCTCCTAAGGGGGGAAAAAGTGTATTCCCTAGTGCTGAACCTTCAGGAGGAATCAGTCACAGGCTGGTGAAGGAAGCTTCTCGACAGAGGAGATCCTACAAATACCATCTTTTGGGGTGTCTAACTCTGGCTTTATCTTTATCCCTACATGAAAGATCTTTTTAATAATACTTCTGAAAACCCTCACCAATTCCAGCTGGAATTCCTTTATTCCTATGAAATAAGTGATTTTTATTTCTTGGAAGACTGATAGAAAGCTTGAAGGGCATGGCCTTTATAAACTGAAAGATCTAGATTCATATTCTGGTCTAGTTGTGTGAACTCTGAGCCTCATTTCTTTGTCTATATAATGGAAATGGTAATGCCTTTCTTCACAGTGCTGTTACGAATTAATGTTTGAAAAATCCTTAGTACGGTGTCTGTCACATGTAAACACTCAGTAAATTATAGCTGTTTTTTTTTTAACTACTTTTTAAAATGCATTGTTTTAACTTAGTTTCTGTCAGTCTCAGCTTCTTTGCTTATAAAACGTGGAAAATACTGTCTCAGTTTTTATTGTGCTTGAAGGAAGTTTTTGTCAAACACTCAACACCCACAAATGTACCCCATTAAGTTGGGATAGCAATTGTTGCTGCTAATAATAACCATCATAGCATCATCACAATCATCATTTTCATCCCTGGTAAAGTTGTGGGAGGAAAAGCAGCAAAAGTTAAGAGCCTCTTGGCACTTTTAACTAGTAAGACCAAGTTCTAAGGCCAAAAATAAGATAGGAAAAAAATTCCACTGAAGTCACTTGAGGTTTTACTCATTTCAGACCTGTGCTTTGCTTGCATATTTTGTTTTTCCAAAGGAATAAAGGGATAGGAAGAAAAAAAAAACTAGATTGTTAAATTTGTTCAACTGAGGTGTCTTGATTTTAACATCATAAAAGAAGTAACTGTCTTTTAAAAAAGAATGTGTGGCCTTAAGTGTGGCTATAAAATCTTAGCTTCTGACCCCAAATTTTGCAGAGGAATGAATTTGGGGTAAATATTTTCTATTGCTTTCTTGCTAATGGCTTCCAAAAGAGTTTATACTTCTAACTTGCCATGTACTCATAACAATTCTAAGAAAACAAAACCAAATTGTGACACTTGTAAGAATAACTTTATGTCTTATGAATTCACACATCACTGGGCTGAATGAAGGTGGATGATATGTCAAAGAGAAGTCACCTCATAAGTTGCCATTGAATGACTTTTGTTCCTGAGAACTATATCTTTCCCCCCACAGTTGATTTATTAACAGATGGAGATAATTTTACTTTCAAGTATGGCTTTGTAAACCAACTTGTCCTTTTCAGCTAGCATTTTATCAGACACAGGGGTCTAAACTTGCATGGCTGAAGAAACATTTCTCCTACAACCTGCAAGAGAGTGAATTGGTTTTGTGGGTAACACAGGTGCTTCCTAATAGTCTAGATTTCTGCCAAAGTCTTTACATTAAGCGCTACGATCTAACAGGCTTAACTTCTGCTCTGTAATTGCTATCCTTTAAAATTAGATGACCTGTTAAACAAGATATTAAATCCAGGCATCCTAAAAGACTTATTTTGAGACATTAGAGAACATATATAATAATCTTTACATCATGGATATATCTGGCTCTTAAGGAATACTTGTGCAAAAACAGTTAAAATTTTTCCTAGGCACTTTCATCAAGTATAAACTATTCCCAAAGCCTAAATAACCACTTACTGACTCTTATGTTAAAATACTGTGCTTTGGCCATTCTACCTTACTCCTTGCTTTCTAGATAGCAACTTTTCTTTAGAGTGGAGAGAAAATCAGTTTTATGAAATGTTATAAGTTCTTATGTCCATCAGCTATACAAGCATGAATTTCTGTATGAATTTAAACTAGAAGTATGTTTACTAAAATTAAACTTAGGTAATTTTGATATGAACTCCTTTGCCAGACTTTTTCTAATAAGGTTAAATGTAACTTAAATATAATATGAATGAAAACTGTGACATTAAATCCATATCCTAAGAATACAAACTCATTGCATTTGGTCACAACCCATATTTACAACAGAAAACTCTGTTCTTTCTCATAGCTCACTCATATGGAAAATGCAAATTGAAAGTTGGACTAATTTAGACCACACTAAAAGAGAGCTTGCTACTATTGTAAAGGAAATATACTGTCTTTGAAGAGCTATTAGATCTCAGGATTTTGTTCCTTTCATGCAGAATGGCAGCACAGGGTTCATATGTAAATGATTCAAACACTCAATCTAACCAAGAGTATGAAAGAAAAAATCACTTATGTGATCTAATTTAACTTTCAAATAATTAGATTATATTTCTCTTTTAAAAAATCTGTGAGATAAAGTTTTTTGCTAAATAAGAATTATTTTATTCAAATTTTTAATATTTTATTTAGAAAACCTTAAGATGACTTAGAATAAAATCCAACAATAAATATGCAATACTGTATTAAAAATTTATAAAATATTATTGAAGAGCATTAAAGACGAGTTAAATATTGACCTACAAGAGGACAAGATCTCCAAGTAACAATATGGACTAATCCAAAAGCATGTCCTCAGGGTAAACATGAAGCTGTAGGTTGGTGAGTATTATACATCATTTCCATAAAACTTAAAAACATAAAACAATGCTGTGTAATAATTGAGGGACAAACACATGGAGAAGGAGAGAGTAACTCAGAGTGTGCACCTTCCAAGGACTGGTTGGGGGTGGGGAGTGCATTTGGAGAGAGGTGGACTGATATGGAGTGTTTGGCTTGTCACAGCTAGGATTTGAAATGTTTCAGTCTCAGCTTCAGATTTGATGCTAACAATTCTAAGCTCTATGCCAAGTTCATGAACTGCTGGAGAAGGGCCAGGACCTGCCTCTACTTTCTCACACACCCCCAACCTGAGAGTTGGCTCCTAGCTAAGAGTGGCTCCATCCAATCACTGCCTTGATCAGATGCTACACAGGTAAGAGACAGTCTCAGGAGCCACCACGCCATGGACCCGGGTTCAGCTTTGTGACTTAGGGCATCCCTTAAACCAAGGATTTTGTTCACTGCTGTATCCTCAGTATCTAGAGTATCACTTGGCTTATAGTTGCTCAATATTTATTGAAATGAGTGAGCGAATGAATAATAGAACTATATCCAGGACCAAAGTAATTTGTTCACTGTTCTTCCCTACTACAAATACTAGTTTTGACTAGCATTGTTTATATAACATTCCCTCCCTATTATTGTGTTCACATGTTTATCCCCAATGAAGCACACAGCAGATGCAGATCTGAACTTGTATGACTACTTTCTAAAGTGATAATCATGTTTTTAACAATTCCATACATCTTAAAATTAAACATACTCTATCTCCTGCCGGATGGTGATGGAGTAATTTCTGCTGTCACTGCCAGGCCTCAGGATCATATTTCCCATGGAAGGGTTCTTCTCGAGCATTTCAGTTGCTTCTTTCCGGGACACTGAGTAAAAACATCTACAGAGGTGAGATTAAAAAGAAATTTTTAACTGATGAAGCTCATTACTTGAAAAGATGCTACTAAAATAACTCTTAAGAACTACAGTTATTAACTTTTATTACCATTTCCAGTTTTATTATTAATGTGATATAATTACTATTATTACAAGCATGTGCCACTGGGAGTATGCAGATACAATACTTAAGGCCCTGCTTCCTTCATTCCTCCAAAGGCTTTATTTTTAAACAATGAAGACCTGAAGAGTTATCTACTGATCAGTATATATTTACCATTACCACTTGAAGGTCTAAGATAACAATATATTTCCAGTTTCAGTTTATAATAAGCTCTTAGATAAATAATAATTGTTCGTGGTTTCTTTACAGGGATACAAAACATATATATAGTATAGTATAGGAAGTCTGCTATACTGCTATGTCTGCTGAGGACAGCCTGGATGGGAGGGGAGTCTGAGGGAGAATGAATACATGTATATGTATGCCTGAGTCCCTTTGCTGTCGACCTGAAACTATCACAACGTTGTTAATAAGCTGTACGCCAATACAAAATTCAAAGTTATAAAAATATATATATATATACACATATAGTTTGTTTTGTTGTATGATCTCTTTTAAATAACATACTTAAGGGTTTGTCTGAATCCACTCCTTTGGTATAATATGGGTTTTTAACAGCATTGGTAGCATTTTTATGTGTAAAATTTTGTAGAAAGCACTTCAATTCTTTTGCACTTATAGTAAATATTGTAGTCACTGAAAAGTCTGGTTTTTCAACAGAAAAAAATTTAACTCATAGCAATACACCGAGATATTGAAAAAGTGTTTCTGAGAGGCGGGACAAGGAGTGAGTTTAATCTTTTTATTTATCTGTAATAAACATGTATTATTTGTTTCATTGAGCAAAAAAAAAAAAAAGAAAAAGAAGCAGTCTATGTGACTTTTAACCTATTAATCCTGGTTTCAGCTAAGAGAGTGGCTAGCAGTTTTCAGTGGTTGTAGTACAGATGGAGTACATGTCAGAACCTGATGTCAAAGATGGTACCAGGACAAGTTTCATTGACAAGAAAACCTAGACTCCAGAGTTCACAGTCTTAGTCACACTTTCAACAATATAAGAAGTTAAAAAACTAATGTAGACTGTTGCTGATTTTAGGATGTTCCGTGCCTTTTCATCTCCAATAACACTTTGCCCATTTCACATGGTGTCTTCCTCAAAGTACAGGCTCAAGACGAGTCACTGATTGACCCACTGAGGATAACGTTCAGGTAACTTGGTCCAATTTCCTGATAGAAACTCAGTCAATCATAGAGTTTCATGGTGAAAAAACATCTTTTCCTTCCTTCTACATAGAATTTTTATTTAGATTTGTTCTTTGGGAAAAAAATAACTATTTAGTCTAAAGGTGTGGGTGGAAGGGGATTTCCTTTGTGGTAAGAAACTTAGTTCAAGTCTGCATTTTGTTGATATAACATAGAAGAGGAAATGTGGCTTGAACTCAAGAGCTCAGAGATATACTGTGTATCCACAAGACAGTTATTGTTCCTGGTTTAATGAGTCCAATGACTATCTCTCCTTGATAACTAGAAACTTTTAACAACCTAATAAGTAAACTGGAGTTCATGGTGCACTTACGCTGGCATAGGGTTCAGTACATCCTCATAATCTTCAACTGGTTGCTTCCCTTTTTCTGGAGATGAGCTTGGTGTCCGCTCTGTCTCAATCCTCCTTTTCTTTTCTTTCTCTAGAACTTCATGCAGTCTAATTACTTGCCCAGGAAGGAGTGACACATGTAGGGGAACTGACAGCTGAAACCAATTAAAGCAGTAGGCAAACAAGAAAGGGAGCCAAGTAACTAACTGGTTTTAGCAAAGATGAGCCTGTTCTGGTCCTAAGAAGCTTCAGTTACCTAACAGAGGTGGAAGGAGAGGATCATGAATAAAGGATCATAGTGTCTTAGATCTGCCTCTAAACCAACTAGTTTCTTCCTCCAAGAAACATTCCTTTTGGTTTGGTCCAAAACAAAGTGTACCTGGCCTTACAAGCTGTTTCAAGTAACAACAAACCTCTCATTTTTTTATTCTGAGCTCACTGGATCTCACTGCCAGAGAAGTCCCAGAGCACCTGCAAGTTGCCCAGCTGTCCCAAAGGTAACCTGGAATAAGTTCCCCCAGCCATATGGCAAATAGGGTTGAGAGAAATATTTGTTAAATGAGAATTGGCAATCAGAGATCCATACTTTTGATGTATTTGTGTTTATATTTTGAATTTTCACTCACATTAGAATTATGATACTGCTCTACCTACTAAGGTTTTTTAATAACTTGTTTTTAATAGCTTTTCTAGAAATGTGTTTGGATTGAGTCATCTATATTCACCTTAGCTATATTCATACCCCTGATTTAGACTTCGTTATGACCAGCTATGTACTCTTGGAAGTTATCATTTAAATGGTAGAATATTTTTCTTTATGTGAAACTACCTAGATTAAATAATCAGCTGTGTCTGATTATCATTTTGAGCCCCAAAGTAGGGTATACATTTTCCAGGGGGTGTATAAGAAAGTTCTTTGGAATGTGGGAAGAAAACACTAGAACTTCATTTTCTGTTTACACATTATCTAATGAATCTTAAAGAGTATTCTTCCGAATAACTAACTAATAATCAGTAAGGCATTCCCTTATATATCATTCAGAAAAAAAAAATGAGGAAAAACTGATGAAATGGCTGTCCCTTATTAATTGCCTGTTATGTCCCGAACATCATGCTATTGTAAATCCTCACAGCAATGCTACAAGATAGACATTGCTATTCCTACTTTACAAATTAAAGAGGGAAAAAAAAAAAGGCTCAGAAGATTAAATAACTAGTACAGGATCACATAGCTAGAAAGTTGAGGAGCCAGGATTCAAACTCCAGTTTAATTAATTCAAAAGCAATGTCTCTGCACTTTCAACTATAGACTATGTTCCTGAAACTTTTACTAAAGTTGCCCTAACAACAGTATGGTATGAATGTATACACAGAGTGACCTGGGAACATTGTGCACAACTGGTGGCTCAGTGGTAAAGAATCCACTTGCAATATAGAAGGAGACATAGGTTTGATCCCTGGGTTGGGAAGATCTGGAGGAGGAAATGGCAACCCACTCCAGTATTCTTGCTTGGAAAATCCCATGGACAGAAGAGCCTGGCGGGCTACAGTCCATGGGGTCACAAGAGTCAGACATGACTTAGCAACTAAACCACTACTAGCACAGCATTTGAGGCAAATTGTCACCTTTTGAAAGTGCACATGAATTTTATTTTAATTCTGCACATTTTAATTAAAAAACAATGCTTTTTATCCTTACCCCAGGGGAGAAACTAAAAACAAACATTTTGTGCCAAAACGTCAAATATAGTGTTCTAGGAAAAATGTAACCCAAGTTTTTTCCCAGTAGTTTTAGTATATTCCTTGATGCCTAACCACACACCTTTGGGATATTGTACTCCAATATAAGAAGTGCCAGACCACACATAACAGTGACTTTCCATAACAGAGGGAAGGAATGCAGGTCCCCAAAGAGCTTCTCCCTCCCCTCAAGTCAATACTCCTTTTACATCTCTAACAATCCTACTCTTCTAGCTTCCTGTGACTTTCCTATGTGGTAGTTGAACCTCCAACTTGTATTTGTTTTTGCCTGAAAGTGCAGTACTTATTTCATGTGAATGTAAAGCCTTTACTTAGAAACTAACTTTGGATAAAGTCTGTCTTTATCTGACCCTAACAAACATGGGAAGTTTTCACATCCTCTAAGAGTATTAGAAAACATGGTGCCCTTTAGGGAGTTGGTTTTCAAAGTACCTCATGTTTCTTAGTGGATTTATTTAAAATAATGGTATTTATCTTGCTGCAACAGTTGACTATAACTGTTCATAGGTAGATCTTACTGTTTGTCTCAGATAAGATACCACAGAGTTGAACAGATAAGCTTCCCTTTGTCTTAAGACTCACTAAAAAAATGTTGAAAGGTCACTTTTCATTTTGATAGTCTGTCCTTGTCATATTGCCTATGTTATTCATAAAATCTGGGGCTTCCCAGTGGTAAAGAGTCTGCCTGACAATGCGGGAGACAACAGAGACACGGGTTCCATCTCTAGATTGGGAAGATCCCCTGGAGTAGGAAATGGCACCCCACTCTAGTATTCTTGCCTGGAAAATTCCATGGACAAAGGAGCCTGGCAGGCTACAGTCCTCGGGGCTGCAAGTCAGACGTAGCTGAGCAACTAAGCACAGCACATTCATAAAATCCACCTCTGCATTTCATAAATATGTATTAAATGAATAAAAAGGAGATGGAAAATATTTTAGAAGATGCCATGTAGCTCTGAATATCAGAATACACAAAGGACCACTGTGTCCAAAGGATAAAACTGAAAAGTAGATCTCCCTGACCACCTGTTATTCACCAGCTAGAATCATTGCCCTGTTGATTTTCTTCATAATGGTTATCGCAATTTTAAATTTTCTTGTTTTGTTTTCTTGCTTATTTTCTCCTTTTCATTCACCCACTAAAAATAAAAATTTCATGAGTAAGTGTAAAGGTTTATATCTGTACTTTTCAATTACTATAACATCAATCCCTTCAGTCATCATGGCTCATAGTAAGTGTTCAGTCAGTAAATATTTGTCAAATGAGTGAGTCAATCAAAAATGTCCTTCTTACCTCTGTTACTGTAAGAATGAAGCCTCTCCATTCTTCCCCACTTTCTGTATTCTCTGTCTAAAGATGAAGACAAAAACAGATAAGGACAAAGAGGGAAAGACATGAATAACTATGAACATTAATACTTTTATTAACTTAGAATAACTTTAGAATTTCACATGACTGTTTTATAAGACCCCAAATATGTAAGCCCTCAAAACCCAGCAAGACTGACAAAATGCATAGTCTTCTACTGAAGCACAAAGTTTTAAAAAGTCAAGTATTTTTTAAACCACTTAAAATCAGTTAAGCAATAATTCAATTTTCTTTCTGCTTAGAACTATTATTGTGTATTTGTTATGAAATATTTCCATACCATTTTCTTTTGTCAGAAGACAAGTACATAGCTTTAATCTGTTTGCTTATTAAACAAGTAAAATTGCACATATTTATTTAATTTGAAAAAATGTCAGTGTTAGCACACTTATTTCTGCAGTTGTCAGTTCACAGTTACTCCCCCTACTGATATTTAACACTGACTGGCTTTAAGTTTGAGGCAACCAAGTAGTAAGTTACCTTAAAAGTTTCCAATTTTTAGCTCTAAATATTACTGATACAGCCAACGTTATTAAGTGCTTATTATTAAGTGGCAGCTACTGTTCTAAGCATTTCAGCTATATTAACTGATTTAGTCATGGCAATTGTGCAAAAAAATGACTTTTAAAAAAAATTTCATTTCACAGATTCATTTAATAGATACTCACTGGGTGTCTTTAAGTGCTAGGCACTTTTATGTACTAGTTTACACCCAAGAATAAAACAAAACTCCTTATTCTCATAGAGTTTAGGATCTAGTAAGGAATAAATAATAAACATAATTGTGAGTAAATGTTTTAACTTCAAGTGGAAATAAATAAAATAAAAAGTAGAGTAAGATTAAGAGAGACTGGGAACTCCATTAGTGGTGAGGGGAGAGGGAAAACAGCAGCAATTTTAATAAAGTGGTCCAGCTAGGCCTCAGTAAGAGGGTTACATCTCAGTTAAGACTTCTGGATGAAGAAACCAAGGCAATAAAGAGGTTAAGTAAGTTGCCTATAATTACACACAAACAAATAAAACAACCAGAGTTCAAATCTGGGCATCTGACTCCAAGGTTATACGCTAAATGCCACATCAGAATTATCCAGGGAGCTTGCTTAAAATGCAGATTCAGAGGCCCAGGCTTGGGAATGGGACCTCACATTTCCTGAGTACAAGTGATTTCTGGTACACTGAAGCTAAAGGAGCAGTGCTTTCAAGATTAAATCCAACTACATCTTATTTAATTGCAAGTTAATTCTCTATGTTGCAATTGTTGATTGACTTTCACTGGCTCACTTTCAATGTCAATTCAAGAATAAAACCTTTTCCTATATAGGTACTGGTATACAGTGGTAAGTTTAACAAACATATCTCTACCTGTGTAGAGTTTATACATGTCTCAGAATCATCTGGGAACTCCGTGAATGCTGAGTTCTTGGATGCCAATTCAAGAACAACTTTCTAAAAACACCAGGTGGGATGGATTTCTGACTTTGCCAGAGGACAGAAGTATATGGTTTCAGTGTGCTTGTATACTAAACAGGGAATGTGCCCTTTCAAATCCTTATTTAGAAAACTATGGTTCTTGGCAAAAGACAAGAAATGTTAACAAAATATAGGACTTGGTGCTCCTCACATAATTCCTTTAATTCCTTTTAAGATTTTGAAGAGGTGAATGCTGTTTATAACTATGACTTGTTTTAGACTAATTTCTTCTCACTCACCTTCAATTGTACGTCCTCTTTTGGCAAAACAAGGGTGAATTTTACACAGTTCTTTTCAGTTGAATTCTGATCAGTAAGGCATGTAAGGTCTATTATATCTAACTTTTCAACATACTGCAAAGATAAAGGGAAATCTCATTAAATTACTTCATGAGTTATATAGATATTAATTATAACAGGAAGGAAAATAAATAATATCTTCATTTCAACTTATTTGTACTTGCCATGGTATCCTGGCTTTCAGCTGTGCGTGGCACCCCTTCCCAACACAGAAGGCACTGGAAAATGTATTATGTGGTGGTGGACTCAACTGGCTCATACTTGCAAAAGCCAGTTGAGAAGTTTTCAGGAATTTTGCAAGCCAATTGTTAAGCATAGCCATTATTAAAAATTAAATTATATAAATATAAAATTAAATAAATCATATTAGCAACAAAGGTAATTAAAATTCAAAACTCCTGTTTTCCTAGTTATATTACTATCCATTTGGCCAAAATGTTTGTTCAGGTTTTTCATGTTTATGGAAAAATGTGAGAGAACTTTTTTGGCCAACCCTAATATATAGCATTCTCTGTGCTCTTGCATTTATTTATATCTTCATTTCTATGTAGTGAAAATGCTATAAACGTACTGTGATGATGTGCTGCTGAACCTTTCTTTCCAACCCCATGTACAGTGAAATAACATCGATAGGGTGAAATTAGTCATGGTGGGAGTTTTTACACCATGAAAATTGGCAAACCTTACTGGTGGCTCAGCAGTAAAGAATCTGCCTGCAGTGCCGGAGACTCAGGTTCAATTCTGGGTTGGGAAGATCTCCTGGAGGAGGAAATGGCAACCCACTATAGTATTCTTGCCTGGAAAATCCCATGGACAGAGGAACTGGTAGGCTACAGTCCATGGTGTTTCAAAAGAGTCAGCCATAACTGAGCGACTAAACAACAACAACAAATTAAGGTTTGATTTAGGTTTTGTTTTGTTAATTGTCCAAGGGGCCCACAAACTTTTTCTACAAAGGCTAGATAGATTATGTTTTAGGCTTTGAGGTCCATATACAGTTTTTGTCGCAAACGCTTGTTTTTTTAAACAACACTTTAAAAATGTAAAAAATATTCTTAGCTCATAGACTATACAAAAACAGGCCATAGGCTAAATGTAGCTCAAAGACCACAGTTTGCTGATCTAAACTTCAGAAAGTGAAGGGGAAAATGTCAGTACTGCAGATGAAATTTTAAAGTTTGCTGTCTCTCAAGCTTTTTCATTGTAAACAGAACAAAAAAATGACAAAATATTCTTCCATAATTCTAAAATCATTATCTCACTCAACAAAGATGTTGCTCACGTCACTGACAAATGGGTGACATTCTTACATACATAATTATTGCTTTGCTTGCCTCATACTCATTAATGTAAACAAAAACATTGGCCAAAATTCATGTCAAATATAATTTAATGACAATAAAAATATTAGAGAAACAGCAGATTGGAAAACAACTCCATTTGTCAAATCATAATTGAATAATAATTGGCTACAGATACAGGTTCAAAAAAATCAGTGAAAGTATTCTGTGAGAATTAATTGCCTATATGGAAGTTAGTAAAGAGTATGTATTTTACTTTTTAACTATGTATTACACATTCTTTGTATCAGTAATATCTATAATAAATATATATGTTCATATATAATTTTTCCTGGAAAACCATTGTTCAGCATTTACCAAATGCTACTGGTTCAGTTCAGTTCGGTCACTCAGTTGTGTTAAGACCCTTTGCAACCCCATGGACTACAGCATGCCAGGCTTCCCTGTCCTTCACTGTCTTCACCAGAGTTTTCCCAAACTCATGTCCACTGAGTCAGTAACGCCACTGAACCATCTCATCCTTTGTCACTCCCTTCTCTCCCTGCCCTCAATCTTTCCCAGTATCAGGATCTTTTCCAATGAGTCACTCTTTGCATCAGGTGGCCAAAGTGTTGGAGCTTCAGCTTCAGCATCAGTCTTCAAATGAATATTCAGGATTGACATGCTGCTGGTTATAAGGATCCTATTAAGACATTTCTATCTTACTCTAGTATAATAAAAACATTCCTTCTGAACAGTTGGTCTATGTGGTCTGGTCTGTACGCAGCTGACCAGACGTGCTCTGCAATATCTGAAAGATTACTACTATCTCTAATCTTATTAGGTATTCTTACATTAGTTATATTTTTTGCTAAATCCCCCTCATTCTTGACTTCTTTTTATTTCCTTTACTTTCCTCTCTGTTGTGCCCAATATAACTTATTTTATTATATTCTTGTAAGTATACTTATTCTAGTTTTCTGACTAAGGTAAGGCATAAAAATAAGGAAATGAATTTTTTTCCAGAGTTATTCCTGTATTGATATGGTTGAGGGTAAGTCTGGGTTGATCTATTTATCTTCAATGAACAAAGAACAATTAAAAATAGAAGCGGAGGTATAAGGGAAGGGGGACAAAATTTTTAAATTACACAGAATCTTTTTCTGATAAATTATCTAAAGCTAAAGGAGGAAGCAACAAAGGAACAAATGGTGCAGTTAGATAAAGTATCATAAGCTTATCTACTGATTAGAAGAAAGGAGTCTATCTTTTGTTTTTAATTGTAGTATTGAAAAAGCCTTAGTGGCCATCTGTCTAATCTAGCTGCCCTCTGATGCTTGAATCTCCCCCAGAGTATTCCTCCATGCAGTCATCCAGCCTGTGTTGGAACATCTTGAACAACGTGAAACTTACATCCTCCACAGCTCTGCCTGTGGCAAGGTTTTTCTTGTATTAAGCTAGTTTTTCCCTAGACAATTTCCATCCATAGGAACTAGTCCCTCTCCCCTGGAATAATACTAAACAGATTCAGTGACTCTTTCACATGACCCCTGACAGTCTTTCAAATATTTAAAGGCAGCTTTAAATTCTTCCCTTCTTGTTGTTCAATCACTCAGTTGTGTCTGACTCTGTGACCCCATGGACAAGCCAGGCTTCCCTGTCCTTCACCATCTCCTGAAGCTTTGCTCAAACTCATGTCAATTGAGTCGATGATGCCATCCAACTATCTCATCCTCTGTTGTCCCCTTGTCCTCCTGCCTTTAATCTTTCCCAGCATCAGGGTGTTTTCTACTGAGTCAGCTCTTTGTATCAGCTCTTTGTGGCCAAAGTATTGGAGCTTCAGCTTCAGCATCAGTCCTTCCAATGAATATTCAGGACTGATTTACTTTAGGATTGACTGGTTTATCTCCTTGCTGTCCAAAGGACTCTACAGAGTCTTCTCCAACATCACAGTTTGAAGGCATCAGTTATTCAGCACTAAACCTTTTTTATTGTCCAACTCACATCTGTACATGACTACTGGAAAAAACATAGTGTTCACTATATGGACCTTTGTTGGCAAAGTAATGTCTCTGCTTTTTGATACGCTTTCTAGGTTTGTCATTGCTTTTATTCCCTTCTTACAGGCTAAGTATCTACAGATCTCATTTGTTCTATCTCTGTACTTTCTCCTAAACGATCACTGAAAAAAATTCCCCAAAAGTCTGTATCCTCTTTTAACAAATGATTCCACAGAATTTCATTATTCCACAGTCTCTTCATGGGTCATGGTTAAAAATGCTGGCTCAAGAACAAGATCTGGGTTATACCCCTTGCATTAGCTTTCTGATCATGTATAAGTTTTTTAATCTTAAATTTGACAGTTCTCATCTAGAAAGTTGGGATTAAAATAGTACCCACTCTGCAGGGTGGTTGTGAAAATTAGATGAGATAATACATGTAAAATGCTTAAATGCTTACTATTTGCCAGCTTAAAGTTCTTAAGTCTTTAGACTCTCTTTAGTCCTTTTATTTACTATTGCATTTAACTTGGGTGGGGGTGGGGGGACTTTATGAGATGGGCTACTGTTTCCATCCTAATTTTGATTTGAAACTGATTATGTTGGAGATCTTTCATTTGTTCCTCTAGAGTCACTTTTATTCCTTCACCATCTAACACTGTGCACCAGGAGCAGGAACTCTCTGGACAAGATGAAGGGCTTCCTTCACCTCTGACTTCTGTTGGCCTGGAACACTGGTGAACACTGGCAGGAGATCAAAGGAACAAGGAGAGTGAGGTCGGATGTTTATTACTCTGTACAATTGCTTCCTCTGTCAAAGATCACATTCTTTTCAAGGCAGTCTTCCGCTCTCTCAGTACTCTCCTTCTCTTTCCTCTCCTCATAGGTGTGGTAATGGGGCACTGTTACAGAGCCTCAGGTTCTGTACTATCCTTTGTGGTTTTCCTACTTCCTGTCCACTGCTTTGAATATAGTATCGTCATTAAACTGTCTTTGAATTACCTAATTTGAGAGGTCATCTGTTTCCTACCAGTACCCTATCTGATACACTGAGACACAGAGGGGTTAGGTAAATAGCCCAAGATCCCAAAATGGCACCATGAACAGGAGCAGGGCTGGGACAAAACCCCGGTAGTCTACCTAAAGACCATATCCCAATCACGAAATTGCACCTCTCTTGCCATGGAGTAAGTAAATAGTGACTATTAACTCTCTCACATACATGTATTGTACAAGGTTTAGGCCAAGGTCTTTTATTTTCACTGACATCAGTGGGAATTTGGAGACAAGACAGAGAAATTAATTTTGTTAAAATTTATTTTATGGTATTTGAAAACACTTTTATATAAATCTTATCTCTATCCAGAAATATGGTGAAAGATGACCATTTTGTTTGTTTTCTGTTTGTTTTTTTAAATGACTTCTGGTTAGCTTACTATTATTAATGGTGCTGAAATACCTGCAGATAAGATACATCACACACACTCTTTTTCTGTATCTTTCATTCAATCTAGCCATGTGATAACCATGTTCTAGAAGTGTGGGCTACTGCATCCATGGTCTAAAATATTTATATTAAGTTATTGGATTATAAAATCTCATAAGCATAGCATTCCAAGGTAGGCATGTATTTGCTACTAAATGCTACATTTTATTTGTGGAAAAAATGAAATGCACCATTTTCAATTTTTTTGTGGATAAATTGAAATATAAATCAATTATTTAGAATTAATACAAGTAAATAATCTCAGAACTTCTTTATTGTTATCCTCATGATTGAGCTCTTCAAAGTCCTGTCTCACGGGGTTTGTTTGTGTCTTTCTAGAAAATTTAAATTGTGACATACTCTATGTTACCAGGCTTTGGGATCATCTAGTTCCCTTCAAATTATAAATACATGCTACAGCAAGACCAAAAGTAGGGGAAATTAAAGCCATCACTTGGTAGTAGGCAATTTGAATCCAGATGTTTAGCTAAAATTTTCACTTCTCAACTAAGTTTTTGTTATCAGGCTCAGAAAGAAAAGAATGCAAAGTTAAAAACATGAGTTAATACCTTCTTCTGAGTTGCCCAGGAAATTTTATCATGAATCACAGATATAGATGTTCTTATTTCAATTGGTTATACTAGAACATCTTCACTTTCAGAAGGCAGAAAGAATACTATATGACAAGTATTTATTGGAAAAAAAATTGAATCAGCTGAACATGTCTACTTACTGTTGTACTTTTTTTGTCAGTATAAAAGAAAAGTGTAGTTCCTCTCAACTCTGTCCAGTAATGCTTATACTCCTGCAGGAAAGAGATTGTAAGCATTATTTCATTATGTATACTCAACTATTTTCCTGTTGATATTTCCCTTTGTAACTTTCTTAATTTCTATATGATATATGGTTCTTCTTTATCCTGAGATAAATAACCTACTTTTTATGGCTTAATTTTACATTTAATTCCTCCAATAAATCCTTTACAAATTTTAGTATGTGGCATGTAGTAGGGTTGTAATTTGATTTGTATTTAAATACATTATTTTCCAAAACTTTCCTCATTGATTCAAGACTCAACTTTCTGTGCAGTTTCAATGAAAGCTCGCACCTGTAATCAAAGGATCAGGTTAGAATAAAGCATTTAATGTCTACCTTCCAAGACAGTTGAAAAGATTTAATGGATTAAAACACATAGCATAGTACATGGCTCGTAGTTTAGGTTCAATAAATAGAATATATAGATCAAGGAAATATGAGCAATTGATAATGATAAAAATAACATAATCAAAGCTGAAATTTGAATTCACATTTCATTCATGTGCTTAACATTTCATAATTAACATTCACTTTATTGTGAGTTCTATAGGAACACAATTTTTTTTAAGTTTAAAATATTTAAGTAGTCTAGTAAGGCTCTTAACCAAGTGAAAGGCTATTTAGATGAGAACTTAACATTCTATGAAGAGTGGCTGTATTACAAAAGAATGGCAAGGGTGGTAGTTGGTGGGGAGTGGTTAAAGAATTAAAAAAAAAAAAAATCCTTCCACATCTAAACACTTACCTTTATCCCAGCTCTTTGCAAAAATATATTTTGAAAAATTCCAATTAGTTTTATGAACATGTTGATCTTTCCTTCCTTTAGGATTTACTAAGCTGGGTTTTCAGATGTTAGATTTTCTTGACTTATATGGAGGATCAATGTAACAAAATCAAATGAGGAATTTTTTTCTTTTGCTTATAAATGTGAAGACATTCTTACGTGTTTATGGTATTTTGTATCTCGTTAATAATGACATAGCATTTGCCTTTTTCTGATCAGCAAAACGTTGGTCACCTCTTCAGAGTTTATATATTTAATTTTCTCAAATAATGGGAACACTATAACCCATCTTGCTTTAATTTTCCTTGGCTCTCAGAAAGCTCAAGATTAAATTGATTCTGAATTATAGCAACCACCTTTCTCATGGTCTTAATACAACTATTTTCTCACTTTGTCTTTATGGCTGATAAGGTGCTATATTAGCTTTTCCTGTATATCAAGCCACCGTAAAACTTAGTGGACTAAAACAGCAAGCATTTTCTATTTCTTCTCATCCTGTGGCTGACTGATGATACTTTGGATCTGGGTATACTTGGCTATGACTTAATGGTCTAGGATGCCCTCATTCACTTGCTTGGGGTCTTGGCTGGGACTGTAAAATGACTGAGTGTGTTAGTATAGAAATATATTTAGTCTTTGTTCCCAAGTTCCTGGTATAGAGATCCTAAAACACTTGGAATTTCCTAATAGAAGTGTTTTTGTTATTCCTAGTGAACGCCTTTACGTCGTATCGGAATTTTTACTAATGAGGTAATTTAGGATGGGACCCCTAGATAGCTTCAGGATGGGTCTAGTCACCAAAAGAACAAATAATTAGAGGGTTGGAGCTTTCAGCCCCACCTACCAACCTCCAAGAGGGAAGAAGTTAAGCTTTATAAAAACTCTTGAACAATGAGATTTAATAAGCTTCCATATGCCAGAAAGGTGGTATACCTCATCTCCACAGAGACAGTAAAACACATGCTTAGGATCCTTCCAGATCTTGACCTCTTCATCTAGATGTTCATTTGTTTCCCTTTTCAGTAAATGTAAGAAGTTTTTTCCTGATTTCTGTGAGCCATTCTAGTAAATTGTCAAATCTTGGGAAAGGGCCCTGGGAAACCCGATTTATAGCCAGTCAGTGAGAAGGATAGGAGATCTGGGACTTGTGGCTAGTGGTTGAAGTAGGAGATAGTTTTGTGGGACTCAGCTCTTAATTAAGCTGTGGGGTCTTCACTAAATTTGAAGGTAATTAGTATCAGAATTGAACTGAATTATTGAACACCCAGTTGATATCCAAGAGAATCAGAGAATTGGTTTTTGGTGCTAGAAACCACCCCACTGAAACAAGTGGAATCACACTCCATGCAGTCTCATCTTCCAGTCAGCAGCCTAGACTTGTTCACGTGCTAGCAGAAGGAATGCCCAGGGATTGCTGCTGCTGCTGCTAAGTCACTTCAGTCATGTCTGACTCTGTGCAACCCCATAGACAGCAGCCCACCAGGCTCCCCTGTCCCTGGGATTCTCCAGGCAAGAACACTGGAGTGGATTGCCATTTCCTTCTCCAGTGCATGAAAGTGAAAAGTGAAAAGGAAGTTGCTCAGTAGTGTCTGACTGTTCTCGACCCCATGGCCAGGGACAAGAGAGGGCAAAACCCAAAGTGCAAGTACTGCCTGATTCTCTGCTTCTGTTGCGTTTATCAAAGCATGACCTAATCTAGATTCAAGGAGCAGGAAAATAGACTCAGTCTCTTTATGGAAGGAGCAGAAAAGTCACATTTCCAAGAGGAGTGTATACAGTGAGGATTGAACAAATTGATGGTAGTCCTGCAGCAACCTACATCAGGGGCAGAGATAGAACTTGGAGCACAGTTTCTCTGTCCAAGTCTTGTGCTCTTTCTTCTTCATCCTACCTCTCAACACAGAGTGGGCTATAATATAATGTAATGAACCTGCTGGTTCTTCCTCAACCAATAACTGATGACCAGAGAAAAGAACAATTCCAAAGGGCATAGGATTGACGTTATCGGCCAATAAATAGTCCCCAAAGGAGCAATTATAAAACTGAACAAAGAGATTCTTCCTCTTGTCTGAAATCCAGATGCCAATATATATCTGACACATCTTGGAGTCAAGCAGTTTAATAAGGCAACAGAATAAACCTTAATTTCAGCCCCCATCAGAAGTCTTTTATTTCCTTATTTTCACATAGGATAAAAAAAAAGTTAAAGGCATTGAAATAACCCTTTGCCTGGTGTCTCTGCTGCTTTCATTCGCCCTCCAGTCTATCCTGCATGGTACGGCTAGAATTACCCCCTCTGCAGAGAGTAGGACTGAGTATCTAAGAGCTAAGCCTGGGAGACAGGATCCTCACCTCAGTCCCTTGCCATCATCTCTTAACTCGGCCTACCACACAGAGAGGATGTTCTGCTCTGTTCCTGCCATGTGTCAGAGGGTCTCCAAGAGGGATAGGCAGAGGTTCGTTCCGTGGTGGGGGAGCTAATAGCTCATATGCAGCAACTAAGAGTTTGTACGCTTCAACTAAAAAAAAATCCCATATGCCGAAGGAAGACTGAAGATCCCACATGCTGCAACTAAGACCCAAGACAGTCAAATCAATTAAAAAAAAATCATAAAGACTACTTAAATCTGGGGTAAAGTGTCAACACAGTTTTAGCCTTGAGTCTAATCCACATATTGATAGAATTTATTAATAAGAGTAACATTCTTTCCACATGGTAATTTGCATGGGTGTGTGACAATGGTGGCATCTAAAAATCTCTAAAATAGATCTCTTTCAATGGGATTCTGTACAAGAAGAAGATATTTTGTAAACTAGAATAATGAAATTCATTGTCATTCCTATATGAAATCATGCTTTCATACGGTCTTAAGTAAAGAGATTGGAGAAGGCAATGGCACCCCACTCCAGTACTCTTGCCTGGAAAATCCCATGGATGGAGGAGCCTGGTAGGCTGCACTCCATGGGGTCGCTAAGAGTCCGATACGACTGAGCGACTTCACTTTCACTTTTCACTTTCGTGCATTGGAGAGGGAAATGGCAACCCACTCCAGTGTTCTTGCCTGGAGAATCCCAGGGAGGGGAGCCTGGTGAGCTGCCGTCTATGGGGTCGCACAGAGTCGGACACGACTGAAGTGACTTAGCAGTAGCAGTAGCAGTAAAGTAAAGAGATAGAAAACTGCATTGAGAAATTTGGTTTCAAAAGTTGCTAACCTATACAGTCTAAGATCAGCCCAGTGTTCTGTAAACACTGTGAAAGTATATTGTCACTCTGTTGAAAAAGTACTTGAATTTTCTCAGAATTAACTTGAGATTAAATAATAAAACAATTCAGTTTTATTGTGGAGCTTTAAAAAAAAATCGTATATCTCTTTTTAAGGCTTTTACATTCTGCTCTAATAGGAAGTCTCTCAATGCAAGGAGCAAGTCAAGGATACATGATATTTTGGAACTAGGACAGGGGTGAGGAAGTGGGGAGGAGTTTGGAATATAGGCATATTGGTTAGAGAATTGAATCACAGGTTGTGTAATTTTACTGAAGTATGGCATCTAAGATCAAGGCCAAACCCAATTTTATGATTCCTGGAGGAAAAGAAAACAAGAGAAAAGCCTGTAGTACCACTCTGTTAATCTTCTTAATTAGCCTCATCAGTATTAACCTACCATAAGATAGAAAAACTAAAATCACTAATAGCAGTCAAAGTTTATTCATTCCCTCTATATATACATGCATACATGCATCTATGCTTCTGAGAAAAATTATAGAGGTATTCAGTCATGAGAGAATGGTGTGAATTGCACAGAGTTAATGAGGGATACATGGGAGCATTACTGATAAATAAACATATAGATTTTTAGAAAGGATAAAGGAGGGTTTATTAAATGAGGGAAGAAGCAAGAACAAAAGACACTGAGTTGAGAAAAAGGCAGCCAGGAGGAAAAGGAAGGTTATAAATATCAGTGGGCCCTGTGAACACCAACCACAGCCACAAACCTAAGAATACTTCTAATTTACATTCAATATGCAGAGACCTGCAGGTCATAGTCTTGATTTAGTTTCTGAGAAGTGCTCCTGGAAACTAGTATAATTTAAGTCATCTATAAATATCAATTGTAATGACCAACATATAGGTTTATATTTATATCTACAGAGATAACATAAATATTTTAAAAATTAAATTTGAAGGACCTGTTTTTGAATTAAATACATTTAATACAAGATATCTTATTTTTAAGCAGTCACTTAAATTTTAAGCAGTCACTTAAATGTTCAGTTGCTGAAGAAAAGATACTGAAATGGGCCTTTTGAATTTATCACTAGGTTCATTATCATTAGATGACCTTGTTTGGAGTTTAAGGTGACTATTATTTTCATTCATTAGGCAATTATTTTTGAAAGTCTACTGAGCTTACTGTTGAGCTCAGTTTGATGAAGAATCTAGTGATTAGACATCCCCAACCTTGAGAAACCCAATAAATGGAATTAGAACTTTAGTTTGAAAGGCAGCATGATGTCAAGTGCCTTGCAATAAAATCCCAGCTGGGTTCTTTATGGTGAAGGACTTTGAACATAAACTCTGTGAGCAACAATTCACCCATCTTGAAGTGGATAAAATTATTTCTACCCAGAAGAATTACTATAAGGACCAGAGAGACAGGACATTAAGAGCCTAACCTATCTCCCATGTCAACACCTCAAGAAAATATATAGTCCATTCGATCATCACAGCAACCCATTCAGTTATACAAGAGAGTAACTGTCCATTTTACAAAACAGGAAACAGATGAAAAGATACGAGGGATTGCCCAAGTTCTACAGGAGGACTGATAAATCTCCTGGCACCCAGGACTCTTTTCTGACTCATATAACTAGTAAAAATGGGTGACAGTGCAAATCCAGTAAAGTTCCTCTCTATCCCCTGTCCCCAGTAAAAAGTTCCTTCCTTTTTTTCTCTTCTGAGTGAATAAAGGTTCTTTGCTTAAGGAAGGACGTTGTATAGTAGTCTACAAACCGTGGCACTAAACCCTGGAAGCATGTAAGATGATCTCATTGGGAAAGAAACTTTTAGAATATTTATTTATATTTCATTTATTTCATCTTTCTTAATTCTTTTCTTGCATATAGTCAGTCATTTTTTGGACTTAGTACAGGAGTACATGATAATTTCTGAACAAATTAATATTCTTATGTTAGAGATCTATGTTCAAAATATTTTCTTGAAAGGAGTGTGTTACTTTAAAAATTTGGAAAGCACTAGCATAGAGAACTTTTTGAGAGCACAGCCAAGTCCTAAAATTTTTCTAAATGAATTAGTGGCAGTTGGAGGACTAGTAAGAGAATTGTTACTTTGAAGCTATTTTAATGGTCATATTCTATGTTCAGGCTAATAAGAAGACATATTACATACTATTTTTTTTAATTTGAACACATCACAGTTTGAAGAAACTGTGAGATGTTACCCAAACTCTATCTTATTTTCAAATAGTTCCCCCAAAATGAGAATTTTGTAATTTCTAAAAGCTGTGATGCCATGGGTATCTCATTGTAGCACCTAATGGCTTTTATTCAGAGAAGGCAATGGCAACCCATTCCAGTACTCTTGCCTAGCAAATTGCATGGACAGAGGAGCCTGGTAGGCTGCAGTCCATGGGGTTGCTGGGAGTCGGAAACGACTGAGTTACTTCACTTTCACTTTTCACTTTCATGCATTGGAGAAGGAAATGGCAACCCACTTCAGTGTTCTTGCCTGGAGGATCCCAGGGACACGGGAGCCTGGTGGGCTGCCGTCTATGGGGTCGAACAGAGTCGGACACGACTGAAGCGGCTTAGCAGCAGCAGCAGCAATGGCTTTTATTACCTAATATATCTAATCATCCAGAATTCTAGTGTTGTGGGTTAAGTAAATTTTCCCACATTTTCACCGTAAAAATTATGTATTTTTATGGATTCTTGACCTCGGATTCATGGACCTCTTGGAATTGCGGTTAAAATGGTATATGTTGGCACATTTTCTTAAGGGCAAATCTCCTTAATTCTTAAAAGTGCCCCTGTCAAAGAAGACCTATATACCTTTGGTTCACCTCCCTTTCAAAAATTCCTTGGCACTTTGCTGCCACTTGTCTAGAAATCCCAGTATTCTCCTTAACTTTCTCTCATTGCTTCTGTTTTCAAGCACTCTAATTATCACCATGGCCCTCCTTTGAGCGGGATTAAAGACTGATTTTCATATGTTAATAAGAATGTGATAGATAATAAAATAGAAGGAGAATGAATCTAATCTCTAGTATGAGGCAGGTGTTTTATATTTGTTATCCCTTTAATCCTTGAAACCACCTTGTTAGTAGACATTACTGTCATTCTCTTGCTCTCATTTCTCTGATGTATAAGTAAAAGATACTTTGCTATGAATTCAATTGGAAGCATAAGTTGATTTCCTCCAAAACATTTACACCTATAGTTTATTCTTTCCGTTTCAAAGTATGCTTTCTAAGAAAAGTTAGACTGGCATTCGGGTAAGTGAGTCATCACTTCTGACTAACCTAACCCTCACGAAGGTAGGGGTTTTGTATTTTATGCATATTCTCTGAAACTGAGTGTGATGTTTGGTGCATAGGAAACACAAAATAAACATTGCTTAAATGAATGAATTGATTAAGCACTGACTGTATCCCAGGCATTATACCTTGAGAGGTAAGTCATATTCTCTCCATTTTATAGTTGAGGAAATTTAGTCTCAAGGAAATTGAGTAACTTGTATAAAGTCACAGAATATAAGTGGCAAAACCATTAGGTAAAGACATGTTTTACTGACACTCTAAAATCCTTGTTTTTTCTACTATCCAGACCAATGGAATGCCCTTTTTAAACACTAAAGGGAACCCAGTACCAGAAACAGTCATTACAAAGTCTTTGGAAAAATTTCAATAAATAGACAAGTTTAAATTACAATCTAAAAATTTTTTTCCCAACTCCCCTTTCCTGGCATGTAACTGACAGATATTACTAATTCATGTTTAACACCCATAACAGAATACAAATTACCATGTCTTTCCTCTCCAATATTAAATGATCTGGTTATATATACAAGAAATATGATTGTGCTGCTACAGATATTTTTACATACACAAATTTTCTGTAAGCATTAATAAATCCTCAGAAAATATATTTTTATAATTAAACATTTCTTAAGGCATTTCTCAAAAACCTAATTTTTTTCTAGCTTCAGTTAATGTTAACATTTCATAAAATTTGACCTAAGTTAATTATTTATTTTTTTTTTAGTCACAGACACTTCCGTGTTTATGTCTTATTCATTTCAAATTATCCACAATTAGTATTTCAAAAGCACTGATTTTAATTAATTATAAGTTTTCATTTTTATGTTTAAAAAATACAGAGTGCTTTGTGAATTTTCTTAGAGTGAATGTATTTATGTAGTTTAGTGTACACCTACCCATAGAGCACCCTAAGTATCATCTTTTAAAATCAATATCTTGAAAGTGTCTTAGAACATATAACTAACTATACAGAATCTTAAACATTGTCAAGTTTATTATTGTCCCAATTTTTTCAAAAGTTTGTCATAAAAAATAATTTGATCATTATTTGAAAACTTCAATCAAACAGAATAGGAGCCGGTTTTAATTTCAGGAATAGTATAATTTTATCTTAATAGTACATATCATCATGGAAGCATAGTAGTACATTGCAGACAAAATATATACCAAACATATCATCTTCTAAGCTAAACTTTTCTGTGATGTTTAAATACATTTTTTGGAAATTTAGGAATTTTTTTTACATTAGTGACTTAACATTAGAACCTTATTATACATAATACTCATATATACACACATATGAGTTCACGCCATATGTTGTATTTAAATTATGCAAATTGGGATCATATTTCTTACCTCAGGAAAGAAGGTTCAATTCTAGCAGAAACAAGAAGGCCCTTGTTTCATCATGTCACCATAAAATACATTTTATATTAAGACAGAAGCTTCTAGCTTAATATGATCATCTGTGGACTTACCTGGTATTCTGACCGTTTAACTGATAAAAAACCTTCAAAGTACAAGGGTAGAGCAGTAATCTTTGACCTTTCTTGGAAGATCCTGCGAGGGGCTGGTTTCGGGGGCTTCTTAGCCATCATACCCTCTCGTTGGTATGTGGTTTGTTTCAACTTTATCCAGTTTCAGACAAAATGAGATCTCCCTTGTGTGCGAGCAAAGGGCAACTGTTCAAAGAGGAAGTGCCAGCTAAGAGTTTAAACCACCAATAGGACACATGCACACTTTTTTTTCTTTACTTTTTGTGAAGTAAGAAAGAACAGGCGTAGACCAACTTTGAGAGGGTAATCTCTCAGGAAACTACATGTGTTTAGAATTACAATAGCAAAATAAACAGAAAAGTAATATCACCAGAGGATGAAAAGAACAGATGTGGAGATTATGGACTTTCAGGGAGACACCAAGGTCATGTTTGTTTTCTCCCACCTTTTTTGTTTGTTGCTGCCCATTTTTATCCCAAGAAGACATGACTTGAATTAGTTCCACTTCATTAAAAATTACTTCATAGGATAACTGTATTAATACTATTCTGTTTTAGGTACAGCTGGTCTTCTATCCAGATTCTACATGGATTCAATTGACTATGCATAGAAAATTTTAGAAAAAAAATTCAGAAACTTCCAAAAGGCAAAACTTGAATTTCCCATGTTTTGAAAACTATTTTCATACATTGTATTAAGTATAATAAATAACTGAGATGATTTAAAGTATACAAGAGGATTTTGTAGGTTATATGCAAATGCTCTGCTATTTTATATAAGAAACTTGAGCATTCAAGGATTTTGGTATCGGTGGGGGTCCTGGAACTGATCACTTACTGATAGCAAGGGAGGACCGCATTTCAGAACTGAACTTTGTTTAAATTTTTAGAAAAATGGTGCTATTTATCCCACACCCATTTTGATGGTTCACTAAATGTAAACTGCAGTTATGGGAATGTGATATTTTTCCCTTCTTTGTCAATCAATATTTTGAGTTGGTCATTTACCAGTGGATATTTGGAAAAATATGTCTGGCAGAGAAAGCTGTAAATTTTCAAGCTTATATTTTGTTCTTTTTTGCTTTCTAAGCAGAGGATCACCGATGCTATGATGCATAGATGGGGTACTGCTACCTAGTAAGATTTATAGAGCTACACTGAGGCCCAAATGCGTTCATTATTTGCTTGTGGAAAATGGTCCTTGAGAGACTGGATTTGGTACAACACTGTGCAAAGAATGATGGGAGAGAGGAACACAGGAAGGATATCTCATTTGTTTTGCAGGGGGCTTGAGAGTTTCCACCATTTGCTATTTCACCCTTAATGTAATATTAAGAGTTGCTTGAGGTCTAGGATGCAGCCCTAAGCATTCTTCCCTGTTAGACTAGCCTATTCTCATCAGTCAAAGCAATACAGGAATCTCCAATCTGAGCCTCCTTTCCTAATGGAAAGACCGTGAGGTTTTCCCCACCAGTATGGTTCTAATGTATCTTTAGCTGTAGGTGTGAGGAATCAGATTGTCTACAAAATGAGGTATGATGAAATAAAATTCCTATTTTATAGCCAGACAAGAAGAATTTAAACATAAAATTTTTCTCTGCCCACTTGGGCCTCTTCTCTCCCCTTCAGTGTGTTCAATATTGTGTATCTGCATTAATCAGGCCTCCCTGGGAGATAACCTTCCTTCTCAATCTGGTAAGGAGGTGTGATGACCCACCACTTGCTTGTACTGGCATGTGTAAACTGTCAATATGTTTTTGACCTAAAACTCTTTGTCTCAAAAACTTATGTAATGGTGTTTTGATCTCTAATAAGCCGAACAGTCCTTAGAACTTTCTGAAAGGTTGTTCCCAAGGTTATAATCCTCAGGTTGGCTTGAATAAAGTTTTCCATTTCTTTCTTAGATGTACTATTGATTAACTTTTTCATTCACATGCATGGTATAGTTGGCAAGATACAAGCAATAACCCACCAGAAGATACCTGGAATCTTCCCTGACTGGCACTCCACACGAGTATGAGTCCACTGAGCCCCACTGGCTTCTTAGAACTCCTCAGAACAGTGAGTTCTCCTGTTATCTGGATCTCATTGCTTTTAAGTGATAAGCCTGAAATTTTTATTTGAGCTGTTTTTATTCAAGACTTGGAGTCTTAGGGGCACTAGTGCATTTCCTAGGTCGAGATCTAGGGGAATCTGGGCAGGAGGCCCAAGGAAATATGAGTGGTTGGATTTCCATTAAATTTGGCTTAAGTTTTTTAAAAAAAGTTGATATATAGTCTGAATAAAATATTTCTAGTGAAATGAGAAACTGAATTATTCAGCTTCAAAGAAAAAGAGACATTGTTCCTTTGGGCCACAGAGTATTCTTAGGTGACTGAGCACCTAGAGGAAATGTCTGAGGATTAATTGTGACAGAAGTTCTATAGAGCAAGGAATTATAGAGAAACCCATTGCAATTGCATAGATTTACAAGTAAGTTCTTCTCAGGTAGAGCAATACAGACTGATTATCAGTAAACTAAAGAGTGTTCAGATACATTATGAAAATGAAAACAGCTTTGTCAGGAAGCATTTAACAGGAGGCTTCCTGTGTGCTGTTTTGGATCTGTCAGGAATCCTCTGTTCCTTATTAATTCCTGAATATTCAGGAATTGAGAGGCAAGCCTCTCCAGGACTGAGGAATCCAGGCATTTCCTTCATTAGTCTATACGGTGATAAATACCCTCTTCCTTCTTGTGAACCTCACGGTAAAAGTGATTGTTTACAACTCTCTCTGTCTAATATGGATCACCTATGTTTTGTAAGTCTGGAATTTTAATCTTTATCTTTGCTGAGAATAACTACCTTGTAAGACAGTATATATGCCCACACCATGTTGATTAAAACACCTTTGCTCCATCAGAGCTCTGGTCCCCGTGTCTTTCTCTCTCTCTCTCCCCCTCTCTCTGAGTTCACTTTCTTGCCCAGGCATCTAAGACCCTCTTGAGAAGGCGCTGTGCTCTTTAACCCCATTGAGAGAGCACCTCAGGCCTTCGTGAACAGAGCAAGCCCCGTGCAGGGGCTTTATTGGCTTTCTGCATAAACCAAGGAATATCAGCCTCTTTATCTCTGCTTTACTTTCTTATTGGTAGACTCCAGACCACCAGGTTCCAGTCCATTAAAGGACCTCAAAGCAGCTTGAAACTGAAATTGGGAGAGGAAGATTCAGAGTTACTGCCTTGCCTTTATATTGAGACCTGTTTCTTGCTACCCCAAACTTTAAATGATAAAATATAAGTCCAAGTACATTTTTTGAGACAAAGCCATAATTAATTTTTAGTTTCAGTATACTAAGGAAGTGATTTGAGTGGCAAAGGAAAACCTAATTTGACAAATGACCTAATCCACCTTCTTGACAGCTGGTAGCTATAATACAAAGGGGAAGTGAAAGGAGGGATGAGAACTGAGAAATGAAGAAGAGGGGCAGGAGACAGGATGTTGGTAATCATCAGTGGTTGGAATAGAAGAAAAGTAGTCACTGGCCTTATGGCCAGAGAGTTTCATGGGAGAAAGAATATCTCTAGAAAAATGTAAAGATAGGAATATATCTGAGAAATAATCATCTAGTTAATTATGTTTTTCTTAACTTAAAAAATAAACTAAAGAAAAACCAGTTCAACAACTTCTGTAAGTTTCTTTGATTTGCCAACTTGCAAGTAAAATTGATCCTTAATATAACAATGCTCAAATTATATCCCCCTAAAACTGACAAAATGCAAAAATCCTGCTGAAATATTATTATCCAGTTGGACCTGTCCACGACTTTCAACATCATTATACCACTGCACCATTACAATAGAAATCCTCTTACAGATATTGCAAGTTTTAAGTGGTGAATAATACGTTTGTAGGTAAGAAAAAGTGTTGGAGCAGAGGGAGAGAAGCCAGTTTTGCTGCTAACCAGCTCCAGACCTTGAACAAACCAGTTCAGTTCTGGGATAACAGCTTCCTCATTTCTTGCCTTAAGAGCTGCAACAGGCTGCTTTCTGCATGCATGCCAAGTTGCTTCAGTCGCGTCTGACTCTGTACGACCCCACGGACTATAGCCGACCAGGCTCTTGCCATGCCCTTCTCCAGGGGATCTTCCTGACCCAGGGATGGAACCCACATCTCTTAAGTTCCTGCATAGCCAGTCAGATTCTTTACCACTAGCACCACTGGGAAGCCCTGGCTTCTTTCTGCTGCTGCTGCTGCTAAGTCGCTTCAGTCGTGTCTGACTCTGTGCGACCCCATAGACGGCAGCCCACCAGTCTCCCCTGTCCCTGGGATTCTCCAGGCAAGAACACTGGAGTGGGTTGCCATTTCCTTCTCCAATGCATGAAAGTGAAAGTGAAGTCGCTCAGTCGTGTCAGACTCCTAGTGACCCCATGGAGTGCAGCCTACCAGGCTCCTCCGTTCATGGGATTTGTCAGGCAAGAGTACTGGAGTGGGTTGGCTTCTTTCTAGCATCCTCCTATTTTCCACTCTTTGCCTCTCTGATCCATTTAAAATGCAGTATAAGCCAGTCATTTCCCTGCTTCAAACATTTTATGAAGTCTCAGTCCTTCCAGTTTAATTCTTTTATCTTTTTCATCAGCACTAAATATTAATTGAGCACCAACAAAATGCTCAAACATCACAAGGTCATTCCTAACCCTTTTAAATCTACTCCTTAAAAATACTCTCTCTTCTAGTAACTTTGCTTACTCCCAGTTGTCTTAATACTCATGGTCTTTCCCATCTCCTCATACCTTTCCAATCACTGTACACTTTGCTTTGGTGCCCTTCTGCCCTCTTGTTAATACAACTCCCTGCTTGCCCTTGAAGACCCAGATTGAGTATATCTTTGTTGTGAAGATTTTCTGAATCCTTCCCCATCCTCAAGAGGAACATTTGTCTCTCTCATCCTGCATTCCCATAGCATTTTATGAATTTTTTTATTATAGTATTTGTTCCATTGTATTTTAGTTACTCATATAGCCTCTGTATCAACAGGAAACTGAGTTTTTCAATACAGGGATTATGTTGAAGTCAAAGTCAATAAGAAGTATTATAGATTGTGGTAACCATTTATTAAATTTTTCCAGCTGGAAAAAACGTTATGATTCTAGTTCTTAGCCTCCACTGTGACAGGAATTTCTTTTTTTCTGATATGTGTGAACATTGGTTGATGTATGATTCTTTTGTTGCCCTGTATAACATTCATGGACTTCCCAGGTGGCAGAGTTGGTAAAGAATCTGCCTGCCAATGCAGGAGATGCAAGAGACACAGGTTCAATCCCTGAGTTGGGAAGATCCCCTGGAGTAAGAAATGGCAACCCACTCTAGTATTCTTGCCTGGAAAATTCCATGGAGCCTGGCAGGCTACAGTCAGTGGGGTCACAAAGAGTTGAACACAACTGATCAACTGAGCACATAAACAAACATAATTATATTACTATAAAATTCTTGAAAATATTCAAAAGCCAACTAGTATAGTCATCATCACCATCTTCATCACAGGAATTTGCTTTAAATCATGATATATGAAAAATATAACTCAACAGCTTTGAGTGAAGTATATGGATTAACTCACATAAAACCAATATCTTAATGTTCTTTGTTATCTATAAGTCATCTATGTTATAATACAATTAAAGTGAATGAATGTACATTTTTACAATATGTAAGGGTCTCTAAAATACTTTATTATCCAATTTATTGAAATTGATTCAGTCGGTAAATCTGAATAGGAGTCTCCAATCCCTCTCTGCTGCTGCTGCTGCTAAGTCGCGTCAGTCGTGTCCGACTCTGTGCGACCCCATAGATGGCAGCCCAACATGCCGGGAGCCGGCATATTGCATATTGAGTGCATATTGCACATTGAGTGCAGCACTTTCCACAGCATCATCTTTCAGGATCTGGAATAGCTGAACTGGAATTCTATTACAGCGTGAGGAACTCTGCCCATGACAAAGGTCATGAGGAAGGAGGCTCGGCATACGCAAAGGCGGGATTGAGCTTCAGGAGTCCCCCTGGAAATTCTCGAGCATATACCCCCAAAACCAGAGTCTGCCTACTTTCTGCTTTGTGCTTTCACCTACACCTCTGACTTTACGGGGGGCTGTCCCCCACTACCTCTCTGAAAAAAGAGTTAGCTTACAGCTCCAGTTAATAATTCCTGGGTGTGACAGTGTTTCAACCTACAAACTCCTTTGGAAATCCTCTAGCCTGCCTGAATAGGTTTTTCCGGCCACATGTGATTGTTCAGAGCCTCCCAACTGTGAGAGGCAGGAGATGTTCTAAACTGTCTAAACACAGATTCTTTTGAGTAGTTAAAAGATTGATTAGAAATTGTATTGGTG
>NW_011494851.1:4017747-4026553 GCF_000754665.1 Bison bison bison | reverse complement strand
ATCCTTATTTCAGCCGCTTTTCTCCACTAAATTTCCTCACTGAGCTATCCTCATTCTATTACTCTTTATATCCTTAATTAACATTTAAATAAGCAATTGTCTCCTGATCTTCGCCTACGCCGTCTCTCCTTCGAATACCCTGGATCAGCCGGGGCTGGTCCCCGGCACCAACAGGCTCCTCTGTCCCTGGGATTCTCCAGGCAAGAATACTGGAGTGGGTTGCCATTTCCTTCTCCAATGCATGAAAGTGAAAAGTGAAAGTGAAGTCGCTCAATCTTGCCCGACTCTTAGCGACCCCATGGACTGTAGCCTACCAGGCTCCTCCATCCATGGGATTCTCCAGGCAAGAGTACTGGAGTGGGTTGCCATTCTAGTACGTCCTAATTTCTGACCCTTGTTTTACTTAATGTTTATTGACAATTTATTGCCATTTGTATCGCAATGTATTGCAGTAAATATGTGAACTGAATACATTTATGTTTCACGACTTTAATTCTAACTGAAAACGGTTTTAATTTTAATGATTAGGTGAAAACTTTGTGCCATAGTAAGTCATTTTTATTCAGAAAAGGTTTCTACTAGATCTTCTGTGACAGAAAGGAAAAAAAAAAAAATGTAAGGAATCACTGTTACAGAAGTGACAGTTGCTCTGTCAGAGTGGTTTAATTCAATAACCTTGTTAACCATAGGCTGGTGCTTTACATCCATTCCAGCCCCTGCTAGTGTGCCATTCTTTACTGCAGAGGCTTAAAAGTTAAAAACTACATTTCTCAGTCTTCTTTGCAATTAGAGAGGGCCTGCATTCAATATTGGCAAGGAGGAGGGGAGACAGAACTCATTCTTTCTCAGTCCTTTGGTTTTTCTGTAGGTGAGCATGGTTTATAGGCATCTGATTTTTCTGTGGCAATGTTATCAGAAGTCTCAGTGTCTGATCACCAGTTTCATGAGTGTTGATAGTCAAGGCATGGAACACTGGTTTTCTGATAACGATCAGGGCAGGTACAATGTGCTTCTGAAGCCAGAAGCAGTAAGGATGTTTCCTGCTCATGGAGACTTCTTGCTTCTGGTGGTTTCCTTGACATGGCAGTTTGGTAATTATGGTGACTTTCTGGAGACTAAGCATTAAAATCGATTTCCCAGTTTTTCACTTTGCTTCATGCAATTGGCTCTTCGTGATTCAGTTCTGTAGTGTTTGTTTGGGAATCATTCCTAAAAGCCCAAAATACATTACTTTTCCATCCCTTCCAACCATACTGTAAGCTGACAAATACCTAAATTAGCTAGCATGAATTTATGTAACTTATCCCAGATCAATACAGTTTTCCAAGGTCTATAGGAATAAGGGAAAAGTTATCCTAACATTGGAGCTGCTCTATAATCTAGCTCTATTTTGCAAAACAGTTTTTCAGTGTCTGACAAATTTTCTCTATATAAACAGCACATCGTTTCTGCCTTACAACTTTGCTTGTAGTTTATCTTTCTATTTCTTTCAGCTTGTAAATTTCTTACTGTTAGGTATTTCCAGCAAGCTACAATTTTTGCATTTTGTTGTTTAAACTTTCTTTAGGCACTTGAGTTTATAATATATATCATTTCCTATACATATTTAAAATAATTTCTTATTTTTTCTAATTATAAGTAAACTTACGTAAGTCTTAGACAAAAGCAAAAGGCACAAAGAAGACAATGAAAATTACATGTTATTCCATTATCTATACCATTAGCATTGTTTGGATGGGTATCATAACTTTTTTGGTACTTTTTCTCTATTTGTGTATATTTATATAATCAGGTAAATTCTGTACTGCTCTTTGATAAACTGCATTTTTCAAATAATGTATCTATTCAAAGTGAAAGTGAAAGTCGCTCAGTGGTGCCTACTCTTTGCTACCCCATGGATTATAACTAACCAGGCTCCTCTGTCTATGGAATTTTCCAGGCAAGAATAGGCGTGGGTTGCCATTTCCTTCTCCAGGAGATCTTCCCAACCCAGGGATTGAACCTTGATCTCCTAGAGTTGTAGGCAGAGTCTTTACCTTTCAAGCCACCAGGGAAGCCCGTGATCTATTCAAATAATGTATCTAGAGCACATTTATGTCAATAGTGCTTAGTCGCTCAGTCATGTCCCACTCTTCATGACCCCGTGGACTGTAGCCCACCAGGCTCTCTGTGCATGGGAATTCTCCAGGCAGGAATATTGGAGTGGGTTGCCATGCCGTCCTCCAGGGGATCTTCCTAACCCAGGGTTCGAACCCAGGTCTCCAGAATTGCAAGCAGATTCTTTATCGTCTGAGCCATCAAGGAAGCCCAAGTATGAATGTACATTGTTTAAATTTTTGCCTAGTACCATCAAAGTAATTTGTCTTTGCAAGGTTAAAATTGTAATGCAGAACTGTATTAAATTTTTGAAAATCTAAGTGTGTTTTAAATTACAAAAGCTCTGTTTTATGAGAAAAGAGTTATATTGTGTAGAAGTAAACTAGAGGCAACAGAAATGGAGACTAGAGAATAAAGATTTGTTATGTTCTTGTTAAGAGAAGCAGTGTATTATATAACGAAGTATAATTACAACTAAGAATCAAATGGTTGGTGCCAAAATAACATAGGAAACTTAATGCTGGATCAGTTCATACAGCACTCTAAAATTACCAGCTCAATGCAGGACTTTAAGACATAGTGCATAACATTATTATTTATTTATTTATTTTTTGGTGAACATTGCTGCCATCTATCTGCATATTGCAAGCATACTTTATTAACTTGGCAGTTACAGTCCGGTAGAATCTTTGAATCTGAAAATAATTTTGTCAGAAAAACCTAAGTGAATATACTTAACAAATGGGATAAGGACATTCTCTTACATTAACAATAGCATTATAATATCTAAGAAAATTTACAATTCTCGGTCATACAATGGTCAATATTTTACTTTTCCACTGTTGCTTAATGCTCTAATATAGCTTCTTTGATCTGAAGACTCTGATCAAAGCTCACACACTGCATTTGGTTTGTATGTCTCTCTCTCATGTTCTTAATTTTTCAAGTTAAGTTTACTGAGGTATTATTTAGTCTCTAAGTTGTGTCCCACTGTTTTGCGACTGTAGCCTGCCAGGCTCCTCTGTCCATGAGATTTCCTAGGCAAGAATACTGGAGTGAGTTGCCATTTCCTTCTCCAGGGGAGATTGCAGGCAGATTCTTTACCATTGATCGATCAGAGAAACCCCTGCTGCTGCTGCTGCTGCTGCTGCTGCTGCAAAGTCACTTTAGTCGCCTCCGACTCTGTGTGACCCCTATTGAGGTATAATTTACAACAGAGTTCATCCTTTTAAAAATGAGCACAGTTTTAAGAGTTCTGAAAAATACATATAGTCATATATGTATTTTTACATATAACCACCACTATGATCAAGACATAAATTATTATTTCCACCATTGGAAAAATTTCCCTCCTGACTCTCTGTAGTCAGTGTCTTCTTCCCCCATGACATCATCCTCTGGTAACCACTGATCTCAATTCTGTTCACATAGTTTTACATAGTTATGCACCTGGGTTCATGCCCAGCTCTGCTGTTTAATGGTAGTGTGATCTTGGGCAGTTACTTAAAGTCTGTTCTGTTTCTGTTGACTATAAAATGTCAATATTAGTTGTCTTTTCTCATAGGAATGTTCTAAGAATTAAATAAGTTATTGCACAGAGAACTTAGGATAGAACTTGCCATACAGTATGCACTCAGTAAATAATTGTGTGTATTACTATTTCAAGTGTGAGACCAAATTATATAATATAGTCTGGTTGGCAAAACTTCTGCTGCTGCTTCTGCTGCTGCTAAGTTGCTTCAGTCGTGTCCGACTCTGTGCGACCCCATAGACGGCAGCCCACCAGGCTCCCCCGTCCCTGGGATTCCCAAGTCTAAAAAGCACCATAATAATACCAGTAGCCTCATTTATTGAATTCTTGCTATGTTTTAGGCATTTCAACTAGATCTCAAAACAAATTAATCCAGATTTCAACAACTTTAACATTATTCCTATTTTACAGACAGGAGAATTGAGAAACTTACAGTTTAACTTGTTCATGACGGTAGAATTAGTGAAGTAGAGTGAAACTCGGACTTGTCTGATTTTTCAATGCTTCTTTCCTATAAAAAAAAAGTCTTTTCTGGTAACAACATTTGTTAAAACTTTACATATTAAAAAAATTTGTTCAACTCTTGATTAATGAATTTATTCAATAAATAATATATTTTATTACATAGTTACTGACTATATTCCCTATGCTATACATTTCATATCTGTGACTCATTTATTTTGAAACTGGAAGTTTGTACCTCTTAATCTTCCTCCCCTATTTCTTGCCTCCCCCATCCCCCCAATAACCACCTGTTTGTTCTCTGTATCTATAACTGTTTGGATCTTGTTACATTTGTTCTTTTGTTTCTTAGACTAAACATAAAAGTGAAATCATACAGTATTTGCCTTTCTCTTGTCAGACTTAGTTCACATAGCATATTACCCTTTAGGTCCATCCCTGTGGTCAGAAATGGGAAGATTTAATTCTTTTTTATGATCCGGTTGTTGAAATCTGGATTAATTTGTTTTGAGATCTAGTTGAAATGCCTAAAACATAGCAAGAATTCAATAAATGATGCTACTGGTATTCTTAATTCAGTCATCTGTTGAGGGACACTTAGGCAGTGTCCATTCTTGGCTGTTGTAAACAGTGCTGCTATGAATATAGAGATGCATAAATATTTATGAATTAGTATTTTTTTGAATTTTGTTTTCCTTGGATTAAATACACAGCAATGGAACTGCTGAATCATATGATAGTTCTATTTAAAATTTATCTCCATATTGTTTTTCATAGTGGCTATACTTATCTACAGTTCTACCAACAGTGCACAAGTGTTTCTTTTTCTCCATATATTAGCCAACACATGTTATTTGTTGTCTTTTTAATAATAGCCATCTGACCAACATATGAAGTGACTTGTCTTTGTGGTTTTGATTTGCACTTCTCTGATAATTAGAGATGTTGAACAATTTTTTTTTCTATTCTTTTTCCAATTCTTTTCCCATTTAGGTTACTACAGAATATTGAGCAGCATCCCTGTGCTATACAGTAGGTCTTTGTTGATTACCAATTGAAATATAGCAGTGTGTACATGTCAATTCCCAACTTCCAATCTATTCCTCCCCTGTCCCCTCTTCCCTTCTGGTAACTATAAGTTAGTTTTCTAAGTGAGTCTGTTTCTGTTTCGTAAATAAGTTCATTTGTATCTTTTTTTTAAGATTCTATCTATAAGTGATATCATAAGATATTTGTCTTTCTCTGACTTAATTCACTTAGTATGATAATTTCCAGATCTATCCATGTTGCTCCAAATGGCATTATTTCATCTTTTTAACTACTGAGTAATATTCCATTGTATATATGTACCACACCTTCTTTATCCATTCCTCTGTTGATGGACATTTAGATTGCTTCCATGTCTTGGCTACTATAAACAGAACTGTAATAAACATTGGGGTGCACATATCATTTTGAATTATGGCTTTCTCCATATATATGCCTAAGAGAGTGATTGTTGGATCATATACGAGCTCTATTTTTAGTTTTTTAAGGAACCTCCATATTGTTCTCCATAGAAGCTGTGCCAGTTTACATTCTACCAACAATGTAGGAGGGGTCCCTTTTCATGTTGAGCATCTTTTAATGTACCTATTAATTATCTGTATGACTTCTTTCAGTTCAGTTCAGTCTCTCAGTCGTGTCTGACTCTTTGCAACCCCATGAACTGCAGCACGCCAGGCCTCCCTGTCCATCACCAACTCCCGGAGTTCACCCAAACTCATGTCCATCGAGTCAGTGATGCCATCCAGCCATCTCGTCCTCTGTTGTCCCCTTCTCCTCCTGTCCCCAATCCCTCCCAGCATCAGAGTCTTTTCCAATGAGTCGACTCTTCACATGAGGTGGCCAAAGTATTGGAGTTTCAGCTTAAGCATCAGGCCTTCCAAAGAACACCCAGGACTGATCTCCTTTAGAATGGACTGGTTGGCTCTCCATAGAAAATGTCTATTCAGCTCCTCTGCTCACTCTTAATTGGGTTCTTCAGTTTTTTGATGTTAAATTATATGAGCGCTTTGTATATTTTGGGTATTTACTCTTTATTGTATGTACCACTTGCAAATACCTTCTCCCCTTCAATAGGTGGCCTTTTCATTTTGTTGATAATTTCCTCCAACATGCAAAATATTTTTAGCTTGATAAAGCCCCATTTATTCATTTTTGCTTTCGTTTTCCTTGCCTAAGAGAAGGTAATCCATTTTCTGATTTGAGTTCCCTGATACATTTTTTATTAAATAATAAAAAAGGTCACAAAATCATAAAATGGTCAGGTCTAAGTCAGTCTTGTAGAAGGCAATGCCACCCCACTCCAGCACTCTTGCCTGGAGAATCCCATGGAGGGAGGAGCCTGGTAGTCTACAGTCCATGGGGTCGCTAAAAGTCTGACACGACTGAGCGACTTCACTTTCACTTTTCACTTTCATGCATTGGAGAAGGAAATGGCAACCCACTCCAGTACTCTTGCCTGGAGAATCCCAGAGACAGAGGAGTCTGTTGGGCTGCCGTCTATGGGGTCGCACAGAGTCGGACACGATTGACGTGACTGAAGGCAATGGCACCCCACTCCAGTACTCTTGCCTGGAAAATCCCATGGACGCAGGAGCCTGGTACGCTGCAGTCCATGGGGTCGCAGAGAGTCGGACATGACTGAAGCGACTTAGCAGCAGCAGCAGCAGCATTCAGTCTTCAGAGCATCTAACTTAACTTTTCCATTATGTAAATAAGGAACCTGCCGAAATGGTGCCAGAGCTTGTCATACATGACATAGCTAGTTCACTGAGCAGGTTTCAAGACTTCTAATTTAGGATTCTTTTCAGGACATCATACTTAAGTGGTATGTACTTACATAGATCATTTTGTTAGCACTGCCTCACAAAAATAGTAATTCCTCTCCCCCCACATAATGGTGGGGGGAATACATCATCCATCACTATTATTAATATACCATTATTCCTTTCAGAGATGAGGCATAAGTGGGCTAGGGTGTGGCTAATGAACCTGCACAGTAAAACATTACTCTTTAACTGTTTTCAGCAGTTTTTTTACCTTGTACCCTTCCAAATATTACTTTTTACTTTGTAATGTAACTATCAAGAAGTTTTACACCTCCTCCGCGTGAGAAAGAGTGAGAGTGAGCCAGAAAGTGACAAGGACGCTGTGGGAGCAAGAGATGTTAAGTCTTTGGGAGGATAGGGTGGGGCTGCTGGGTGGGGCGGGCGGGGCTACTACGGGTGGGCGGGGCTACGAAAAGGCGGGGGGGCGAGTACAAGTGAGGGGGCGGGCACACAACGGTTTTCTTCCTTTGGAATCGGCAAGCCCATTTTGCGCATGTGCAGTCCGTTTTAAATTGCGTAGTAAGCGGCGCGCGGCTGGGCGCGCTTGCTCGGTAGCTTGGGGCCTCTCGGAGACCGCCCTCTCCCTTTGTCTCTCGCCTAAGGACGCTGCTGGGTTTCCTTCTGGCTGGTTTTGGGGTGACTGAATCCTCGCTGGGCTGCCCAGAGCTTTGACCCGGGTAGACTTACGCCCTAAAACCCTGCCCGGTCGAAGCCGGGCCGGAACATGGCTGCATGGGGGCTGGTAAGTGCAGGCCTGGGACCGGGTGAGGCGGGGAGAATGAAGCTTCGGGCCAGCGTCGTCGCTTCTGGAGGATTTCGATGGGAAGCTGCGCGAATTTTTTGAGTTGGGAAGTGAGCGGGTGCCACTATTCAGAGTTACTTTACTTGCAGTTGTTTCCTCAGGCTTTTTGTAATCCAGTTGTGACGGGTAACTTTCTCTTCGGAGAATCTTGTGATTTCTGCTTTTTAGCCTAACTTCTAGGCATTCAGCAGGTGGTTCAGTGGTGAAGAATCTGCCTGCCAATGCAAGGAGTTGTACGAGAGGAGGGTTCGATCCTTGGGTGGGGAAGATTCCCTGAAGGAAGAAATGGCAACACACTACAGTATTCTTGCCTGGAGAATCCCCTGGACAGAGGGGACTGGCGGACTACAGTCCATGAGGTCGCAAAGAATCGGACACCACTGAGCGACTGAGCTTTCAGTTCAAGTCCTCCCAATAATTTTCTGTCCTTGGTAGTGTTGGAAAGCCTTGAAATTGACCGTTTCTTTCAGAATTGCTGGTGTAAAGAGGCAGGTTTCTGACAGGTTTCTGAGAGGCAGCTACTGGTTAAAAGTGTAAGCGGTGAATGCCTGAGGGGGCGGAAACTCATTTTTATTGGACAGTTTCTGGACTCCTTGGTATTCCCTTTTCTGTAGTTTAGATTTACGGTTTTGTTGTTTTAGCCTCTGAGTCTCGTATCCGACTATTGGCGAACTCATAGCCTGTTATGGTTATTATACGTTATACAACCCTTAGCAGCCTCTATCCTAAATTCCTAGTTTCTACTTTATCTCCCCGTTCAAGATCGTCACCATTGATGAACTCCCATTTATATTGTATATATATGCTTGTATGCATAAAGAAGTTTATTGTGGACAAAAATTATTGCCCTCCACTTAAGTAAACAGAATCTAACCCACCTTCAGGCCACCAGAAACTGCAGCTGCCTCTAAGTGTGCCTGAGGGGACTTCAGGATGGAGGAAACAGGCTACTGGCCCTAGATAAAGAGACTTATGTGAGTCTGGACTCTAGCGCCTTCGCATTTATAGAGAAGTACTAAAATCATTAGCTTGAGGTGTCTT
>NW_011494851.1:4012518-4017647 GCF_000754665.1 Bison bison bison | reverse complement strand
CCGCCCCCCCCGCCCCCCAGCCCAAACTCCTGTATAGCCTAGGTCCTCCCTTATCTCTTTGGAGTAGTTCTGTCTGAGAGTTTTCTCCTGAGCTATGGTCCTAAGTAAGGTTACCAAATAAAAATTATAAATTTTAAGTTGTGCATTTTTTTCAGCCGACAATTATATATAATGTAAATAATGCATGTGTTCATGGTAAAAAGTACTGTCTATACCAACACTTTAATACTGTTGACTAAAGAAAAATGCACTGTTGCTGGGTCATTTGGTAAGAGTATGTTTACTTTTGTAAGAAACCACCGGAAAAGTGGCCGTACCGTTTTGCCTTCCAAAATGAGAGTTCGCATTGTTCCACAATTGGCATTGTCATTTTTCCAGAGTTTGGACACACAGTCAGATATATAGTGGTATCTGTCTTTAGTTTGCATTTCCCATTGATGTATGATGTAGAGCATCTTTTCACAAGCTTACTTGCCATCTGTATATCTTCTTAGGTATCTGTTTAGGTCTTTGGACCATTTGTTTTTTAATTGAGATAAAAAATATTTTATTCATTGTTATTTGTTAGTGGTGCAGGGCGGCATGTGGGATCTTAGTTCCCTGACCAGGGGTTGAACCCGCACCTTCTGCATTGGAAACTGGAGCCTTAACCACTGGACCTCCAGGGGAGTCCCCTCTTTTTATTGCATTTTAAGTGTTCTTTGTATATTTTGGATAGCAGCCCTTATCAGGTGTGCCTTTTGCAAATATTTTCTCCTGGTCTATGGCTTATCTTCTCATTCTTTCTCTCTTTTTTAAAAACCATGATCAGTGTTTTATTTATATTGATGTTGGCATGTGTTTAAAATCTATGATCAATAATAATATCAATGATATTATTAATAAACAACCTCTTTTCTCACTGTGATCTCACCTTACAAATTTCTCCTAGTTTTAGGATGATGCCCTTCAGAATATGGAAAGCTTAGACTGGTTGAAGCTTGTCTTAGTTCTCACATTGACTGCTTTTCCTGCTGCCTGCTTTTCCTGTCAGTCTTCAGTAAACATTGCCCTTGTGTCTCCTTTCAAAGTTCTCTTTACTTCTCTTTGTAATGGTCCTCCCCATTGACTGCACTTGGCTTCTCAGATTAAGGAGGAGAGAGACAACACTGAAACTGAAAGAGCAGCTGCTGGTTCAGTTTGCTGTGTCTTATTCTTTTGATCGGAGGATGCCTTATAGATCCAGTTTGGTTCTTCTCCAGTGTCATCTTTTGTGTTTGCACTTGATTTTATTACCAGTTTTTATTCAAGTCCACTGGGGAATGGGACGATTTTCTACTTTTGTTTCTTGTCCAGGAATCACTTGATCATGAAAGTTTGTTGAGATTTGGCTGGGAGCAAATTCCCACAGTTCACTCCACTTCCACCGCTTAGCTGTGCCATGTGGCATGTGGGATCTTAGTTCCTTGACAAGGGATTGAATCCACTACCCGACCTCTGCATTGGAAGCCCAAAGTCATAATCACTGGACTACTGGGAAAGTCCCCCCAAAGTCAGAATTGTTTTGACCCTTTTAGTTCTAATATTTGACTTTGCATCATAACTCATATAAAAGACAAAGGGAGAAAGGAGTTGAGAGATTATCCTCAGTCATTCCTGTACTTCAGTGATTTCAGACTGGGTGTAATTTTGCCCTGCAGGAGGTGTTCGGTGTTGCCTGGAAAAATTTCTTGTTGTCTTGAAAATGTGTGGATGGTGGGTATAAGTGCATCCAGTGGGTGGAGGCCCGGGATACTGCAAGTATCCTACCAATGCACGGGATAGACCCTCATGAGTCATTCAGCCCAAAATGTCGTCAATGCTAGATTTGAGAAACTCTGCTGTAATGTATCAGAGAAGGCAATGGCACCCCACTCCAGTACTCTTGCCTGGAAAATCCCATGGGTGGAGGAGCCTGGTAGGCTTCAGTCCATGGGGTCGTGAAGAGTCGGACACGACTGAACGGCTTCACTTTCACTTTTCACTTTCATGCATTGGAGAAGGAAATGGAAACCCACTCCAGTGTTCTTGCCTGGAGAATCCCAGGGACAGGGGAGCCTGGTGGGCTGCCGTCTATGGGGTCACACAGAGTCGGACACGACTGAAGCGACTTAGCAGCAGCAGCAGCTGTGATGTATATTATTTTCTTTGAGAAACATAATCTCATAGTGAATGAAAGAATCTGAAATTGAATGACGATGAGTTGAAATTGAGTTTTTGAGTGTGTTTGAAAATTAATGATTTTTGTATTCTAACTTTTAATTTAAAATTAAAAGACTTTGTCTGTCTTGTTTTCTACTGTGCCAAAATAGCATTTGGCCCTCTAGTAGGTGCTTGATTCATATTTGCTGAAGGAATGTGTTGTCTTAGCCTTAAATTTTTTCTATTTAAAAGAGGAACAGAGTACTTTACAGGTGTTAATTTAATGTTCATACATTCAATGTGAAAATATGACTTTTTCATTTTATTGTGTTAAATTAGAAGAATGACTTTAAATTAGACCTTGGAAGGGAGTTAACTAACATTAATTATCAAGGATTTGCTCAAGTGTTTCAGAATGTTGAGTGCTGATGAGAGACCTAAGTGCTTGCATTAATTTTCTATCTTGTGATAAAATGCAGACTCGTTAGATGTCTTTGTTCCTTAGTTTGCTATCTGTAAAATAGATTTAATCTTTTGCTCCTTAGGTACTTCCTGAAATTAATAGGCTGTGTGAAACACTAATTTTCTTTAAAGAAAAACACTTTTATCTTATAAATTTTAGTCTTATTTATTTAACATGTCAAAAAGATAACATGTTTTTGTGGTATACAACACTGGCAAAGCTCTGGGAAGAATATAAGCTAGCTTAAGACAAAGTCTCTGCTCTCAGGTTTCTTAAACTCTTAAGAGATGTCTTCATCTTTGTGAATAATTCAATTCAAAAGGCAAGGTAGCAGTCCCTGTGAGTAGAAACTACAGTGGCCTAGAGTTGTGTGTAAGAGTATTAGGAAAGTCAGAATGTCAGAGCATGAGTGGGGTATAGAGAGTGTTCACATGAAGTGGGATTATTTATATCCCATTGGGCCAAGGAGTAGTACAGCTTACTGAACATTTTATATTGATAATAATTTATTTATTTTTAAAAGCATACTGTTTATCTTATTACTACCCAATTTTCAACTTGAAAAGTTAACTTTATAGATTTTATACTTAAAAGATAGGACCCAGATTATCACAAATATGTTTTCCACTTCCAGTTTCAACATGTCCATGTGTTTTATTTTTTCCAATCGTTTCCATTGATAGGGGCTTCTTCTCTGTTGCTAAGTCATTTCAGTCATGTCTGACCCTTTGTGACCTTATGGACTGTAGCCCGCCAGGCTTCTCTGTCCATGGAATTTTCCAGGCAAGAATATTGGAGTGGGTTGCCATGCCCTTCTCTAGGGGATCTTTCCAACTCTGGGATTGAACCTGCATTTCTTATGTCTCCTGTATTGGCAGGCAGGTTCTTTACCACTAGCACCATGTGAGAAACCCCTCTTCTTTGTTGGGGTTACCTAATTTCTCATTTGGAGACATTCTAGCACTTTTTAATCCTCAGTTTTTCTGATATTTCCCTCTTGGTTTCCTAGGTATGAATCTTCTTGCATTTTCATTATGTTGGTCATTCACTCCTCATCCAGGACAGTATCCTCTGAGCTTACTTTAGACTGTTTCTGCTTTTATTCTGTTTCATCAATTATCATGTTTCATTTGTTTCCATCTTTCAGAAATTTGTTATATGTATTTGTCGGCAGATGGTCCTCTGAATTCTCTTTTTCATTGTCATTTTATGCCAGTCTATTCTTTACTATTATTTAGAGGGATTGATCTACAAGGAAAGAAAATAAGTAGATACTGTTGATGGACTAACTTGAGTTACTGGAAGCGCAGATAGTATGATTTTGATGATGGAAGAGGTGTAGGGGGAGATGGAGGAGTAGGAAGAGGAAGAAGACGATGAAAAAAATCCAGGGTAAGGAAATAATATAAAAAAGGTTTGAAAACAGTGGATGTGAGCCAAGTTGTTTATCACTTGATCCAGAAGAATTCCTCTTTACAGTATTATAGTAGGCAATCAGCAAATACTTGCTGAATGAATAAATGAAGAACTTAACTTTTCACCAAACTGACGATTTACTTTTCTTTCAGGATCATCTCAAAAATGACTATAGAAGAAGATTTTGCCGACCTTCCAGGTGGTCTGTATACTTAAGCTTTTAAGATGATTTTTATTCCCATCTTTAGAAAGTGGAATTTTTAAATGCAGAAAGGAAAAACTATTACCTCTGACTAAAATAAAGATTTATATGCTCATTGGTTAAGTATAGTCATCTTAGTTATTTTATATTAACAGAGAAATATTAGTGCAAACAGTGCATTGGCTAAATGGCAGTCATAAAAGAAATTCGCCTGATGAGTGATGGATCAGGAAGAGGCAGTTTCAGTTCTGACTAAATGACAGCTATGGATAAAGCTCTCTAGACTTTGAATGGTACTAACAGAAAGATGCAGTTTATTCTGTGGGGCTAAGAAAAAGAAAAGGTGGGTGTGATCCTAAAGGGCAATAGAAGGATCTTTGTGGTGACGGAACTGTTCAGTACCTTGACTATTGTGGTCATAACTGAATCTTCAAATATGATAAATTGCTTAGAACTAAGTACATACACAAACATAAACATGCAAATAAGTACATGTAGAACTGGAAAAATCTGAATAAAATTGGTGATTTTGTCCATATCTATATCGTGGTTTTGATAATATATTGTATTACTATGTGAAATGTTAAACTGGATAAAGTGAACAAGGGATCTCTTTTATATTATTTTTACAACTGCATATTCATTAGTTCTTAAGATTAAGGGTATTGAATCAAAAGTGCATTTGAAATATAAGGAAGACTGTGTTACTTGGAGCTGTTAGGACTTGTGACTATAGAGTATTAAAGAAGCATTTCAAGAATGATTGAATTTGTTCAAAAAAGTTTTATGTTCTTTTTTAGGTACAGCAGTAGTCTAAAACAGCTTTAGATATGGCTATTCAATCAGGGAATATAATTGTTAATGTAGACAATAACATACTGCTTCATA
>NW_011494851.1:3991012-4012418 GCF_000754665.1 Bison bison bison | reverse complement strand
GTGGTTTTGATAATATATTGTATTACTATGTGAAATGTTAAACTGGATAAAGTGAACAAGGGATCTCTTTTATATTATTTTTACAACTGCATGTGAATCTAAAATTATATCAATATAATTTTTAATTAAAAATTATATTGATTCATTAGTTCTTAAGATTAAGGGTATTGAATCAAAAGTGCATTTGAAATATAAGGAAGACTGTGTTACTTGGAGCTGTTAGGACTTGTGACTATAGAGTATTAAAGAAGCATTTCAAGAATGATTGAATTTGTTCAAAAAAGTTTTATGTTCTTTTTTAGGTACAGCAGTAGTCTAAAACAGCTTTAGATATGGCTATTCAATCAGGGAATATAATTGTTAATGTAGACAATAACATACTGCTTCATATACTTTTTGGGAACTCTTGGTCTCTCAAATACTTGTTTTATCCTCAGATTTTAATGGTGATATTTTTCTCATTAAGTAAAAATTAGCATTTTGTAATAAGGAGATATGGAATTTTTAAGATAGATATTAATAATTAGCAAATACCTTTTAGAAATGATACATTAACATTTTCCCTTCTTTGTTTCTTACTAGGGTACCTGACATTAATACAGAGCAAGGCCAGAATATACTGGAAGTCTTAATAGACTGTTTTGAAGAAAAAAGTAAGGTTTCACTTTGTGGATTGGGATGGCTGAAATATAAATTTGTCCATTGACATCAAATTCAGCAAATATGTTCCAGCATTTCTGTATATATTTTCCTAGGAATTTTGAGTACATGTTCAGTCCTTTATGTACCTTCTGGTATACTGAAGATGTGTGTTAGTTGTTCAGTCATATCCAACTGTTTGCAACCCCATGGCCTATAGCCTGCCAGGCTCCTCCATCCATGGGGTTTTCCCAGCAGGAATACTGGAGTGGGTTGCCATTTCCTTCTCCATACTGAAGATAATACTGGCAAAAATGAGAATAATTTGTTATTCCCTTTAGTTCACACTAGATTCCTATAGTCTGGAATTCTATAAATAATTATCATACACTAGAGGAAGTATCTTATTAATGGAAATAAATGTGCAGAATTCTTGAGATCTCTAAAGAGCTTGTAATAACATTTGGTGATTTGCACCCCTTCCTAAAGAAAAGATATATTATGGCAGGTTTTCTTTTAGGAAACTTTTCTAAGTGCTGATTAATATCAGAAGGAATTGGAATAAAAGCCAACCAAAACAAACAAAGCAAAACAAAAAAAGCCAACCAAAGAAAAACACACATAGTGGAAAAGTATCTCTTCTTGTTAAGTTCTGAAAGATGAATTGGCACATACTTCTTCAGGAATCTTTTCTGTCTTTTTCAGTTCCTAATGCCTTCTAGATACATTTGAATATTGAGTTGATGTCTGTACTTCAGTTAAATTAATTGTGCTTAAAAGAATCAAAAGAATTCTTCATGTATCATATAGGGCTTCTTTTAATTGTAACCAAAAATTTTTATACGTTTAAATTTTTTTTTGACTTTTTAGGTCTTGCCAATGATTTTAGCAAAAATGCCACAAAATCAGTGCTTTATTCAACACCTAAAACAAAAGACATTTGTATTCAGTCATCAAGCAAAGAGGTAAGTCAAAAAGGAGAGCTTAATGAGTAAAGCTCAATACACAAAATTAGATATATTTTAGTTGTTTGTAAATGTTATTCTTTAGAAGGAATCCTATATTTCCATTGAGTTTACATGAAATTTAGAGATATTTTATGAAAGTTTTGGTCCTGTGGTTGAAATTGGAGGTCTGGGAATTAGAATCATCAAATTATAACACAATTATTTTTCACTCTTACTGAAGGCAGTTTATTGCTAAACAGGGAAATCAGTCTTTTATTGGTTATATATCTTAAGAGGATATGTTGACCTAACTACAAAATAGCCACCTTTGAAATAGAGATTTTGAAGCTAATGATTGAGGACAAATTATTCAAAAGCACCATAGTAATTGAAGAGGAAAATTGTATATAGACATACATTGTATATTGTGCTTTGCCTGTTGCCCTTCACAGATAGTGCATTTTTTACAAATTGAAGGTTTGTGGCAACCCTCTGTCAAGCACGTCTGTCAGCGCTCTTTTTTCTGACAGCATTTGTTTGCTTCATGTCTCTATGTCATGTTTTGGTAATTCTCACTATATTTCAAACATTTTTATGATTATTATATTTGTCATGATCCATGATCAGAGATCTTTGAAGTTACTATTGCAAAAAAATTATGACTTCTAGAAGGCTCAGATAATGGTTAACATTTTTTAGCAATAAATATTTTTAAATTAAAGTATGCAGATTTTTTTAGACATAATGCTATTGCACACTTACTGTACTACAGTTTAGTGGAAACAGTTTTTATATACACTGGGAAATAAAAAATTCATGTGCCTTGCTTTATTGTAGTACTTGCTTTATTGGGGTGGTCTGAAACCGAATTTGCAGTATCTGAGAGGAATACCTGTACTGCTAGAAATAACATTCACTAGAAACTTGTATAAGCAAATAATTAACCACATATAGCCTTTTGGTTCCAAGGAATGAAGACATCCACTGTTGTCATAATTGAGAGACTTTTTTTAATGTGATAAATTATATTAATTTTTGACAGTTAAATCAACTAAGTTTCCTGGGATAATCTTGGCTTGGTCATGAAGTATTAACTTGTTCTGATTTGGTTTGCTAATATTTTAAGACGATTGCATCTGTGTTCATGAACAATATTTTCTTTTTCTTTTCTTAAAATGTTCTTGTGGGGCTTTGATATCAAGGGTAGAGGTTCTACTTTCAGGTAGGATGTAACAGATTGCAGTAGGTCAATGCTTCTGCTGCAACAGCTAGTTTAAAAAAAGAATGAAATGCAAAAAAACCTCATGTTTTTTAGAGACATGGGAGTTGTGGAAGCACAAGGACTAGATGAACTAAAAAAGAAAGAGAAATCCTTAGAATAGGAGTTGATGATTGTTAGTCATTTTCTTCCCTGAGAGTATTTGCTGATTTGGGGCAAAAGCTGAAGATTTTAGGTTGGCCCAAACAGAGTGAGTCCACTGAGGGAAAGCAGAGCTTTTGACACGTGTGCAGGGATGGCATGACATATTGGAATCCTGGAGGTTCCCCAAATGGATAATTTTGTTGTTGTTCAGTCACTAAGTCATGTCTGACACTTTGCGACCCCGTGGACTGTAGCCTGCCATGCTCCTTTGTCCATGGTTCTTCTGGCAAGAATACTGGGGTGGGTTGCCATTTCCTTCTCCAGGGGATCTTTCCGGACCAAAGATCAAACCTGCATCTTCTGCATTGGCAGGTGGGTTCTTTACCACTGTACCACCTGATAAGCCCTAGTTTGGAGAGAGAATTTTAATTCAACATTATCCATTGTGTGTGCTGGTCGCTCAGTTTGGTCCTTTTCTTCGCGACTCCATGGACTGTATCCCGCCAGACTCCTCTGTCCATGGGTAATATTTGCTTCGGTATATTTTAAAAGGTAAAATTTCTTAAGGTAGCACATATGTTGTCTTGATGGGACAAGGTCAGGAGTGGGTAGCCCAGAATACTGGAGTGGGTAGCCATTCTCTTCTTTAGGGGATCTTCCTGACTCAGGGATCGAACTTGGGTCTCCTGCATTGCAGGCAGATTCTTTACCATCTGAGTCAAATGCTTACACTAGAACCTTTGTCAAATATTCCAGTGATCCTTATTGGGCTCCTCACTGTTAGGAGTGTAAAACTAAAACGGTAATTGGAAACTCTGCATACTTAAGAGTTGTACATTGTTAGATTTCGCTGCAGTGTGATCTGTATGGCCATGTCATTGTGAAAAGCTTCTTGTTAATATCTGCAGGCTTTCTTGTCTTGACTTGATAAGTTTTTCTGACAAAGAAATCTCTCCTGCTTGGGTGTCTGATTTTAACAATGAGTGTTCTCAGCCTAGTGGGGACAAGGAGGAAGATGCATTTTGAATACTTCTACTTAATGTCTCTATTTTCAGTGTATTACTCTTACCTTCAGTTTCTGATCTTCATGTCTCTGATCTCACAGTCTTCTGCACCTTGCTTTTGTTTGTTTGTTTAACATAATCATTCATATTGCTGTACTTTATTCATTTCTCTTGTATTTGTGACACAAATGCAATTTATTTATCTAATCTTCTTTAGGTTTTTAAAAGCTATTCATTGTTTCTATGGAGAAGGCAATGGCACCCCACTCCAGTGTTCTTGCCTGGAGAATCCCAGGGACAGAGGAGCCTGGTGGGCTGCCATCTATGGGGTTGTACAGTCGGACTTGACTGAAGCGACTAAGCAGCAGCAGTAGCAGCATTGTTTCTATGATAGGTTATATGAATTTGGTTTCTACAGTGTTATTTAAGTATGCAGCTTTACCAGCTCGTTTCATGTTTTGCAATTTTTTTTTCAATTTAAAAACATATGTTTAATCAAAATTGGTAATTAAATAGAGTAGATCTAATGCTGTATCTCTTTTAGACTCAGAGCCAGAAATCACATCCAAAGTCAGGTCCAGTTTCTTCACGGAAGAAAGAAGTCCCTCTTCAGTTAACTGTAGAACCAAATGAAGCTGTCAGCAAATCAGGTTGGTAGCCTCCCCATGGGTAATATTTGCCTCGGTATATGTTAAAAGGTAAAAATGCTTAAGGTCAAGCACATATGTTGTCTTGGTGGGACAAGGTCAGGGCAGCCTAGATAGAATTGTGAAATAAATGAAGTTGTTTTTGAGTCTCTCTCAAATCCATTGTTGGTATGTGTGTGTGTATGTGTGTGTGTGTGTGTTTAACGTGAATAAGTTTTAAAATTTTTATTGAAATATAGTTGATTTACAATGTTGTGTTTAATTTCTGCCAAACAGCAAAGTGACTCAGTTATACATATATATGTACATATATTCATTTTAATATTCTTTTCTATTTATCATAGAATAGACAGGATAGTTCCTTGTGCTCTACAGTAAGACCCTGTTATTTATCCATCCTGTATGCAATAGTTTGTGTCTGCTAATCCCAAGCTCCCTATCCTTCCCTTCCCAACCTCCCTCCCCCTTGGCAACTGCAAATCTGTTCTCTCTGAGTCTGTTTCTGTTTCATAGATATATTAATTTATGTCATGTTTTAAATCCCATGTATAGTGATATCACATAGTATTTGTCTATTTCTGATTTACTTCGCTAAGATGGACCTTAATCTCTAGGTCCGTCCATTTACTGCAAATGGAATTATTTTGTTCTTTTTAATGGCTGAGTGATATTCTAGTGCACATGCACATGTGCATGCACGCGTGCCTGTGGGCGTGTGTGTATGTTACACACATATACACCACCTCGTCTTTATCCCTTCATCTGTCGATAGATATTTAGGTTGTTTCCATGTCTTGGTAGTTGTAAATAGTGTTACTATGAACATAAGGGCCCATTATCTTTTTGAATTATTGTTTTGTCTGGGTATATGCTCAAGAGTGGGATTGCTGGATCATGTGGCACTTCTATTTTTAATTTTTTGAGGAAATTGTACTGTGTTCCATAGTGGCTACACCAGTTTACATTCCACCAACAGTGTAAGAGAGTTCCCTTTTCTGTGCACCCCCTCTAGCATTAATTATTTGTAGATTTTTTAATGATGGTCATTCTGACTGGTGTGAGTTGGTAGGTACATCGTTGTTTTGATTTGCAGAACAATGGTTTTATCTGATTATTGTCTTTGTTTTAGTTGTAGGAACACTGTTTACTAGGAATGTGGCAAGAGACATTAAGTAAGAATTATTATAGGGACCACAGCTTTAAGAGTTTTCAAATAGATTTCTCTTTGCCCTTTCCTTTCCTTTTTGTCTTCTTCTTTTCTTTTAACATTTATTGTCTACAAAGTTTCTGTGGATCTGGAATTCAGAAGCAGCTTAGTTAGATGGTACTGGCATGAGGTTGTAGTCAAGATGTTGGCCAGGATTGCAGTCATCTGAAGACTTGCCTGGAGCTAAGGATTTATTTCCAAGATGACTCACTCATGTGGGGCTGGTTGCTGGCAGGAAGCCTTACTTTCTTTTCTCCCATGTGGGCTTCTCCACAGACTTCTTGAGCATATTTTTAAAACTGAGGTATAATTTATATAGTATTAGTTTCATGAATACAGCATAATGATTTGCTGTTTGACTATGTGTGGTCAGTATTCTTTTTCTTTCTTCTCCTTTTGTTCCATTTCTTTTAGTCAGTTATATGTGGTGCTGCTTTTTAAACTTTTATTTATATTTTTCAAGTTAGAAAAGTGCTTCATTTGAGGTAAGAGTCAAAGATTTAAAAGAAAAAACTACTAATCCTTATTTCCCTCATCCTGCTGAGGTAACCTTGAATCCTTCCATATGTTCATTGGTGCTCCTTAATGAATACATATATAAATGTGTGTGTTTATGTGTGCATGTGTATGCACACTTGAGAAAGAGACTTTCACAGTTTACTTTTTACCAGTAATGTAAGAATGTACCTTTCACCTGATAGATTTTTATTCTACTTTTTTGCTAGTTTGATCAGTATTAAGTAGTCTGTTACCTTAGTGTATTTCTGTGATTACCACTGAGTTTGAACACCTTTTTATAAGTTTACTGGCTATTTGAATTTCTTTTTATCTTAGTTATGTGTCCATATGCTTTGCCCATTTGTTTCTTCTGGTTTATGAGAAGTCTTTAAATTGAATATATGTAATTAAAAGTCTGTAATATGTGTGACAGGTATTTTTCCAAATGATCCCTTAACTATTACAGATTTTGGTTATAGTATCTTATATGATAGGTAACATTTTTTATTTGACTTGTCAAATGTCGGATTTATTTTTTCCGTTTCCTGTTTTGGCTAAAAGATTTGTTTTATCCTGAAAGTATATATAATACTTAGATTTTCATCTTAGCATCTTTCTTTTTAATTTAAACTTTTAATCCATCTGGAATGTGTTTTGGTATATAATGTGACATAATGTTATAATTTTATTAAATACTTTCTTCATGATGGTCATTTGTGTTAGGTGGTTTCATTAGTTACTTGATCCATTCTCATCTCAGTGGGCTACTTTTATCATATATCATTCAATAAGCTTTAAAAAAATATTTTTTGTTTATTTATTTTTGGCTGTGCTGGGTCTTCATTACTGGCTGCATGCTTTCTTTAGTTGCAGTGAGTGGGGGCTACTCTTCATTGTGGTGTGCACACTGCTCCTTGCAGTGTCTTCTGTTGTTGCAGGGCACAGGATCTAGGGCTCCTGGGCTTCAGTAATTGCAGTACTCACACTCAGTAACTGTGGTGCACTGGCTTAATTGCTCCATGGCATGTGGATGTGTCTCCTGCATTGGCACATGGATTCTTATCCACTATACCACCAGGGAGGTCCCTCAATGTACTTTTGAATTTTGGTCCACTTGTTTATTCTTAATGTCAACAGAATACTGTTTAACTAATAGTATTTTTATAGCAATATGGTAATATAAAGGTGTTTATAGTCACTATTCTGCCACTTAGAAGTTTTTACTTTCTATGAACTTTATTTATTGTTTCCAGTAAAATTTTATTATGGTTTTCACTGAGGTTGGATTGATTTGTATGGGCATTTTGTGAAAAGTCTTATTTTTGTATCATTTAGCTTTTCTATATACAAACATATATCTTATTTATGTCTTTCAAGCTAGTATCACTGATGAACATAGATGCAAGAATCCTCAACAAAATTCTAGCAAACAGAATTCAACAACACATTAAAAAGCTCATATACAATGATTAAGTTGGATTATTCCAGGGATACAAAGATTCTTCAATATATGCAAATCAATCAATGTGATACACTGTATTAACAAATTAAAAGAAAAAACCACGTGATCCTCTCAATAGATGCAGAAAAAGCCTACGACAGAATTCATCACACATTTATGATTAAAACTCTTCAAAAAATGGGCATAGAAGGAACCTCCCTCAATATCAGTTCAGTTCAGTTCAGTCGCTCAGTAGTGTCTGACTTTTTGCGACCCCATGAATAGCAGCACGCCAGGCCTCCTTTTCCATCACCTACTCCCGGAGTTCACTGAGACTCACGTCCATCGAGTCAGTGATGCCATCCAGCCATCTCATCCTCTGTCGTCCCCTTCTTTTCCTGCTCCCAGTCCCTCCCAGCATCAGAGTCTTTTCCAATGAGTCAATTCTTCTCATGAGGTGGCCAAAGAACTGCAGTTTCAGCTTTAGCATCATTCCTTCCAAAGAAATCCCGGGGCTGATCTCCTTCAGAATGGACTGGTTGGATCTCCTTGCAGTCCAAGGGACTCTCAAGAGTCTTCTCCAACACCACAGTTCAAAAGCATCAATTCTTTGGCGCTCAGCTTTCTTCACAGTACAACTCTCACATCCATACATGACCACAGGAAAAACCATAGCTTTGACTGGACGGACCTTTGTTGGCAAAGTAATGTCTCTGCTTTTGAATATGCTATCTAGGTTGGTCATAACTTTTCTTCCAAGGAGTAAGCGTCTTTTAATCTCATGGCTGCAGTCACCATCTGCAGTGATTTTGGAGCCCAGAAAAATAAAGTCTGACACTGTTTCCACTGTTTCCCCATCTATTTGCCATGAAGTGATGGGACCAGATACCATGATCTTCGTTTTCTGAATGTTGAGCTTTAAGCAAACTTTTTCACTCTCCTCTTTCACCTTCATCACGAGGCTTTTTAGTTCCTCTTCACTTTCTGCCATAAGGGTGGTGTCATCTGCATATCTGAGGTTATTGATATTTCTCCTGGCAATCTTGATTCCAGCTTATGCTTCTTCCAGTCCAGCGTTTCTCATTATGTACTCTGCATAGAAGTTAAATAAGCAGGGTGACAATATACAGCCTTGACGTACTCCTTTCCCAATTTGGAACCAGTCTGTTGTTGCATGTCCAGTTCTAACTGTTGCTTCCTGACCTGCATATAGGTTTCTCAAGAGGCAGGTCAGGTGGTCTGGTATTCCTATCTCTTTCAGAATTTTCCACAGTTTATTGTGATCCACACAGTCAAAGGCTTTGGCATAGTCAATAAAGCAGAAATAGATATTTTTCTGGAACTCTCTTGCTTTTTTGATGATCCAGCAGATGTTGGCAATTTCATCTCTGGTTCCTCTGCCTTTTCTAAAACCAGCTTGAACATCAGGAAATTCACGGTTCACATATTGCTGAAGCCTGGCTTGGAGAATTTTGAGCATTGCTTTACTAGCGTATAAGATGAGTGCAATTGTGCAGTAGTTTGAACATTCTTTGGCATTGCCTTTCTTTGGGATTGGAATGAAAACTGACCATTTCTAGTCGTGTGGCCACTGCCGAGTTTTCCAGTTTGCTGGCTTATTGAGTGCAGCACTTTCATAGCATCATCTTTCAGGATTTGAAATAGCTCAACTGCAATTCCATCACCTTCACTAGCTTTGTTTGTAGTGATGCTTTCTAAGGCCACTTGACTTCACATTCCAGCATGTCTGGCTCTAGGTGAGTGATCATACCATCGTGATTATCTTGGTTGTGAAGCTCTTTTTTGTACAGTTCTTCTGTGTATTCTTGCCACCTCTTTTTAATATCTTCTGCTTCTGTTAGGTCCATACCATTTCTGTCCTTTATCGAGCCCATCTTTGCATGAAATGTTCCCTTGGTATTTCTAATTTTCTTGAAGAGATCTCTAGTCTTTCCCATTCTGTTGTTTTCCTCTATTTCTTTGCATTGATCGCTGAGAAAGGCTTTCTTATCTCTCCTTGCTATTCTTTGAAACTCTGCATCTGAATACCTCAACACAGTAAAGGCTATATATGATAAGCCCAAAGCTAACATTATTCTCAGTGGTGAGAAACTGAAAGCATTCCTTCTATGATCAGGAATAAAACAAGGGTGTCCCTCTCATCACTGTTTTTCAACATAGTTTTGGAAGTCATAGCTATGGCAATCAGAAGAAAAAGAAATAAAAGGAGTCCAGGTCGGAAAAGAAGTAAAGCTCCTACTGTTTGCAGACGACATGACTCTATACACAGAAAACCCTAAAAATACTGTCAGAAAATTACTAGAGCTAATCAGTGAATTCAGCAAAATTGTGGGATACAAAATCAATACACAGAAATCACTTGCATTCCTATATACTAATAATGAACAATCTCAGAAATTAAGGAATAAATCCCTTTCACCATTCAACAAAAAGAATAAAATATCCAGGAATAAACCTACCTAATGGAGAAGGCAGTGGCACCCCATTCCAGTACTCTTGCCTGGAAAATCCCATGGATGGAGGCGCCTGGAAGGCTGCAGTCCATGGGGTCGTCGAGGGTCGGACACCACTGAGTGACTTCACTTTCACTTTTCACTTTCATGCATTGGAGACGGAAATGGCAACCCACTCCAGTGTTCTTGCCTGGAGAATCCCAGGGACGGGGAAGCCTGGTGGGCTGCCATCTATGGGGTCGCACAGAGTCAGACACGACTGAAGCGACTTAGCAGCAGCATGAGACAAAAGAACTGTTTACAGAAAATTTTAAGACACAGATGAAGAAATCAGATGACATAAACAGAGAGATACTCCATGTTCCTTGGTAGGAAGAATCAATATTGTGAAAATGATTATATTACCAAATGCAATCTACAGATTGAATGCGATACCTATCAAATTACCAGTGGCATTTTTCACAGAACTAGAACAAAAAATTTCACAATTCATATGGAAAGACAAAAGACCCTGAATAGCCAGTGCAGTCTTGAGAAAGAAGAATGGAGCTGGAGGAGGCAACCTTCCTGACTTCAGATTATACTACAGAGCTACAGTCATCAAGACAGTATGATACTGGCACAAAAAGAGAAATATAGACCAATGGAACAAGATAGAAAGCCCAGAAATAAACCCACACACCTATAGGTACCTTATTTTTGACAAAGAAGGCAAGACTATACAATGGGGCAAAGATAGCCTCTTGAATAAGTGGTGCTGGGAAAACTGGATAGTACATGTAAAAGAATGAAGTTAGAACACTTCTAGCACCATGTGGGCTTCCCTTGTGGCTCAGCTGGTAAAGAGTTGCCTGCAATGCAGGAGACCTGGGTTTGATTCTTGGGTTGGGAAATCCTCTGGAGAAGGGAAAGGCTTCCCACTATAGTATTCTGGCCTGGAGAATTCCATGGAATATATATAGACCATGGGGTTGCAAAAGAGTCAGACATACCTGATACCATACACAAAGATAAAATCAAAATGTATTAAGGACCTAAATATAAGACAGGAAACTATAAAACTTAGAGGAAAACATAGGCAGAACACTCGATGGCATAAAGCAAGATCCTCTATGATCCACTTCCTAGAGTAAAGGAAATAAAAACAAAAACAAGTGGGACCTAATTAAACTTAAAAGCTTTGCACAGCAAAGGAAACTATAAACAAGGTGAAAGACAACCTCAGAATGGGAGAAAATAATAGCAAATGAAACAACTGACAAAGGATTAATTTTCAAAATATACAATAACTCATAGAAGTCAATACCAGAAAAACAAACAATCCAGTCAGAAAGTGGGAAAAAGACCTAAACAGACATTTCTCCAGAAAGACATGTAGATGGCTAATAAACACATGAAAAGATGCTTAACATTGCTTATTATGAGAAATTGTTATTATTATTATTATTACAGCAAATCAAAGCTGTAATGAGATAACATCTCCCACTGGTTAAGTGCATTCTTAAATTTTTTTTTTATTTTTTAAAATTTATACATTCTTAGATTTTGAAGTCCAAAGTGTCATCTCTTTAAATACATACATGCATATATATATATTAATATTCTCTCTATGTAGACATGTATATTATATATCTATATATATCTGTTCTATATGTACATGTGTATGCATATGTGCAAAAGTGTGCTCCTCTAGCTGCCCTAGTTTACTCAACTTTTAACCTAAAGATTGAATCTCATAATTTCTCAAGGATTACCTATTACTTATTTTAGCTATGTATGTTGTTTAGTCACTAAGTAGTGTTTGACTCTTTTCCAACTCCATTCACCAGGCTCCTCTATCCATGGGGTTTCCTAGGCAAGAATACTGGAGTTGGCGGCCATTTCTTTCTCCAGGGCATCATCCTGACCCAGGGATCAAACCCAGGTCTCTTGCTGGGCAGACAAATTCATTACCTCTGAGTCACCTGGGAAGCTCTTAGCTATGTATCAGATTAGATCAGTCGCTCAGTCGTGTCTGACTCTTTGCGACCCCATGAATCGCAGCACACCAGGCCTCCCTGTCCATCACCTACTCCCGGAGTTCACTGAGACTCACGTCCATCGAGTCAGTGATGCCATCCAGCCATCTCATCCTCTGTCGTCCCCTTTTCCTCCTGCCCCCAATCCCTCCCAGCATCAGAGTCTTTTCCAATGAGTCCACTCTTCACATGAGGTGGCCAAAGTACTGGAGTTTCAGCTTTAGCATCATCCCTTCCAAAGAAATCCCAGGGCTGATCTCCTTCAGAATGGACTGGTTGGATCTCCTTGCAGTCCAAGGGACTCTCAAGAGTCTTCTCCAACACCACAGTTCAAAAGCATCAATTCTTCGGCGCTCAGCCTTCTTCACAGTCCAACTCTCACATCCATACATGACCACAGGAAAAACTGTAGCCTTGACTAGATGGACCTTTGATGGCAAAGTAATGTCTCTGCTTTTTAATATGCTGTCTAGGTTGGTCATAACTTTCCTTCCAAGGAGTAAGTGTCTTTTAATTTCATGGCTGCAGTCACCATCTGCAGTGATTTTGGAGCCCAGAAAAATAGTCTGACACTGTTTCCACTGTTTCCCCATCTATTTGCCATGAAGTGATGGGACCGGATTCCATGATCTTCGTTTTCTGAATGTTGAGCTTTAAGCCAACTTTCTCACTCTCCACTTTCACTTTGATCAAGAGGCTATATATAGATTTATTCAAATCTCTAAAACATTTTTTATTTTGTTGTGGTAAAAATGTTTTAAGTGGGATCTCAACAGATTTTTATTCCACTCACATCATGAGAAGTCAGTACAGTAAGGTTTTGTCCATTAATTATTTTTAAAGTTTCAGGTGCTAATAAAGCCGCTGCCCCAATTACTCTTAGGCAGTGGGGCCATCCACGTGAAACTACATCTAATTCTCTGCTTAGATAAGCAATAGGTTGCTGGTGAGGCCCTCGGGGTTGTGTCAAAACTCCCAATGCCACACCTTTTCTTTCAGTGACAAACAAATTAAATTCTGACCCTGTGGGCAAGCTCAGAGCTGGAGCTTGCAGGAGAGCAGTCTGAAGAACCTTAAAAGCCTTTTGAGTTTCTGGAGACCAAACAAGTTTGTTGGTTTGGGCCTGCTGAGTTTCAGCTATAAGTTTATATAAAGGCCAGGCAAGTTACCCGTAACCCGGAATCCAAATGCAACAGTAACCTGTGATTCCCCAAAATCCTCTCAATTGTCTTAAAGTCATAGGTAGGGGGTGATTTAGTATAGGTTTAAGTGTACAGTAGAGTATTGTTACCTGTAGACACAATGTTGTACACTAGATATCTAATTTATTTATCTTGTACAACTGAAACTTTGCATCTGTTAATCAACAACTCTGAATTTCTCCCTCCTCCCAGTCCCTGGCATCCACTTTTCTAATCTCCTTCTATGAGTTTGACAGTATTCAAATCTTGAATAAATTTAATGTATCAATAGAACTGTGAATTTTCTATGTTTGAAGCTTTTACTCATTTCAGAACTGTGGAGCATGGACCAAATACATCTTTCAGTTTATTAATTTCATAACTTAGAATTTTTAAAGTACTTGCATATTTTATTCCTAAATCTTTGATTATAAACTTGAAGATTTGTGAGTCTTCTGAAAACTGTCTAATTAAATTGTTGCTGAACTTCGGAAAGCACATTTTGTTCTAATGTTATTTAAAGAGTGTTTAACATCTTCATACAATTTTTTTTGCAGTTCAGGACTATGAGGTTCATCAGAAAATTTTGGCAACTGATGTTCATTCTAAAAATACATCTGACTTGAGAAAAATGTCAAGTAAAAAACTAAAAGATAATCACAATGAAGCTGATGAGGAGTGTTACTTATCTATTGGCTCACCTTCTGACCTGGATATAAAAGCATCTTCATTGCAAAAGGGTAGTCCATCTGTTGCCCAAAAGAGAGAGACCTACACTTCTGAAAATTCAGTAAATATGCTGTCTTCAAGTACACAGATTTCTCACAAAACCAGAAAAAGGTGAAGTTTTATTTATTTATGAAATATTAATCTTTCTGTAACAATTTCATTTTTTATGTTAAAAAATGGGTAATTTAGTCTTTTATGTATTTTACAGTAAATATTGAATATTCACATGTTATGAGAAAAGTAGACATACGTTGGGTATATATTCAATTTATATTTATTATGGAAGGCCTTAAAGTATACATCTGAAAAGTTTTGGGGTAAACTTTTCTATGGTCTATGGAAAAGCATATTTTTTTTCTTCTTTTTTTAAGATCTAAAAAAAAATACTAAAGACATATAGAAGATAACGCAGTAGGCACTCATATATTCAAATTTGACATATGTGAATATTTGTTATATTCAGATACTTTTTAAAAATATTTTTTGAGTGTCATATAGTTGAATTAAAATGTATTAATTACTGCTGTATAGCAAATTGACTCAGTTATGCATATATATGTATATATACACACACATTCTTTTTAATATTCTTTTTCATTATGGTTTATCACAGGCTATTTTTTTCTCATAATAAATTTTCTATAGCTTTCTAAGATAAATAATTTGTATTTTCCATATGTTATTTTTAATTACCAGCGTAGGTATGTATCAGGTCACTTTGAGGGGGAGCAAACAGTAAGTGTTGTTGAAGATAATTGTAGTAAACCCACATCCATTTCCTGGGGCTTTCTTTCCCTTTGGCCTTTAAGAAGCAAAATTGATTGTTCAAGGTCCTTTGCTGTTGAAAAACCTCTGCCATAAGTATAATATCTGTATAGGGTCTTTCCTGTTTGATTCTTGGAGCTGAGGAGTTAAGTACACTCTACGATTTTGCAGTCCAAAGTGTGATCTGCAGCTCAGGATCAAGAGAAATTATATGATCTGGAAGCCTGTTAGAAATGCATAATCTCAAACTCTATGCTAGACCTATTGAATCAAAATCTACATTTTAATAAGATTCCCCAGAGGATTCAGGTTCATATGAAATGTTTGAGAACTAGTATTTTAAGCTACAATTTGCCTTGTTATATGATTTAACCATTCTTTTTCTCTTTTATTTTTTTTCTATCAGCAAATACAAAATTTAATTTTTCTGAGCAATTTGTCTTGTGTAATTTGTGTGAGAGAAACACATCAGCATTTATAAAGTTTAAATAAAGGCCCACTGAAAAATTTTGTAAGTGGTTGTATTATCGCTGTAGGGAAGTTTAAGAAAACTTATAACTCAGCAAATGGTGGAAATATTCAGCTTGTCCTCCTTCTAATCTTTTAGGTTAAGCTTTGAAGATAAAGATGTTTCAAAGAAAGTAGAAATAATGAATGAAGTATCAGAAATAGAGGATAAAGTCTCAGAAGGACTACAAGAAAGGAAACAGTCAGGAACATCTCAAAAAAGAATACAAGACTCAGAATATGAAAATCAACCACAAGCTAGGAAGAGTTTTTCAACGTTGTTTTTAGAAACTGTAAAAAGAAAAAGTGAATCCAGGTAAGTTATTAAGAAATGATCCACATTTTTCTTTTACATTCTTTGAATAGTACCTAAGGATTCTTAATGACATTTAACCAGAAGTTAATCTTAATTGACATAATTTTTAATTGAAATTATGTTTAACCCATAAAGAGAGTGAATTTCTTACCAGTAATCTAACCCCAAAGCCATCATTTAATGGGTTCTAAATTAAATGTAAAAGAAAATAAGTTTCTTCAGCTTTTATTACTTCTGTTCATCAACACTTTCTAGTATATATGATAACAAAAAATAAAGGCAATATTTAGAAGTAAAATTGTCAAGGTGCCTATGTGTCATTGTTAGTGTTTTAAATATTTTTTTCTATTTCTTTTAAGTATGTTAGTAAAATGGTAGTCCTAAAATAAGTTTTAATCGATTCTTGCCTAGTTAAAAACCTTCAGTAGTTCCACAGTGTCCATTCAGTGATTTTAACTGGCTGCATATAGAGTTAACTGGAATTGACAGCAGCTAGGGTTGAGAACCAGTGGTCTACAGAATAAGTTTCAATGTTGTCAACTGGTATTTGGGGCTTTCCCAGTGGCTCAGACAGTAAAGAATTTGCTTGCAGTGCAGGAACTCAGGTTCAGTCTGGAAGATCCCCTGGAGAAGGGAATGGCAGCCCACTCCAGTATTGTTCCCTGGAGAATTCCATGGACAGAAGAGCCTGGCAGGCTACGGTCCATGGAGTCACAGGGAGTCGGACACAACTGAGCGACTATTGCTTTCACTTTATAGCTGATATTTAAGGCCTTCACTCTCACTAGTGAATTGTTTCTGTCATATGTATTTGCAGTTGTCCTGGCTTTGGCACACCCTTTCCCCTTGTCATATGCCAATTTATATTTTCTTCTAAAAGTTTCACTCCAATGTATAATTTCTTAACCTTGTATTACAGTTTAACTATTTTATGTATGTCTTTCTTAGTAGATTAAGACATAAGCCCATCTTTCTGGGAGTTTAGTTTCTTTTGTATTTTCTATGACATTTGTCAGAGTGCTCGCAAATCTATTAGGAAAGTTTTATAAAAACATTGAATGAATGAAATTCCTCTTTGGTTCAGTCTCTGTTCCATAGTTGACTCCTTCCTCCTTCCACCTCTATACTCTTGATCCTTCTCTCCCATCTCTCTTTCTCTTTCTGTATGGGGTGTGTGTGTGTGTGTGTACACATAGGTACGTATGGCATTTTTACCCCTGTATGCATATTGTCCCTGCTATCTGATACAAATATGTTACATTTATGGACTAATTATATCTGTGTCCAAAAGAGTGATTATTTTTTAATGTGTCAGTTTTTTGATAAACTACTTATAGTTTGTTTAATTGCTATAACCAGATGTAACTGTTGACTATTCCTCATATTTTCTTGCTTCTTTGTTTTGCTTATGCTTTTCCTTGTGATTCTTTCTTACATGTCCTCAGATCCAACTCAAATAGCATTTTTCCACTGAGCCAGAACTCATCTTTCTGTATTCTGAATTTTAATATTTAATTAAAATTGTATCTTTAATTTGGGCTACTAAATAGACCAGCATAGTCTGGATGGCTTATAAGCAACAGAAATTTATTTCACAATGCTAGTGGCTGAGAAGTCCAAGATCAAGGCTCAAGTAGTTTCAGTGTCTGGTGAGACCTGCTTCCTGGTTCATGATGGCTAGCTTACTGCTATAACCTCAAATGGTAGAAGGGAGTGAGGGAGTTTTCTGGGGTTTCTCTTATAAAGGTGCTAATTCCATTCATAAGCCACTGCACCCTAATTACCTAATCACTACCTAAAGACCCCACCCTAAAATACCATCATATTGGGGATTAGGTTTTAATTTATTAATTTCAGAGGGATATAAACATTTGATCTGTAGTAAGTGTGAAGGTGGTTTCCGAAGGATATCTTTGGTTTGAATAACCTTAAAGTTATGAAAGTCTCTTGAAGTAGAATAAAGGAGGGATATAGAGAGTTCTTATTAGCTGGTTTGGGAAAACTTTTATTTTTAAATACATAGCATTATTTTTTGTTTTTCTGGCTGCCTGGCATGTGGGATCCTAGTTCCCTGTCCAGGAATTGAACCTATGTCCCCTGCAGAGGGAGTGCAGAGTTCTAACCACTGGACCTCCAAGAAGTCCTAGGATTACTTCTTTAATGTTGGAATTAATAGATATTGCAGGTAATATTTGTTGTTCTTTAGTCCCTAAATTGTGTCCACTCTTGTGACCCCAAAAACTATAGCCCACCAGACTCCTTTGTCCACATAATTTCCCTGGCAAGAATGCTGGAGTGGATTGCCATTTTCTTCTCCAGGGGATCGTACCCTCTCCTGCATTGGCAGGCAGAGTCTTTACCACTGAACCACCTGGGAAGCCCTACAGATAATACACAATAAAGCAAATTAAACATATTTCTATCAGATTGGCTAATTAAGTGCTGAAAAATAATATTTGTTTAAATATGATCTTCTGTTTATATATTGTATAGTCTTCTATTTATACTTTTTTTATTAGATTTTCTAGATTTTTCTAATTATATAAACTAGTAAGACTCTGCCTATTAGAAGATATATTTCTTAGCATATATATGTATATGTTTTTTATATTGAAAGATTTATGAAGTGTTTGAGATTAGAGAAGTATAGAAGGCATTTTCATCTCATAATCTTTTTATAAAGGGAAAAAATATAGACATGATAATCGTTTTGCCATCCTAGCTTTTCTTCTATTGTGTATGAAAATAGTTAAGCATCCTTTCTCAAGTGAAAAAGGAGTACATGTACTGCCTTCGGAATTTGGATGTTTGCCCTTTTTTTTTTGCATATTTCACTCTAGGATATGGTTTGCTCAAGGTTGTTGTCATAAAGAGGAAGGAAATGCAAAATTATTCCATCACATTAAACATGTACAAAAATGTGTGTGAATTTTCAAACTTGGAATGAATTTTTATGTAATATAATTTAGTCTATAATTTAGTAGTGTTTTCTTAAATTGTTAAACTAGAAGGTGTCTCAGAAATATCTTGTTTTGGATGTTAAGAAATTCATGCCCATGAGATATCTATAAAAACAAAATTTAATTTAACATTATAATAATGGCATGCATTTTTATACTGTAAATGAGTATATCTGGGCAGTATTTATACATCTCTGGGTTTCATCTGTTTAATATTTCTAATGAATGGGGAACCGGAAATTAGTTGATGAAGTCTGTAGAGATGCTTCCAGCTTTAAATTTCTGTGACCCCATCAATGTTATAAATGAGTATGCTCAGATATTATAGAAATGTAAAAGGAGGGAAAGATTTTAAAGTATAAGGAAAAATTGAAGAGACGTGTCAACTGCTCTTTAAAGCAAAGATATAAGCTTTATATTTTTGAGCTATTATTTATTGTAACATTCTGTTTTAGTTCTGTTGTTAGGCATATAGCAACTGTTCCACCTCATTTATCTTCTGCAAATAATATGAAGTTATTGGAAGATGAATTTATAATTGATGAATCAGATAAAAGTTTTGTCAGTCAACCTTGGATTACTATACCAAGAAAGACTGGGCCTCTGAAGCAGCGCACAGTATCCCCTGCTGAGAGCACTGTCCTTCAGAGGAAGAAGTCAAGAGAAAAACATGACAGTGTATCATCTGTGGCTTTGACAAGTAACAAGCATCCTGGCAAAGCTCACCCAGTAGAGAAATCTCAGCCCTCTGAACAAAAAATACTGGGTGGGAGTTGTGCTTTGTCAGATGATGTAGAAAATAATTATAAATCTACAAAATATGAAATACATTCTGAGAATGCAAAAAAATCATCTGGAGGCAAAAGGACTATAAAACAAAACCAGAGAACAAAATCTAAGGCCAATGTACCTGAAGAAGAAGTTGATGTGAGGCAATCTAAAGATACAAATATAAATATATCACATACTGTCCAAGACAAGTTACAAAGAAATTCAGACAAAAATATGGAAGAGGGTGAAGAGATAAGCGTTAACATTTCCAACAATCAGTTGCTTTCTGTGGGTAAGTGTTTATATTAAATGTAACTGTGAATATTAACCCACCACTTTGCTTTTTATAATATTCCTATTTAGCTTTAGGAAGTAGGCATTAAATCTATACAAAGCCTCAAAAGCCTGCAGGCTGTTTTCTAGACTATCTATTTTATATTGTACTTCAGCTCCAGGTCACTTGATTTTGGGGTAGCTTCTAAGATTATAGCATATGTAAAGGGAGAAGTAAAAGGCAAATGCTTAGTAAACCAGGTAGTTAAACAGAACACAAATAAGACAGCATCATATATTCTTGAGGCTTATTAAAATATAAATTTGGATAAGAAATCAGCTAGTGGGGCTAGTTCTTGAAAATAAAAATTAATACTACTCTGTTCAATTATTTACTCATTTATCTAAAAATTATTGAATGTCAGACACTGTATTAGGCTCTGAACTTACAAAGATTGCTAATAAATAATTTTCATCATTAAAAAAGATCCATCTGGTAATGTCTGTAGACTAACATAAATATACATACATCCACGGGATGATATTGGAAGCACAGAGAATAATCAACTAATAATCTCAAAAAACTTTTTATTTTGGGACAGTATATCATTTATTATACAAACTGGGACACATGAAAATGGGAGAGGATATCATGACAGTAAGCATAAACTTGGATTGTCCCAGTGAAACCTGAAATATAACCACTCTCTTTATGTCATCTCTCTGTATAGTAATTGAGGTTTATAATGGTAACAGTATCATGAAGAAAAGATCAACTTGTGCTTTTCTGTATCACTTTTTAAAATTGAAGTATAGTTGACTTACAATGTTGTGTTAGTTTTAGGTGTATGGCAAACTGAATCAGACACACACACACACACACATTCTTATTCAAGTTCTTTTCTCTTATAGATTATTATAAGATACTCACTATAGTTCCTTGTACAGTATAGAAGGTCTTTATTGGTTGTCTGTTTCATTTATAGTAGCGTGTATATGTTAATCCCAAATTCCTAATTTACCTCCATCCCCTATTTGTATCTTTTTTATTTTTTCTGATATCCACAATAAGGGATATCATATGATATTTGTTTTTCTCTGTCTGGCTTACATAACTAAGTATCAGATCAGAACAGATCAGATCAGTCGCACAGTCATGTCCAACTCTTTGCGACCCCATGAATCGCAGCATGCCAGGCCTCCCTGTCCATCACCAACTCCCAGAGTTCACTGAGACCCATGTCCATCGAGTCGGTGATACCATCCAGCCATCTCATCCTCTGTTGTCCCCTTCTCCTCTTGCCCCGAGTCCCTCCCAGCATCAGAGTCTTTTCCAATGAGTCAACTCTTCACATGAGGTGGCCAAAGTACTGGAGTTTCAGCTTTAGCATCATTCCTTCCGAAGAAATCCCAGGGCTGATCTCCTTCAGAATGGACTGGTTGGATCTCCTTGCAGTCCAAGGGACTCTCAAGAGTCTTCTCCAACACCACACTTCAAAAGCATCAATTCTTTGGCGCTCAGCCTTCTTCACAGTCCAAATCTCACATCCATACATGACCACAGGAAAAACCATAGCCTTGACTAGACGAACCTTTGTTGGCAAAGTAATGTCTCTGCTTTTGAGTATGCTGTCTAGGTTGGTCATAACTTTCCTTCCAAGGAGTA
>NW_011494851.1:3961375-3990732 GCF_000754665.1 Bison bison bison | reverse complement strand
CTCTTTCTAGAATTTTCCACAGTTTATTGTGATCCACACAGTCAAAGGCTTTGGCATAGTCAATAAAGCAGAAATAGATGTTTTTCTGGAACTCTCTTGCTTTTTCCAAGATCCAGCGGATGTTGGCAATTAGATCTCTGGTTCCTCTGCCTTTTCTAAAACCAGCTTGAACATCAGGAAGTTCACAGTTCACATATTGCTGAAGCCTGGCTTGGAGAATTTTGAGCATAACTTTACTAGCGTGTGAGATGAGTGCAATTGTGTGGTAGTTTGAGCATTCTTTGGCATTGCCTTTCTTTGGGATTGGAATGAAAACTGACCTTTTCCAGTCCTGTGGCCACTGCTGAGTTTCACTAAGTATGCTAATCTCTAAATCCATCCATGTTGCTGCACATGGCCTAATTTCATTCTTTTTTATGGATGAGTATAATTCCATTGTGTGTGTGTGTGTATTGTGTATGTATGTATGTATGTATATAATTACCACACCTTCTTTATCCATTCATCTATGGATGGACATTTAGTTTACTTCCACGTCTTGGTAAGTAGTGCTGCAATGAACATTGAGGTGCATATATCTTTTTGAATTATGGTTTTCTCCAGATCCATGACCAGGAGTGGGTTTGCAGATCATATGTTAATGCTATTGTTAGGTTTTTTTTTTTTTTTAATTGAAGGAAAATTACTTTACAGAATTTTGTGTTTTTTTGTCATTTATCAACAAGAATCAGCCATAGGTACACCCGTGTCCCCTCCCTCCTGAACCTACCTCCTATCTCCCTCTGCATCCCACCTTTCACATCCTAGCCTGTCACAGAGCCCCTGTTTGAGTTCCCTGAGTCATTCAGCAAATTCCCTTTGGCTGTCTATTTTACATATGGTATTTTAAATTTCCATGTGACTCTCTCCATACATCTCCCCTTCTCCCTATTCCTGTCCCCCCATGTCCATAGGTCTGTTCTCTGTGTCTGTTTCTCCATTGCTGCCCTGAAAATAAATTCGTCAGTGCCATCTTTTTAGATTCCAAATGTATGTGTCAGTATACGATATTTATATTTCTCTTCCTGACTTAACTGCACTCTGTATGATAGGCTGTAGGTTCGTATACCTCATTAGAACTGACTCAAGTGTGTTCCTTTTTATGGCTGAGTAGTATTCTATTGTATATGTACCACAACTTTATCCATTCATCTGTCGATGGACATCTAGGTTGCTTCCATGTTCTAGCTACTGTAAATAGTGCTGCAGTGAACATTGGGTTACATGTGTCTTTTTCAGTTTTGGTTTCCTCAGGTTATATGCCTAGGAGTAGGATTGCTGGGTCATATGGTAGTTTTATTCCTAGCTTTTTAAGGAATCTCCATGTCTTCTGGAGTGGCTTTCATCAGTTTACATTCCCACCAGCAATGCAGGAGTGTTCCCTTTTCTCCACACCCTCTCCAGCATTTATTGTTTGTAGACTTTTTGATGATGGCCATTCTGACTGGTCTGAGGTGGTATCTCATTGTAGTTTTGATTTGCATATCTCTAATAATGAGTGATGTTGAACATCTTTTCATGTGCTTGTTAGCCATCTGTATGTCGTCTTTGGAGAAATGTCTCTTCAAGTCCCTTTCCCACTTTTTGATTGGGTTGTTTGTTTTTCTGGTATTGAATTGTATGAGCTGTTTGTATATTTTGGAAATTAATTCTTTGTGAGTTTTTCCCTTTGCTATTATTTTCTCCCATTCTGAGGGTTGTCTTTTCACCCTGCTTATAGTTTTCTTTGCTATGCAAAAGCTTTTAAGTTTAATTAGGTCCTACTTGTTTATTTTTGTTTTTATTTCCATTACTCTAGGAGGTAGGGCTTCCCTTGTGGCTCAGCTGGTAAAGAATCCACCTGCAATGTGGGAGACCTGGGTTTAATCCCTGTGTTGGGAAGCTCCCCTGGAGAAAGGAAAGGCTACGCACTCCAGTATTCTGGCCTGGAGAATTCCATGGACTGTATAGGCCCATGGGGTTGCGAAGAGCTGGACACAACTGAGCGACTTGCACTGCACTCACTAGGCAATGGTCATAGAAGATCTTGCTTTGATTTATGTCATCGAGTGTTTTACCTATGTTTTCCTCTAAGAGTTTTACAGTTTCTGGTCTTAAATTTAGGTCTTTAAGCCATTTTGAGTTTATCTTTGTGTATGGCATCAGGTAGTTTTCTAATTTTTCATTCGTTTGCATGTAGCTGTCCAGTTTTCCCAGCACCATGTATTCAAGAGGCTATCTTTGCCCCATAGTATATTCTTGTCTCCTTTGTCAAAAAGAAGGTACCCATAGGTGCATGGGTTAATCTCTGGTTTCTCTGTCTTGTTCCATTGGTCTGTATTTCTGTTTTTGTGCCAGTACCATACTGTCTTGATGACTATAGCTTTGTCGTGTAATCTGAAGTCAGGAAGGTTGCTTGCTCCAGCTCCATTCTTCTTTCTCAAGACTGCTTTGGCTCTTTGGGATCTTTTGTGTTTCCATATGAATTGTGAAATTTTTTGTTCTAGTTCTGTGAAAAATGCCATTGGTAATTTGACAGGGATCGCATTGCATCTGTAGATTGCATTTAGTAGTATAGTCATTTTCACAATATTGATTCTTCCTACACAGGAGCATGGAATATCTCTTCATCTGTTATGATGTCTTTGATTTATTCATCAGTGTCATAATTTTCCATATACAGGTTTAGTCTCCTTACGTAGGTTTATTCCTAAATATTTTATTCTTTTAGTTGCAATGGTGAAAGGGATTAATTCCTTAATTTCTCTTTCTGATTTTTCATTGTTAGTGTATAGGAATGCAAGTGATTTCTGTGTTTTGACCTTAGATCCCTTGACTTTGCTGAATTCACTGATTAACTCTAGTAATTTTCTGATTTTAAGCAGTTTCTTTTGGGTTTTATATGTATAGTATCATGTCATCTCTAAACAGTGAGAGTTTTACTTCTTCTTTTCCAGTCTGTACTCCTTTTATTTCTTTTCTTCTCTGATTGCCATGGCTATGACTTCCAAAACGATGTTGAATAATAGTGGTGGGAGTGGACACCATTGTTTTGTTCCTAATCTTAGAATGGTTTTAGTTTTTCACCACTGAAAATAGTTTGCTGTGGGCTTTTCTTACATGGCCTTTACTATGTTTAGGTAGGTTTCTTCTATGCCCTTTTTTTGAAGCGTTTTTATCATAAATGGATGCTGAATTTTGTTGAAGGCTTTTTCTGCATCTATTGAGATGATCATATGGTTTTTATCTTTGAGTTTGTTAATATGGTGTATCATGATTGATTTGCATATAATGAAGAATCCTTGCATCCTTGGAATAAACCCAACTTGATCATAGTATATGAGTTTTTTAATGTGTTGTTGAATTCTGTTTGCTTGAATTTTGTTGAGGATTTTTGCATCTATGTTCATTAGTGATAATTGGCCTATAATTTTCTTTTTTCATGTTGTCTTTGCCTGGTTTTGGTATCAGGGTGATTGTGATCTTGTCAAATGAGTTTAGAAATGTTCCTTCCTCTGCATTTTTTTTAAAGAGTTTTAGAAAAATAAGCATTAGCCCTTCTCTAAATGTTTGATAGAATTCCCCTGTGAAGCCATCTGGTTTTTGGGAGATTTTTGATCACAGTTTTGATTTCAGTGTTTGTAACTGTGTTGTTTATCATTTCTATTTCTTCCTGGTTCAGTCCTGGGAGATTGACCTTTCCTAAGAATCTGTCCATTTCCTCTAGGTTGTCCATTTTATTAGCATATAGTTACTCATAATATTCTCTTATGATTCTTTGTATTTCGGTGTTATCTGTTGTAACCTCTCCTTTTTCATTTCTAATTTTATTGATTTGACTTTTCTTCCTTTTTTGCTTGATGAGTCTAGCTAGTGGTTTGTCAGTTTTGTTTAACTTCTCAAAGAACCGGCTCTTAGTTTTATTGATCTTTGCTATTGTTTCCTTCATTTCTTTTTCATTTATTTCTGCTCACGTCTTTATGATCCCTTTCCTTCTGTTGACTTAGGGGGTTTTTTGTTTTTCTTTTTCCAGCTGCTTTAGAAATAGAATTAGGTTGTCTATTCAGTACTTTTGTTGTTTCTTGAGGTATGATTGTATCGCTATAAACTTCCCTCTTAGAACTGCTTTTGCTGAATCCCATAGATTTTGAGTTGTCATGTTTTCATTGTCATTTGTTTCTGCTGCTGCTGCTCCTAAGTCGCTTCAGTCATGTCCGACTCTTTGCGACCCCATAGATGGCAGCCCACCAGGCTCCCCCATCCTTGGGATTCCCCAGACAAGAACACTGGCGTGGATTGCCATTGCCTTCTCCAGTGCATTTGTTTCTAGTAATCTTTTGATTCCCTTTCTTATTTTCAGTAACCTCTTCATTATTTATTAATGTCTTGTTTAATCTCCATGAGTTTGTGTTTTTTGCAGTTTTTTTCCTGTAGTTGATATCTAGTCTCATACCTTTGTGGTCAGAGAACATACTTGATACAGTTTCAATTTTCTTAAATTTACCGAGGCTTGATTTGTGGCCCAATATGTGATCTGTCCTGGAGAATGTTCCACATGTACTTGAAAAGTGTATTATTCTGCATTTGGATGGAAAGTCCTGAAGATATCAATGAGGTTCATTTGGTCTAATGTTTCATTTAAGGTTTGTGTTTCCTTCTTGATTCTCTGTTTTGATGATCTGTCTGTTGGTGTAAGTGGGTTTTTAAAGTCCCCTACTATCGTGTTATTGTCGATTTCCCCTTATGCCTGTTAGTGTTTGCCTTATGTATTGAGGTGCTCCTATGTTGGGTGCCTAAGTATTTACAATTGTTATATCTTCTTCTTGGATTGATCCCTTGATCAGTCTATAGTGTCCTTCTTTGTCTCTGATAATATTCTTTAGTTTAAAGTCTTATTTTGTCTGAAATAAGGATGGCCACTCCGGCTTTCTTTTGGTTTCTATTTGCATGGAATATCTTTCTCCATCCTTTGACTTTCAGTCTGTATGTTTCTCTAGGTCTGAAATGATCTGTAGGCAGCATATATATATGGATCTTTTTTTTTATGTCCAGTCAGTCAGTCTGTATCTTTTGGGTGGTACATTTAATCCATTTACATTTAAGGTAATGTATGATACATATGTATAATATGTATGATACATATATTTAGTGATACATATGTTCCTGTAGGCATTTTCTTGATTGTTTTGGGTTTGTTTTGTAGGTCTTTCCATTCTCTTGTGTTTACTGACTATGCAAGTCCCGTTAGTATTTGTTGCAGGGCTGGTTTGGTGGTGCTGAATTCTCTTCTGCTTGTCTGTGAAGCTTTTGATTTCTCTGTCAATTTTGAATGAGATCTTTGTGGGATATAGTAATCTTGGTGGTAGATTTTTTCTCTTTCAGTACTTTAAATATATTCTGCCATTACCTTCTGGCCTGTAGAGTTTCTGTTGAAAGATCTGCTGTTAATTGTATGGGTTTTCTCTTGTGTGTTACTTGTTACTTTTCCCTTGCTGCTTTTAATATTCTTTCTTTGTACTTAATCTCAGTTAGCTTGATTAATATATGTCTCACTGTTTTTCTCCTGTAAGGGACTCTCTGCACTTCTTGGACTGATTGACTATTTCCTTTCCTATATTGGGAAAGTTTTCAGCTCTCAGTTCAGTCGCTCAGTCGTGTCTGACTCTTTTCGACCTGGGACTGCAGCATGCCAGGCTTCCCTGTCCATTACCAACTCCCAGAGCCTGCTCAAACTCATGTCCATCGAGTCGGTGATGGCATCCAACCATCTCATCCTCTGTTGTCCCCTTTTCCTCCTGCCTTCAATCTTTCCCAGCATCAGGATCTTTTCCAGTGAATCAGTTTTTCACATCAGGTGGCCAAAGTAATGGAGCTTCAGCATCAGTCCTTCCAATAAACACCCAGGACTAATCTCCTTTAGGATGGTCTGGTTGGTTCTCCTCACAGTCCAAGGGACTCTCAAGAGTCATCTCCAGCACCACAGTTCAAAAGCATCAATTCTTTGGTGCTCAGCTTTCTTTATGTTCTCACATCCATACATGACCACTGTAAAAACCATGGCTTTGACTAGATGGACCTTTGTCAGCAAAGTAATGTCTCAGCTTTTTAATATGCTGTCTAGGTTGGTCATAGCTTTTCTTCCAAGGAGCAAGTGTCTTTTAATTTCATGGCTGCAGTCACCACCTGTAGTGATTTTGGAGCCCAAGAAAAGAAAGTCTGTCACTGTTTCCATTGTTTCCCCATTTATTTTCCATTAAGTGATGGGACTGTGAAGTGATGGGACCAGATGACATGATCTTCATTTTTTGAATGTTGAATTTTAAGTCAGCTTTTTCACTCTCTTCTTTCATTTTCATCAAGAGGCTCCTAAGTTCCTCTTTTGCTTTCTGTTTAAATAAGCTAAGCAAGGTGACAATTAACAGCTTTGATGTACTCCTTTCCCAATTTGGAACCAGTCCATTGGTCCATGTCTGATTTTACTTCTTAACTGCATACTATGCTTGTTAGGCAGTTATACTACTACTTATATAACTTTAGTATAACTTAAGTTATACTACTTAACTGTTACTTAACCTTTTCAAAAATTTTCTCAGTGCCTTCTTTTATTTCTTCTTCTTCTGTGACCCCTGTAACTCGAAAATTGGTGCGTTTACTATTGTCCTAAAGGTCTCTGATGATATCCTCAATTCTTTTCGTGCCTTTCCCTTTATTTTGCACTTCAGCAGTTATTTGCACCATTCTATCCTCTAGCTCACTTATCCGTTCCTCTGCCTCAGTTATTCTATTGGTTCCTTCTAGAGGAAGGTATTTTTAATTTCAGTAATTGTGTTATTCATCCACTTGCTTATTCTTTACTTCTATGTCCTGGGTGATTGTATTAACTGTGTTAAATGTTTCTTGTGTTTTCTCCATTCTATTTTCAAGTCTTGAGAGCATCTTTGCTATCATTATTTTGAATTCTCTTTCAAGGAGATTGCTTATTTCTTCTTTATTTGATGGTGTGCGTTTCTGCCTTGCTGTTTCATTTGTGCTGTATTCTCTGTCTTTTTGCCATTTTATTTTTCTAACTTGCTTCACTGAGGTCTCTTTTTCCCAGGCCTTAGGATTGTATTAACTTCTTCCTTTTGTTTTCTGCCCTTAGAGGGAAGTGTTGGTTGGGGTTTTGTGTTGATTTCTTGTTAGGGGTGACCTGTGCCTGTGTTCTAGTTGGAGAAGATCAAGTGGATCAAGCAGGTAATTACAGAGATAATGGGACATATACACGTACTTCCACACATACAGTTACAACCAGTGTTCTAAAGAAAAGAGTATAGGAGATTGAGTTGGTGAACAAGGAAAGTCAAAAGTGATATCAACCAATTAAAAGCAGAACTAGGTAATGCTCACTCTGGAAAACTGCATGAGCAGAGGGCCAACTGGGGAATATAACAAAGAGAGCTCAGCAATTTCACCTACTTGGTGAAAAAAGAAAGAGTGAAGGAAAACAGGGAGAAGGAAAAAAGACAAAAAAAGAGGAGAAGGGAAGCAAAAGAGAAAAGGAGGGGGTGGAAAAGGAGTTAAAGAACAACAGAAAAAACAGAAAAGCAAAGATCAATAGACATATGTGGAGAAGATTTATATGAATATTTAGAAATAGATATGGCCAGTAAGAACTATAGGAAAAGCAGTTAAATATATAAAAAACAAAATGAAAAAACTCATTAAAAAAGAGGGTGAAAAAGAGAAAAAAAAATCTTAAAATGATTTATTTATTTATTTTTGACTAGAAAAGTAAAGAGGAAAGCTCCATAGCACCACAGAAGGCTAATGTGAAGGTAGAAATATGTAGGGGGAATAAACAGTGTGATTTATAAGAAAAATAAAGGTTCTCAAGGTCGTAGTGCTGTTTGGTTATGGAGTCTACCCCTGTGGATGGGATTGGCTTAGTGTCCTGTGATGTTTTCCTGGTTAGGGGAGCTTGTGCCTGTGTTCTGGTTGATGGAACCGGATCTCATCTCTGAAGGGCAGTGCAGTGTAGATTAGTAGGTTTTGGAGCGTCTATGGGTTCAGTATGCCTTTGGGCAGTCCTTCTGGCTTTGGCAGTGTTGTGTGTGTGTTAGTTGCTCAGTCATGCCTGACTCTTTGCGACTCCATGGACTGCAGCCCACCAGGCTCCTCTGTTTATGGGATTTTCCAGGCAAGGATACTGGAGTGGAGCCATTTCCTCGTCCAGGAGAGTTTCCTGACCCAGGGGTAGAACCCAGGTCTCCTGCACTGCAGGCAGATTCTTTACCGACTGAGCTATGAGGGAAGTGTTAGACGTGTCTATTTCTGCAGGCACTCAGGATATCTTCACTTCCACCAGCCCCCTGCTTATCTATGGGATCATTCTCCTGTCCTGCCGTGCACTGCTGGCCAAAGCTTGCTAGGTAGGCACTTGCGTGAATCTTTTCTTGTGCCCTCTGCGTCACAGAGACTTGTGTGGGCTTCCCTCAGCCCTCTGAGCCCAGCCTCTGTGTCACGGGGCTTGTGTACCCTCGTCTTGGTTCCCAAGGCCCTCCCTCTGTGTTGCTGGGCTTCTGCACACCTGTTTTAGCCCCCTGGCTTGCCCTTTCCTTCACAGGGCTTGTGTGCCCTTATCTTGGCTCTCTGGTCCACCCTCTGCATTGAGGGGTTTGTGTGCACTTCTCTCAGCTTCTGGGGCCCTCGTGCTGCATTGCAGGGCTAGTGTGGAACTTGTTCTGGCTCCCCCTGCCCACTCTCTGCATTGTGGGGTTTGTGTGCACTTGTTTCTTGTGCAAAGCCCTCTGTTACAGGGCTTATCCTATTGTTAGTTTTTAAAGGAACTACCATATTGTACTCTACAGTGGGTGCACCAGTTTACATTCCCAGAAGCAGTGTAGGAGGGTTCTTTTTCCTTTACTTCCTCTCCATCATTTATTATTTGTATACCTTTGATGATGGCCCTTCTGACTGGTATGAGGTGATACTTTTTTGTAGTTTTGATTTGCATTTCTCAAATAATTAGCAATATTGAACATCCTCTTATGTGTCTATTGGCCATCTGTATGTCTTCTTGGAGAAATGTCTATTTAGATCTTACACCCATTTTTCTTTTGGGTGTTTTTGTTTTTTTCTTATATTGAGCTATGAGCTATTTGTATATTTTGGAAACGAATCTCTTATTGGTCACTTCATTTGCAAATATTTCCTTCCCTTCTGTGAGTTGTCTTTTTCATTTTGTATATGTCTTCCCTTTTACTGTGCAAAATCATTTAAGTTTAATTAGGTCATGTTTATTTTTGTTTTTACTTTCATTACCCTAGGAGGTGAATCCAAAAAGATCCTGCTGTAATTTTTGTGAAAGAGTGTCCTGCCTGTGTTTTCCTCTAGCAGTTTTACAGTATCTGGTCTTACATTTAGATCTGTAATCTATTTTAAGTTTATTTTTATGTGTAGTGTTAGAGAAAGAGAAAGTTCTAATTTCATTCTTTTACATGTGGCTGTCCAGTTTTCCCAGCACCACTTATTCAAGAGAGTGCCTTTTTTTTTTATACTGTATATTCTTGTCTCCTTTGTTGTACATTAATTGACCATACGTGCATGGGTTTATTTCTAGAATTTCTATCTCGATCCATTGGTCTGTATGTCTGTTTTTGTTTCAGTACCATACTGTTTTGATTGCTGTAGCTTTGTAGTATAGTCTGAAGTCAGGGTAACTGATTCCTCCAGCTTCGTTTTTCTTTTTCAAGATTGTTTTGCCTAGTCACAGTCCTCTGTGTTTCCATGCAAATTTAAAGTGTTTTTGTTCTAGTTCTGCAAAAAATGCCATTGGTGATTTAATAGGGATTGTATTGAATCTGTAGATTGCTTGGGTATGATAGTCATTGTGAGAAATCTGATTTTTCCATTTCAAGAGCATGATATATCTTTCCATCTGTTTGTGCCATCTTTGATTTCTTTTGTCAGCATCTTATAGTTTTGGAGTACAGGTCTTCTGCCTCCTTAAGTGGTTTAAGTATTTTATATTTGATGCTGTGGTGAATGGGATTGTCCTTAATTTCACTTTCTAATCTTTTGTTGTTAGTGTATAGAAATGTAGCAGATTTGTATGTTAATTTTGTATCCCGCAAATTTTGTTTTTCACTGAAGACTTCTCATAATTTTCCAGTAGCATCTTTAGGATTTTCTATGTGTATTAGGTTGGTGCAAACATAATCGCATTTTTGGACTGAATTTGAAATCATTACAGCAAGCCTCAAACACATCTTTATTAATCAAAATAGGAATCATTACAGTCAATTCTTTTTTGCCAGTGAGTAATAAGTTTTATTCCTGTAGCTTAAAAATCCATGCTTTGGCAAGAGGCTTTATTGCCTAGATGAGTATAGGATGTGTTTCAGACCTGAGGCGTTTGGTTTGAAGAGCTTGATTTTCATTGAGCATTTTTCTGGTGATTTTTCCAGTTATCCCTGATAATTCTGTGTATTGTTTTTTTTTTTTTTGGAGGGGGGTTGAGGGGAAATGAGATGTGTCCAGTTTTTAAACCTAACATCTACTTTTGGGGACTTGCCTGCATCTCTGGGATTTGAATGAGGGTTGTGTCCCGTTTTACTCTCTTTTAAGTTTACATTTAACATGTTTCTCTTCTCTGCTCCCTTTGCCCACTGGGGACTCCTCTTTGGCTCCTTAAAATTTGCTGCTTAGAGTGAAAGTTCAGTGGTAGTTGATCATGCTGCAAGTTCTTTCTGGACCTCTGGCAAAGGGAGTGATCAATGAAGGCCACTGCTCTCTTGGGATCTGTAAGACTGGGTGTTTTTGGTACATGTTATCCATAGCCCTCTGCTTTTATCAGAATACTTTGCCAGTGCACTGATCTCTTTGAAGATAAGAATGCTAGCATGTTACCAAATGTTAACATTATTTTGCAGAAAATATAGTACCATGTCTGAATTAATTATTAATATTTAAAACATTTTATTCCTTAACTCCCTCATTTACTTTGCTCACAGCTGCCTCAGTTCCTTTATTTGGCAGAATTCTACAAATTTGTGTCACCCACTGCTGAGATTGTTTAGTCCCTGTATTTATATTGATTTTTGTTTCTGGTGGTAGCTTTTCCTGAAATGTGTGTAACAAGCAGGTGTTTTATGATAAAACTGTTACATGTAGTGCATACTCTGTGTGGAATTCAGAGGAAAACTCAGATTCAGTGAATGACAATGCCAAAAAATGCAAGTAACTAGCCATTTTTCAAATAACAGTGGTGCTATTTCTCTTTCCTGGCCTTTTAGACTTTTGTTGTCCTAAAATTCCATTTTATTGGGAAACCATTTTCTACCTGGTCTTTCTTGACAGGGGGTTTTTCTACTTTAAATGGTTTCTAAATAAAATTCTGTGTTTCAAGAAAGAAAAAAAAAAATCAGTGCTTCAGGATTTGATGAACTCTTAGAAAGCATTTTCTTCCTCCTGCCTGTTGTGGAAGCTTTTTCCCTGCAAAAAGTTGTCGAGATGCTTGAAGAAGTGATATTTGGTTGGCAAGAGGTCAGGTGAATTTGGCAGATGAGGCAAAACTTTGTAGCCTAATTCATTCAACTTTTGAATTGTTAGTTGTGCAACGTGAGATCAAGCGTTGTTGTAGAGAAGCACTGGACCCTTTCTGTTAACTAATGCCAGCAGCAGGCATTGCAGTTTTCTGTTCATCTCATCAATTTGTTGAACATACTTCTCAGATGTATCAATTTTGTCAGGCTTCAGAAAGCTGTAGTGGATCAGATGGGCAGCAGACTACCAAACATGGACCGTGATCTTTTTTTTGGTACAAGTTTCACTTTGGGAAGTGCTTTGGAGCTTCCTGGTCCAGCCAATGAGCTGTTTGTTGCTGGTTGTTGTAGAAAATCTATTTTTCATCACATGTCACAATCTGATCGAGAAGGTTCATTATTGTGTAGAATAAGAGAAGACGACGCTTCAAAGCATGATTTTTTTTTTTAAATGTTCAGTCAGCTTATGAGGCATCTGTTTATTGAGCTTTTGCATCTTTTCAATTTGCTTCAAATGTCAAATGATCGTAGAGTCGACACTGAGTTCTTCGGCAACTTCTCGTGTAGTTGTAAGAGAATCAGCTTCAATGATTGCTCTCAGTTGGTCATTGTCAGCTTCTGATGTCTGGCCACTGCGTTCCTCATCTTCAAGACTCTCATCTCCTTTGCTAGACTTCTTGAGCCACCATCACACTGTATGTTCATTAGCAGGTCCTGAGCCAAATGTGTTGTGGATGTTGAGCGTAGTCTCTGGTGCTTTGCAACCCATTTTAAACTTGAATAAGAAAATTGCTTGAATTTGCTTTTTGTCTAACATCATTTCCATAGTCTATTTAAATAATATAATCAGCAACTAGTAATAAGTCGTTAGCAAAAAGACATAGAAATGTGCATTAAAATGATATATAACATAAATATGTTTATTTAAGACTATATTCTAATATCAAATAGCAAATTTCAACAGTGCAAAAACCGCAGTTACTTTTGTACCACCATAATAGTATCTTGTCATCTGCAGACAGTGACAGTTTTATTTCTTCCTTTCCAGTTTGGACTTCTTTTGTTTCTTTTCCTTCTCTGATTGCTGTGGCTAAGACTTCCAAAACTGTTGAATAAAAGTGGTGAGAGTTGGTCTTAGAGGAAATGTTTTTAGCTTTTCACCATTCCTGGTCTTAGAGAATGTTTTTAGCTTTTCACTGTTGAGTATGATGTTACCTGTGGCTTTGTCATATGTGTCATATATGGCCTTTATTATGCTGAGGTATGTTCCCTTTGTGCCTGCTTTTTTGAAGAGTTTTGGTTATAAATGGATAAAGTGTATCACATTTTCCATAATAGAAAAGGTATTTCTTACAGAAAGAACTTTGTCCAGAATAGTTAATGGACTAGAAAACACTCACCAGATTTATTTGCACTTTATATGTGTGAAATACAGCTTAATCCTTGACAATCCTATCCAATAAGAGATAACACTCAAAAGAAGTTAAATATTAATCTTAAGATCTGTCTCAACCTAGAGCCCATATTTTTTGTTACATCAAAAAGTTTTGAAAAGGTGAAAATTTTTAATGCTTAAGTGGAATTGTTTTGTGCCTGAATTTTCTGTACTCTATTGCTAGTATAGAGGAAAGAGAGAGTATATTAAAAGCTCAATATTTATGCTAATCTTTTAAAAAAAAATCCTCTTTAATATAGTTATCACTGGTAGCTCAGTGGTAAAGACGCCTGGCAGTGCAGGAGACAAGGGTTCCATCCCTGGGCCAGGAAGATCCCCTGGAGGAGGGCATGACAAACCACTCCAGTATTCTTACCTGGGAAATCCCATGGACAGAGAAGCCTGGTGAGTTACAGTCCATGGGGTTGCAAAGAGTTGGACACGACTAAGCTCATGCATACACTCAGTTATTTTAGCTTTCTTTTTATATTGTCTATAACATAGACTTTATATTACCTGAAATAATAGTTGTCAGACTTCAGTTTTGCCTATATATGCCTTTGCATATTTGACAAGTTCTGCTTACAGTAGAAGGAAAATGACCTATTTAATGGATGTCTTATAAATGTTAGACATGTACCATACCGTTTTTATTGGAATTATTCTTTATTTTTTTGTTTCCTTCAGTTTCTAATCAGCATTTGGTCATTTTAAGAAAACACTATACGGAGAATCTGACTAAACTGAGGATGATAGTTAACATTACAAGAAAGCATATTTCTTAAAACTAGTAGAATATGAATTCACAAAATTTGAAAGATGCATATTTATAATTTCTTAGTGAAAAACGTTGCATCAAGAAAGTGTACTTGCACGATACTCTTAAAAAAAAAGTTAAAAATGTTAAACCTGTATTGAGTACCTGCTATATTTTGTACACTAGTTTTAATGTATATAAAACTTGTATTTATCTAGATTGGTTAATTAATATAGCATTGTGCATTAATTTTCTTTTGCTCTCATAGCAACTTACTGCGTACTTAGTGGTTTAAAACAGCGCATATTATCTTCCCATTCTGTGAGTCAGGAGTCTGAAATGGATTTTACTGGGTCAAAATCCAGGTGTTTACAAGGTTTTTGTCCCTTTTTGGTTGTTCTAGAAGAGGATCTATTTCCTTGCTTTTTGTACCTTCCTGAAATCGCCTGCATTCCTTAAATTATGGCTGTCCTCTTACAGTCTCAAAACCAGCAATGCTAGCCTTCTCATTTTAATTGGAGTCAGCCAACTGGGATAATTCAGGATAATCTCCTTATTTTAAGGTTTATTACCTTAATCACGTCTCTAAACTTTCTTGCTATGTAATGTAACATTTTCACAGATTTTGTGATTAGGGCAGGTGAATCTTTAGGAAGTCATTATTCTACCAACCATATCGTTTTCAAAGACTAAAAATATGGAGATAATTCTAATTCTGAAAATAATTTTCCTTTGATTCACAAGGCACTTGACATAATTGTAATGCCTAAACTGATGACTTGGATTGAGCCAATTAACTTTTCTACTTTTGTTGTCCCACAGACTTCTCAAACATATTGAGAACTAAATTCCTCCCAACTTCTTCCTCTGCCAGTTTTCAGTATCTTCATAAACAGAGTCATAATAAGAAAGAAATCTGATTCATCTTTAACTCCTGTTTCCTTTACCTGGCATACTGTATAAAGTCAGTAAGTCTTTTGACTTCTTCCTTAGTAGCTTTTGAATCTATTATTTCCCTTCCTTGCTGCTGCTACACCCCTTGGCCAAGTTACATTAATCTCCTAGATTATTTTAGCATTTTATGCACATACCCTTGCTTTTCTTTCCTCTCCCATTTGTCTCCTGGGCTGATTTATAATGAGTTTTTTCCAGTTTCATGAACAGACCACTTTCTGAGCTGTGGGCCTTTTTGTATGCTCTTCCTTTTACTTAGAAAATAAAATATACTCTGGGTTCCCTACCTAGCTGTATACTAAGTTTAAATATTACTTTCCTGATTATTATCACTCACCCTGTATGTTCCTACATCTGCTCCAAAGCACTCTTCATTTTCAAACATAATAAGAAAATGCTGAATTTGTCTTGTACTCTAGAGTCTGGACTGAAAACTCCAGAAGAATAGGATCTATATCTTTCCTGTTCCTAAAACCACTTTGCTGTATCATTTCTGTGCCTCACTGGAATATATTATCAGCAGTGACAGAAATATTTCTCTATTTTGGATGAATACTCTTGCTGTGTTTATCTGAACATGCCCCATCTTCAGAATCCTATTCCTGTACATGTAAATATACAAAATTTTCTACAGTAGTCACATTTTTTCCCTAGCTATTGCCCTGCTTATGACTTGTGTCCCCACAGTTCTAAGTCACCTCTTTTCATATTACCAGATGTTTCATATATCAGCTTAATGTTCTATATACGTTCCTTTTTATTGCATTCATTCTCTAATCTTTATTGATCTGGAGGTGGATTCCAAAATGGTGTTCTTAATTGGTTTCTTTTTTACTTTGTGTGATTTTTTTTTTTTTTTGTATCATTGTCTGAATAAATCTTTGATGGTAGCATTTTCCTCTTCATATTCTTTTGCTTTAAATCATTGTTCACATTGGTGTTTTTTCTTTTTTTGAATCAGTTCAATGAAATTGGACAGTAATCTCTGTCATCATGAGCACCTCTCATTTATTGAAGCAGTTCCTGAGGGTATTTTTGAGACGCATAAGGGAAAAACAAGAAGGAAAGACATAAATAAAAGGAGTTAGAGAAGAGAGACGTGGATGAAATCTTGGGTGCTGGAAAATTATGCTCATCAGTGAAAATTCATGCTGTTGTGCAAATAATTTTTCAAACTTATAGTGGCAGCTATGTTGAAAGTTCTCATTCTTGCTTTGGTGTTTTGTAAATTGACTCTTTATTATTTTCTATACCTACTCCCTAAAAGATGTTATTTATTTACAAGTTTTTGCTTTGTGGTAGCTTGTAGTGTTTCCTGTTCTCATCATCTTGAAAGTATTGGTTGATACCCTTATTAAGCACAATATTGGTACAGTAGATTCTATTTTTTTTTTAATAAAAATTTTTGTGCCTGATCCAGTATAATTACCGAACAGTGTAAATACAGAAGTGGCAAGGACCAAACATAAGGAGAAGAGATTAAGAAGAGGTGGCAAGAATACACAGAAGAACTATACAAAAAAGGTCTCAATGACCTGGAAAACCATGATGGTGTGGTCACTCACCTAGGGCCAGATATCTTGGAATGTGGAGTCAAGTGAAGTCAAGTGGGCCTTAGGAAGCATTATTATGAACAAAGCTAATGGAGGTGATGGAATTCCAGCTGAGCTATTTTAGTTGCTAAAAGATGATGATGATAAAGTGCTGCACTCAGTATGCCATCAAATTTGGAAAATCAGCAATGGCCACAGGACTGGAAGAGATCAGATTTCATTCCAATCTCAAAGAAAAGGCAATACCAAAGAATGTTCACACTGCCATGGAATTGTGCTCATTTCACATACTAGCCCAGGAGGTTGCAAAGAGTCGGACATGACTAAGCGACTTCACTTTCACTTTTCACGTTCATACATTGGAGAAGGAAATGGCAACCCACTCCAGTGTTCTTGCCTGGAGAATCCCAGGGACGGGGGAGCCTGGTGGGCTGCCGTCTGTGGGGTCTCACAGAGTCGGACACACCTGAAGCGACTCAGCAGCAGCAGCAGCAGCACATACTAGCAAGGTAATGCTCAAAATCCTTCAAGCTAGGCTTCAACAGTATGTGATCCGAGACCTTCTGTTGCACAAGCTGGATTTAGTAAAGGCAGAAGAACCAGAGATAAATTGCCAACATCCAGGTCCATATAATGAAAGCTATGGTTTTTCCAGTAGTCATGTATGAGTGTGAGAGATGAACAATAAAAAAGGCTGAGCACTGAAGAATTGATGCCTTCAAACTGTGCTGCTGAAGACTTGAGAGTCCCTTGGCCTGCCAGGAGATCAAATTATATCCTAAGGAAATAACCCTGAATATTCATTGGAAGGACTCATGCTGAAGCTGATGCTCCAGTACTTGGGCTACCTGATGAGAAGAGCCAACTCACTGAAAAAGACTGATGCTGGGAAAGATTGAAGGCAGGAGGAGGAGGGGATGACAGAGGATGAGTTGGTTGGATGGCATTGCTGACTCAATGGACATAAAGTTGAGCAAGTTCCAGGAGATGGTGAAAGACTAGGAAGTCTGGCATGCTGCAGTCTATGGGGTTGCAAAGAGTCGGACACAACTGATCAACTGTACAACAAATTGGAACATAGAAAAATCAAGGGAGTTCCAGAAAAAATATCTGCTTCATTGACTACACTAAAGCCTTAGTATGGATCACAGCAAAATGGAAAATTCTTAAAGAGATGGGAATACCAGACCATCTTACCTGCTACCTGAGAAACCTGTATACAGGTCAAGAAACAACAGTTAGAACCACATCTAGAGCCTTGGACTGGTTCCAAGTTGGGAAAGGAGTGGGTCAAGATTGTATACTGTCAGTGTACTTTTTTAACTTATGTGCAGAGTACATCATGCAAAATGCCAAGCTAGATGAATCCCAAGCTAGAATCAATATTGCTGGGAGAAATACCAACAACCTCAGATATGCAGATGATACCGCTCTAATGGCAGAAAGTGAAGAGGAACTAAAGAAACTCTTGATGAGGGTGAAAGAGGAGAGTGAAAAACCTGGCTTAAAACTCAACATTCAATAAACTAAGATCATGGCATCCAGTGCCATCACTTTCATGGCAAATAGATGGGGCAAAAGTGGAAATAGTGGCAGATGTTATTTTCTTGGACTCCCAAATCACTGTGGAGCCACAGAATTAAAAGACACTTGTTCCTTGGAAGAAAAGCTATGACAAATTTTAATCATATTTTAAGTGTATTATAAAGCAGAGACATCACTTTGCTGACAAGGGTCCATCTAGTCAAATCTATGGTTTTTCCAGTAGTCATGTATGGATGTGAGTTGGACCATAAAGAAGCTAAGTGCCAAAGAATTGATGCTTTTCAACTCTGGTGCTGGAAAAAATTCTTGGAGAGTCCCTTGGACAGCAAGGAGATCAAACCAGTCAGTTTTAAAGGAAATCAGCCCTGAATATTCATTGGAGGGACTGATTCTGAAGCTGAAGCTCTAAAACTTTGGCTACCTGATGTCAGTAGCCAGCTTATTGTAAAAGACCCTGATGCTGGCAAAGATTAAGGGCAAGAGGAGAGGCAGAGTATGAGATAGTTGAATGGCATTACTGACTCAATGGACATGAGTTTGAGCAAACTCCAGGAGATATCGAAGGACAAGGAAGCCTGGCGTGCTGCAGCCCATGAGGTCCCAAAGAGGTGGACATGACTTAGCAACTGAACAACAACAATATAGTTAAGGCAAATAGTCTTCTTTTACTTCTTTATAAGCACAAATCAGTTCTCTTTATCAGTATCAATCAGTTCTCTTCATTTTGAATTTAAAGTATTGCCAAATCCTATAACTTTCTGAAAATAGAATCAGAGAGTGATGTTGCTATAAGGTTTCATGACAGAATTTCACTCATTTTATCCTCTATCCCTCTACTTCCTAATCGGATTTAACTGGGAGAATGACTAAAGCAATTAGAATGGCGTTTTTCATATTTGCATGTGCATTTGAATTCACTGAGGGTCTTGTTAAAATATTGATTAATAAATTTTTAGTGGGTCTGGGGTGGGACTCAAGATTCTGTTGTTCTAGACAGTCTATCCTGGGTGATGCTAGTGTAGTTGATGTAAGCCACATTTTAAGTATCAAAATTTAGGTAGTATCTAAAACTGCTCATGCTTGGTAGCAGTTTTATCAATATCATTGCCTAGTGAAATATAGGCTTTAAGCTGAACTTGTTATTTTGGAGTCTCTTTGAGAGCTTCTATACCAAACAGTGTTATATGCTACAGGTAATAAAGATGACTTAAAGTGCTGATAGGAAGGCTTGTACCCTACTCAGTTCTTTGGCCTTGCATAGTGTGAAGGCTGCTGCTGCTGGTGGGCTCAGCCAGGTCCTGGGGTGGCTGGTTGTGGTGCCTGGGGTCTGGGAGCTAGTGTTGGCCTGCTGGTGGGCAAGGCTGTGGCCTGGGGCTGATGTTGCCTGCTTGTGGGCAGGACCTGTTCCTTATACCAGTGGCTGTGAGGTACAGGGTGTTTTGGAGGTGGTGTAAATTCACGCATGGGCAGAGCTGGATCCTGGGATTTATGGCTACAAGGCCCTGGGATTCCTGGAGCTGGTGTCAGACTGATGGTGGGTAGGATGAGTCCTGATGGTTGGTCGTGGGGTTCCAGAGGCCCAGAGGCTAATGCTGGCCCACTCATAAGTAGGGCTGGGTCCCAACTGGGTTGGCTTCTTAGCCTGGGTTGTCCTAGGACTGATGCTGACCTACCGGTGGGTGGAGGGGGTTCTGGTATTAGTAAGCTAGATGTTGTTGTTTTATTAATAGTTGCCATGTCATATCTGACTGTTTTTTGAGCCTATGGACTACAGCCCTTCAGGCTCCTCTGCCCATGGGATTTCTCAGGCAAGAATACTGGAGTTGCCAATAATGGTTACCATTTCCTTCTCCAGGCGATCTTTCTGTCCCAGGGATCAAAACCACGACTCCTGCATTGGCAAGCGGGTTCTTTACCACTGACCACTGGGAAGCTCTAGTAAGCTAGATGGAAGATTCCAAAAGTCCAAAATCATGGTTGCTGACAGCAGTGTCCTTGTGGTAGAACAATGACTGCAACCAGCATCTGGGTCCCCAGTGAGCCCCACTTACTACCTGCCTCTCTGGGAGGCTCTCCGAGATCAGCAAATGGTTCTGACCCAGGCTCCTTCCAAACTACTGCTTCTGCCTTGAGCCTTGGAGTGTTGGAGATTTTGCCATTTTAATTACATTGCCTTTGCCTATTAAGAGTGGCATCTGTATTTGCTATAGCCCTCAGATTCTCCTGAAAGTAAGCCTCACTAGCCTTCAAAGTCAAACTTTAGGGGGGCTTGTCTACTGGTGCAGGAACCCTAAGCAGGGGAGCCCAGTGTGGGACTCAGACCTGTGTGGCTCCCTGAGGAGAACCATGCAACTGTAATTATTCTTCTGTGTGTATGTTTCCCACCCTGGGTCTTGATTGTCTCTTATCTCTGCCTTTCCTACCTGTCTTGTGGCTCTTTATGTCTTTAGTTGTAGATGGTCTTTTCTGCTAGCCTTCAAATTGTTCTCATCAATATTTGCTCTGTAAATAGTAGTTGTAATTTTAGTATGCCTGTGGGAGGAGGTGAGCTCAGGATCTTCCTATTCTGCCATCTGGCCACTCCCCCTGATCTTATATACTTTTATGCAGTTTATTTACTATATGAGTTTCCTACTTGATAATGATTTTAATTTCTTTGGATCTCATAGAAGTATTTGTGTCAGAAATTTAAAAATGCAGGTTTCTTGATTGACTTGGTGGTCAAGAAAATTTTTCATTATATAACATCTAATGTTTTAATTCTCTTTCTGAAAAAAAATTTTTCCATTGTTAAACTCATGTTGGTGGTTGTACACATTTTATTATAGATGCAATGTTTGTATTAAAATAGCCTGTATTTCTCATTTCCCCTTCTTCCTGGTTGTCAGTCTCAAAAACAAAACTAGAATGCATCTGTCCCTTTTGTTAGATCTTTTCTTCTCTACCTGCTTTTGTAGTAAAATGAAACTACTATTGACACCTTTAACTTTTTGTTGCTTTCCGTATTCATTCCTGTTTTAAATTCTTTTTCCTCTTTAAATTCTTTTCAAAGATATGTTCTTTTTCCCTTCAGGAAGGAAATATATCTTTATTGATAACTTCCTTTAAGTATTCTCTTCCATAAATTAGATTGACTAAAGTCATGAATTATTTTAAAACAGAAAAGCAGTGGTTAACCTTTTCTTACGTGGGACTTTCTTAAGTAGTGGAAGGAGTCATATATTTCATTTTTCCTTTACATACCATACTTTTCTTTTTGACTCAGGAGTTGCTTATCAAGCAATGTGCAAAGTTTGCATTTAGCTGAGAGGAAGTTGTAGATTTTGAGAATGTGTGACTTTTAAAAAAATAGAAGAAAAAAGAAGTCCATAGGATAAATTTAAGAAGTTTCTATAATTGAGAGGTCTTTTTTGTTTGTTTGTTTTTTTAATTGGCTGTGGTTTTCTGAATATTCTTTGGTTCAGTAGATTTTTATTTTTATTCTTTATTTTAGGAAGCAAGAAAGGTAGCACCAATGTTCCTCATAAAAAGAATCAGAAAAAAGATAAGGAATGCAAAAAGAAGCATTTTTCAAGTGGATCCAGGAAGAACAAAATTGAACCTGAAGAATTAACTTCAACTGTCACAAGAAGTCGAAGAATTTCTAGACGCCCATCTAATTGGTGGGTAGTAAAATCAGAGCAGAGTAAGTATTTTATTTAAATCATACTCATTCTACAGAGGCTCTGTGTTTGATTTATATTCCTGTTTGCTTGAGAAAAATCTCATGAGGAAAAAATTAAATTGGATCATCAATAGAAATATTAAATCAATTAATTATAAAAATATTCATGAAGCTTTATCATATACAGTATTCTAGGTATAGGGATACAACTGTGGAAAAATAAAACCAAAAATGAAAAATTGCTGCTGTTATATGACTTACATTCTATAGAAGGAAGACCAGCAGTATAGATATATTGGATGAGGTGAGGAACTATTTTAAATACTGCTCATGGCATAAATTAGATGAGAGCTAAGAATTGACAGTGTGATTTTGACAACATGGAGGTTGTTATCACCTTGATAAAATTGATTTTTGTAGAATGATGAGACCAAATGTCTCTGATTGAGGTAGGTTCAAGGGAGTTTGGAAGTGAGACCAAAGAGACAGTAAAAGGGATATGGCAGATGTGGGGTCAAGAGAAGGTCTCTCTCTCTTTTTTAATATGCAAGATAGTAGATCAGCTCATCTGCTCTTTAAAATGACCGTGTAGAAAGGTACTGGATCACAGTCCTTGTGTAGGCAAGGAATGTGTCTGGACTACCCTGGAATAAAAGGGTTAGCTCTAGATTGAAACAAGGACATTATCATGTGAAAAGGTAAAGGCAGAGTACGTGGCAACACTTAGAAGTAGGTTGGTCGGGTTGATGGTGGGAGGATAAATGTTGAAGGTAAACTTTGAGTAGATTACTTTGTTTAGTTTCTTACTCTTTAAAATATGACTACCATTACTTCTATCTCATTAAGTTATAAGTATTAAATGGCATATATTTAGTATTAAAATGTTAAATACTACTGTTACTGCTTTGGAGAACTCATCTTTTTGCCTCAGGTTGCTGGAAACTGTACTATGGTAAATGAATGTGTAATTATATGGATTAATACAAATCTTACAAAGCTGGGATAAGCATGCTTGAGCTCCATAATTTACCAAAAAAGACTTGAAACATGTATTAGTCCTGAGACATGCTGGGATCAAGTAGGTGGTCACAAAAGTGGAGGAATGCTTACAGATCACCTGGTCCAAATTCCTTCATCTGATGGAAGAACAAACTAAGTCTGAAGCATAGAAAAGCAGCATACGTTCCCCTTAAGGTCAGAGACCTTTGTGCTAGGATTTGAAACAACAGAACCCATATTTCTTTACTCTTGATCAGCCTGTAGTTCACGCAAGAAACATTTATTGTGTGCCCATGGTGTTAGGCTGGGCCAGGCAAATGAGCAACCTAGAATGGGAAATTTAAGAAGACCCTTGATCTTAGGGCTGTGTGACTGACTTGGAGTAAAGTGAAGTCAAAGTTGCTCAGTTGTGTCAGACACTTTGTGACCCTATGGACTATACAGTCCATGGAATTCTCCAGGCCAGAATACTGGAGTGGGTAGCCTTTCCCTTCTCCAGGGGATCTTCCCAACCCTGGGAATGAACCCAGGTGTCCTGTATTGCAGATTCTTTACCAACTGACCTATCAGGGAAGCTCAACTTGGAGTAAACACCTTCTTAAATTTTACACCCTAGTTAGAATTTTTATTTTTTTCTTTATGAGAATTTTTAAGATGTACCCTCTGATAATTATTTTGCAATATATGCTATGTAAGATTATTGTGTTTTGCACCTTAAACTTGCATGGTCAGTTATGATATATGTCAGTTATATATTGATATATAACTGATATCTGTCAGTTGTGTGTCAATAAAACTGGGAAAAATTATCTACCACCCTAGGCTACTCTTGCTTTACCACAATCCTGCCCCTGCTGTTAGACATTAGGAATATAAAGATAGGTCTTGGTCTAAATGATTGTCATTCTGCTGGAAGAGAGTGGTAAATAAACAATGAGCTGTATGTTGTTCAGTCGCTCATTCGTGTCTGACTCTTTGTGACCCCCTGGACTGCAGCACACCAGGCTTCCCTGTCCTTCCCTGTCTCCCAGAGTTTGCTCAGACTTCTGTCTATTGAGTTGATGATGCCATCCAACCATTTCATCCTCTGTCCCCTTCTCCTCCTGCCCTCTTTCACAGCATCAGGGTCTTTTCCAGTGAGTTGGCTCTTCGCATGTATCAAGATGTATGATAAACATTATCAAAGGACTGAGAAGGAGCTGCTTAATTTAGCCTTGGGGTGTAGGGAAGGCTTCCTGAAGATGGGATGATTAGGAGCAAGCTAAGTGATTGGCTGTGGTGAGGAAAGAGGATGGAATGTTTGAAGCAGAAGTATGTGTAGAGATCTGGTACTGAGAGTTTAACCTTTTAAAATTGTTTTGTCAAAATTACCTAGGGGAGTTGTTAAAACATAAATTACAGGATCTTACTCTGAAAATTTTGATTTAGTAGGTCTGAGCTAAGGCCTGAGAATTTGCATTTCAAACAGATTCCCAGGTGATGCTGGGCTACTATTTGAGATCAGTGCTTTGGAAGAATGAAAATAGTTCAGTACTGCTGCCTTTTTTGATTTGTCTGTTTGGAGAAGAGTGTTGAGTTACGCTTAATGAAAAAGCACTTAGATGTAGTAATAAATTAGAATTAAACATATTTGGGGATTCCCTGATGGCTCAGACAGTAAAGCATCTGACCACAATGCGGGAGACCCCGGTTTGATCCCCAGGTCAGGATGATCCCCTGGAGAAGGAAATGGCAACCCGCTCCAGTACTCTTGCCTAGAAAATTCCATGGATGGAGGGAGCCTGGTGGGCTACAGTCCATAGGGTCACAAAGAGTCCAACACGACTGAGCAACTTTTCACTCACTTTGACTCAAACATATTTGAACTTAATCCTTAAACTATGGGTAATCACTAAAAAATTTTAACCAGATTGTAGTGGTTCAACTTATGTTTTCTAAGGATGATTCTTAAAACAGTGTAAAGGATGGATTGAAGAATGGCAAGGGTAGAGAAAGGATATCAGTTTAGAGGCTGTTTTAAGGATCCAGATAAGAAATGATAAAGGTCCCTGCTAATGACAAGCAGCAGAGCTTAAAAGAAAAGGATTTGAGAAGCATTCTTCCCTTGTGGCCCAGCGGTAAAGAATCTCCCTTCAATGTTGGAGACCCAGGTTCGATCCCTGGGTTGGGAAGATCCCCTGGAGAAGGAAATGGCAAGCCACTCCAGTATTCTTGCCTGGAAAATCCCATGGCTGAAAGAACCTGGTGGGCTATAGTCCATGGGGTGACAAGAATTGGACATGGCTGAGCAACTTCAATTCAAAAGAAAGTAAGTGATAGGATTTAGGATTGCTTGTGGTTGGGGGCAGGAGACTCAGATGATTTATATATCTGAGGTAGTGACACTTTTCATTAAGATAGGAAATAAAACTAGAGTGGCAGATTTGGGGGAGAGTGGTAGGTCAATATTATAGATATTAGCATGTAGATAATAATTATATCAGAATATAGATAGTAATTAAAGTTCTGTATAGATAGATCCTTCAAAAAAAGTACACAGAGAGTGAGAAGATGAAACTGGGACCTTGGGGAAATACCAGGATGTTATTATAGTGGGAAGAGCCAAAGAGGATGGTTTTGAAAATTTGTGATCGTTTTAAAAGATTTGGTCCATGTATCTGTAAATTGCAAGCAGATCAGGCCTGTCAGTTCTAAAGGAAATCAACCTCAAATATTCATTGATGCTAGGCCACCTGGTGCAAAGAGCCAACTCACTGGAAAAGACCCTGATCTTGGGAAGAGTCAGGCATGACTTAGAGACTAACAACAACAACAACAATCTATAAAGTGAAGAGCTGAATAGTTTATGAATTTAACTTGAAAACAAATGTAGATTACTATGAGATTGGGGTGCATGTATATGTTTATATGAAAAATATAAATAATACTGATATTGTTGTGAGCCAGATAATCAAACGTATGCTCACTTTACGTTATCATTTAATCCTGTAGGTTCTTTTTCTAGTAATTCTTCAGTAAGAAATGAACTGTCAGTGTATCATAACAGTAGACAAAAACCACCTGCTGAAAAAACAAAGCAGTCATCTAAGAATATTGGAAAAAAAGCTGTTCCATATAAAAAGCAGAAGAGAGCTAATGAAGGCAGCTCAGAAGCACAGAAGGTTTCATGTGCTAAAGATTCTGGTGGTTCCCAGAATGAGTCATTGGGAAGCAATGAAGCAGACCTGGCTAAGAAGAAAAATCCTAATCCTTCTGGGTAATGTCTCTTATATGTACAAAGTAATTATTTTTGTTCAACACTTAATAAATGTCTCTGTTATTTAATCATTTATAGAAAGCAGTATTAACATAAAGGAGTCTACAGTCTGACAGACCTGGTAGTAAATCCATGGTGTGCCATTAGCTGGGTGACCCCGGAGGCTAAATAGTACTCTGAATTTGTTTACTCATATTAAAATGGGGAATAATACATAGCACATGAGGTATGATGATAAATTTAATAAGGTAGGTGTTATTGTCAGCTGCTGCTGCTACTGCTGCTAAGTCACTTCAGTCGTGTCCGACTCTGTGCAACCCCAGAGACGGCAACCCATCAGGCTCCCCCATCCCTGGGATTCTCCAGGCAAGAACACTGGAGTGGGTTGCCATTTCCTTCTCCAATGCATGAAAGTGAAACATGAAAGTGAAGTCGCTTAGTTGTGTCAGACTCTTAGCGACCCCATGGACTGCAGCCTACCAGGTTCCTCCACCCATGGGAGTTTCCAGGCAAGAGTACTGGAGTGGGGTGCCATTGTCAGCTTACAATCCCTTTTTTTAAATTGTGATAAAAACATAAAACTTATCATCTTGATCATTAAATTTTTTTAAAGATTTATTTATTTGGCTGCATTGGGTCTTAGTTGTGGCACAGGGCGTGTTTTGTCATATCTTCTTTACATCAAAGTTGTGGTGTACAGACTTTCTAGGTGTGGCATGTGGGCTCAGTAGTTATGGTGCTTTGGCTTAGTTACTCTGCAAGATGTGGGATATTAGTGCTGCAACCAGGGATTGAACCCATGTCCCCTGCATTGCAAGTTGGATTCTTAACCACTGGACCACCAGGGAAGTCCCCATCTTGTTTTTGAGTGTATCATTTGAGTTGCTTTCTTTTTAATTTTCTTTAATTAATTAATTAATTTTTGGCTGTGGTGGGTCTTAGCTCTGTGTGTGGGCTTTTTCTAGTTGCGGCAAACAGGGACAACTACTCTCTAGTTGCCGTGCACACATGTCTCATTGTGGTGGCTTCTCTTGTTGCAGAACACCTCGTCTAGGATGAGCAGGCTTCAGTAGTTGTGGCTTTCGGGTTCTACAACGCAGGCTCAGTAGTTCTGGTGCAAGGTCTTAGTTGTCCTGCATCATGTGGAATCTTGCCAGATCAGGGATTGAACCTATGTCCCCTGCTTTGGCAGACTGATTCTTAATCACTGGACCACTAGGGAAGTCCAAGTTGCTTTCTTTTAAGTGAGATTAATATAATTTTTGTAATTGGGAATGCATTAATTCCTTTCCCAATAAAGATGGTAATATTTAACATATTTTAGTGCTTATTATTATCAAGTGTTCACTAGATGCTTTCAATGAATTCTCATCAGTCCTGACAACCTAGTAAATACTGCTCTTAGGCATTTTTGCTTTTTGATATAGCATTTGCTTATTCATTCATTTAAAAAATACTTAATGCATATTATGTATGAGAAATTGCAGGTGCTGGGGATGTAGTGAATACATGATTAGAATACTCTAAAATACATTACTATATGACATGGTGCATACTATCTATAAATAGTTCACTGTGTTGTACGTTTACCCCCAATGATTTGCAGTGCTCCCTCTGTCTTATGTCAGACTTCATATTTAGAGTAACTTATTCTTTGTATCGGAAGAAGGCAATGGCAACCCACTCCAGTAATCTTGCCTGGCAAATCCCATGGACAGAGGAGCCTGGTGGAGTCAGACACGGCTGAGCGACTTCACTTTCACTTTTCACTTTCATGCATTGGAGAAGGAAATGACAACCCACTCTAGTATTCTTGCCTGGAGGATCCCAGGGACGGGGGAGTCTGGTCGGCTGCTGTCTATGGGGTCGCACAGAGTTGGACACGACTGAAGCGACTTAGCAGCAACATTCTTTAAATCATTTGGTTTTTGTTAAGAATCTTGAGAGGTTGAGAGGATAGGTATTAGCTCTATTTTTACATGTAAAGAAGGTACACTTATGATAAATAAGTGTACCTAGGTATTTTATTAGCCCAGTTTTTACTTGAATGTGTAAATAAATCACTGTTTTATTAAACAAAGCAGATAAGCCTTAGTTACAGGTTGAGAGAAATACTAAGGTATAAAAGTAAAGTCTTTATGTTGAGTTTCTGAATTTGATCTAGTATCCCTATCTCGGACATGGGGTTGGTCCTCCCGGCCACTGCCCCTGGCCTCAGGCATGGGGGCGTGGGGTAGCTCCTCCCGCCCGCCGCCCCTGGCCAACCACTGGCCAGACAGCATCCAACAGAAGATGGCGCAGAAGCAAATTCGTCGCCTGTCAACTTTACCACCTGGGGGCCTGGGTGCCGAGGGAGGCAGGAGGGCCTAGAGGAGCTATCCCACGTTGAAGGTCAGGAAGGGCGGCAGTGAGGAGATACCCCTCGTCCAAAGTAAGGAGCAATGGCTGTGCTTTGCTGGAGCAGCCGTGAAGAGAGATACCCCACGCCCAGCGTAAGAGAAACCCAATTAAGACGGTAGGTGTTGCAAGAGGGCATCAGAGGGCAGACACACTGAAACCATACTCACAGAAAACTAGTCAGTCTAATCACACTAGGACCACAGCCTTGTCTAACTCAATGAAACTAAGCCATGCCCATGGGGCAACCCAAGATGGGCAGGTCATGGTGGAGAGATCTGACAGAATGTGGTCCACTGGAGAAGGGAATGGCAAACCACTTCAGTATTCTTGCCTTGAGAACCCATGAACAGTATGAAAAGGCAAAATGATAGGATACTGAAAGAGAAACTCCCCAGGTCACTAGGTACCCAATATGCTACTGGAGATCAGTGGACAAATAACTCCAGAAAGAATGAAGGGATGGAGCCAAAGCAAAAACAATACCCAGCTGTGGATGTGACTGGTGATAGAAACAAGGTTCAATGATGTAAAGAGCAATATTGCATAGGAACCTGGAATGTTAGGTCCATGAATCAAGGCAAATTGGAAGTGGTCAAACAAGAGGTGGCAAGAGAGAATGTCAACATTCTAGGAATCAGCGAACTGAAATGAACTGGAATGGGTGAATTTAACTCAGATGACCATTATATCTACTACTGTGGGCAGGAATCCCTCAGAAGAAATGAGTAGCCATCACGGTCAACAGAAGAGTCCGAAATGCAGTACTTGGATGCAATCTCAAAAACGACAGAATGATCTCTGTTCGTTTCCAAGGCAAACTATTCAATATAACAGTAATCCAAGTCTATGCCCCAACCAGTAACGCTGAAGAAGCTGAAGTTGAACGGTTCTATGAAGACCTACAAGACCTTTTAGAACTAACACCCAAAACAGATGTCCTTTTCATTATAGGGGACTGGAATGCAAAAGTCGGAAGTCAAGAAACACCTGGAGTAACAGGGAAATTTGGCCTTGGAATACGGAATGAAGCAGGGCAAAGACTAATAGAGTTTTGCCAAGAAAATGCACTGGTCATAACAAACACCCTCTTCCAACAACACAAGAGAAGACTCTATGCATGGAGATCATCAGATGGTCAGCACCGAAATCAGATTGATTATATTCTTTGCAGCCAAAGATGGAGAAGCTCTATTCAGTCAGCAAAAACAAGACCAGGAGCTGACTGTGGCTCAGACCATGAACTCCGTATTGCCA
>NW_011494851.1:3960306-3960746 GCF_000754665.1 Bison bison bison | reverse complement strand
TCACTATGAACAAAGCTAGTGGAGGTGATAGAATTCCAGTTGAGCTATTCCAAATTCTGAAAGATGATGCTGTGCAAGTGCTGCACTCAATATGCCAGCAAATTTGGAAAACTCAGCAGTGGCTACAGGACTGGAAAGGTCAGTTTTCATTCCAATCCCAAATAAAGGCAATGCCAAAGAATGCTCAAACTACTGCACAGTTGCACTCACCTCACATGCTAGTAAGGAAATGCTCAAAATTCTCCAAGCCAGGCTTCAGCAATATGTGAACTGTGTGATGTTCAAGCTGGTTTTAGAAAAGGCAGAGGAACCAGAGATCAAATTGCCAGCATCCGCTGGATCATGGAAAAAGCAAGAGAGTTCCAGAAAAACTATTTCTGCTTTATTGACTTTTGCCAAAGCCTTTGACTCTGTGGATCACAATAAACTGTGGACAATTC
>NW_011494851.1:3959534-3960149 GCF_000754665.1 Bison bison bison | reverse complement strand
TTCCAAATAGGAAAAGGAGTACGTCAAGGCTGTATATTGTCACCCTGCTTATTTACCTTATATGCAGAGTACATCATGAGAAACGCTGGACTGGAAGAAACACAAACTGGAATCAAGATTCCTGGGAGAAATATCAATAACCTCAGATATGCAGATGACACCACCCTTATGACAGAAAGTGAAGAGGAACTCAAAAGCCTCTTGATGAAAGTGAAAGTGGAGAGTGAAAAAGCTGGCTTAAAGCTCAACATTCAAGGAAGATCATGGCATCCGGTCCCATCACTTCATGGGAAATAGATGGGGAAACAGTGGAGACAGTGTCAGACTTTATTTTTCTGGGCTCCAATTCACTGCAGATGGTGACTGCAGCCATGAAATTAAAAGACACTCCTTGGAAGGAAAGTTATGACCAACCTAGATAGCATATTCAAAAGCAGAGACATTACTTTGCCAACAAAGGTTCGTCTAGTCAAGGCTATGGTTTTTCCTGTGGTCATGTATGGATGTGAGTGTTGGACTGTGAAGAAGGCTGAGTGCCAAAGAATTGATGCTTTTGAACTGTGGTGTTGGAGAGGACTCTTGAGAGTCCCTTGGACTGCAAGGAGATCCAACCAG
>NW_011494851.1:3953904-3959434 GCF_000754665.1 Bison bison bison | reverse complement strand
CCCTGGGATTTCTTTGGAAGGAATGATGCTGAAGCTGAAACTCCAGTACTTTGGCCACCTCATGCGAAGAGTTGACTCACTGGAAAAGACTGATGCTGGGAGGGATTGGGGGCAAGAGGAGAAGGGGATGACAGAGGATGAGATGGCTGGATGGCATCACCGACTCGATGGACGTGAGTCTCAGTGAACTCCGGGAGTTGATGATGGACAGGGAGGCCTGGCGAGCTGCGATTCATGGGATCACAAAGAGTCGGACACGGTTGAGTGACTTATCTGATCTGATCCCTATCTTACACATAATGGGACTATTTAGAAACATCCAAAGTTGATAGTTATTACAGTATCTGCTTAGGATACCTGTTGGGTATCTGGGTTCATAGAAAGGAAGATCTTTGAGACATTTGTATAGTCTACTTACTACGTGTAGAAGATCAAACATGTAATTGTCTTGATATTTTACTCGTCCTAATGTGACATGTCCTGTGAACAGAGAAGCCTGGTGGGCTATAATGCATGGGGTCACGATAGAGTCAGTCGGGACTTAGCACCTAAACAACAATAAACATATGTCTCAGCACTTTCACTTGTACACAGATGTTTTTATCAGCATTATTCATAATAATCAAAAGGTTGTTTCCCAGATGTCCAGCAATGGATGAATGGATAATCAAAATATAACAATGTGCTTCAAAGAACATCATCAAGAAAGCAAGAATCCAGGAGTTGTCATTTCCTTCTCCAGGGGATCTTCCCAACCCAGGGATTAAACTCAGTCTCCTGCATTGCAGGCATATTCTTTACCACTGAGCCACTAGAGAAGCCGAGTCATATGATAACTTTACATTAATCCTTTGAGGAACTGCAGAATCATTTTCCAAAGCATCTGCACTATTTCATATTCCTATCAGTAGTTGACTTCAGTGACTCCACATCTTTGTCAACATTTGTTGGCTTTTTGATTCTAGCCATCCTAATAGGTATGAAGTTGTATCTCATTGTGATTTTTATTTGCATTCTGTGAAGACTAAGATCCTTTGTGGATTTTTAATTGGATTGCCATTTTTTTAACTGAATTGTATTGAGAGATCTTTATTTATTCCAGATATAAGTTTCTTTTCAAATAAGTCATATTTGGTAATCTCTCATCCTTTGGGTTGTCTCATTTTCTTCATGGTGTTCTTTGAAGCATGAAAGTTGTTTTTTTCTTTTTAATTTTAATTTTTTAATTTATGGAAGTATGCTAACACATTTACAGAAAACTTAGAAAATATAGAACAAGGTTACATACAGTTCCACTATATATTATAATTTTTTAAAGTAGATAAATTAAGATTTTTAGTTGGCATTTCAATAAAAACTCAAAAATTAATAGAATGAGTATACAGAGAAGAAGGATATAGTAGACCTGAAAACCACTGTGAACCAATTTAACATAATTAAGATTTATGCAATTTTCACACAACAGCAGGATATAAATTCTATTCAAGTTCCTATAGGCTGTAAACTAGGAGATACAGGAACATATCCAGGGATGTTCAAAAATTGAACAGTGCAAAAATTTCATGGTCTGAAGGATTGAAATCATACAGTCTGTTCTTTTATTCCTGTGGAATTATGTTAGAAATCAATATCAAAAGATACTTGAAAATAACCCATATATCTTCAAGTATGATGTCACAAGTACAGTGTGACATTTAACCAAGAGAGATCTTCAACTTAGCCATTGAAAGCCTCAATGAAGTTAGACTGAAAAAAAACACAGAGGATGATTGCAGAGAAGAAAGCATTTGAATGGGAAATTAGTATAAAAATAAGAAATTCATGTTAAGGATACCTTAAACTTCCCTTGTGGGCTTCCCATGTGGCTCAGCTGGTAAAGAATCCACCTGCAATGCAGGAGACCTGGGTTTGATCCCTGGTTTGGGAAGATCCCCTGGAGAAGGGAAAGGCTACCCACTCCAGTGTTCTGGCTTGGGAAATTCCGCGGACTGTATAGTCCATGGGGTCGCAAAGAGTTGGACACAACTGAGTGACTTTCATTCATTCATACTTTATACAGAATCCCATGTATTTGGAAATTAAATGTCCACTTTTAAATGATGAGTGTATCTAAAAGGCCATAACAAGGAAAATTAGGAAATATTTGTAATAGAATAAAAATGAAAAGAGATTTTACCAGAATTTGTTGCATGCAGCTGAAGCTATTCAGTGCAATTAAATACAGTGTGGAGCCTTGAATAAGGTATGAAAACAAATAATGGGCAGTAGCAGAAAGTTTTGGATTTGAACAAAATCTGTACTTTAGTTAATAATACTGTATCACTTGTTAATTTCCTGTTTTTTTAACAACATAGTATTTCTTTATATTCTCAGAATTAGATTAGAAGTTTCCATCCTCATTCAAAAGTTTTTTCAAATCACTAAGATAATAAATTTTCTAGACTTTTAGCAGTAATACTAGATGCCAAAATACATGGAACTATATCAAAGTTTTGAGTGAATACAAATTAGAAATCTAGCATTCTGTTCATACTAAGTCAAACAAGTGGAATCAAAATGTCATAAATTTTTTTGGTTTGGCAAAAATTCATAAATTTTCTAAAATATATATATTATACATACTATACACACACACACACACACACACAGAAGCTTTCCTACTACCAGAAGCACAAAAGTTTTTAATTTTGATAAAGTCCCACTTATCTATTTTGTCTGGTTGCTTTTGTTGCTATTGGTATTTTGGTGTCATATCTACGAATTCTTTGTCCAATTCAAGTTCATGAAGATTTACCCCCCCCCCTTTTTTTTTAAAGAGTTTTGTAGTTTTAGCTCTTAAATTTAATTCTTTGATCCACTTTGAGTTAAGTTTTCTACATGCTGTAGAGTCCAACCCTGTTCTTTTGCATGAAACTATTCAGTTGTCCCATAACTGTTTGTTGAAAAGACATTTTTCTCCTATTGAATAGTCTTAGAACCCTTTTTGTAGATCAACTGACCATAGATGTATGGGCTTATTTCTGAGTTCTCAATTTTATTCTGTTGTCTACATATCAGTTGTTCTAGAACCACACTGTTTTGATAATCATTGGTTAGAGGTTAAGTTTTGAAATCGGGAAGTGTGAGTTTTCTTTTTAGGAATATTTTGGCTATTCTGAGTCTTGCAATTCTATATAAGTTTTAGAATCAGCATGTCAATTTCTGCAAAGATGTCAGAATTCTGATATAGATTGCTTTGAATCTTTTGGTTTAAGGAATATTGCTATCTTAACAGTGTCTATTGATCCATGAACAGGGTTGTTTTTCCTATTAGTTAGATCTTTTTTAATTTCTCTCAACAGTGTTTTTGTAATATGTTATATTTTCTGTTGTTAATTTCATTCCTAAGTATCCCTTTTGATGCTGTTGTGAATGGAATTGCTTTTTAAATATTACTTTTGGATTGATCAGTGCAAATGTATAGAAATAAAATTGATATTTTTATGTTGATCTTTATCCTTCAATCTTGTTGAACTCATGTATTAGTTCTGATAGCTTTTAAAAATAGATTTTATAGGACTTTCTAAGTAAAAGATCATGAATGTCATTTGTGAATAGTGATAGTTTTACTTTTGTTTTCCAATCTGGATGCCTTTTCTTGCATTATAGCTCTGGCTAAAGTCTTTAATACTGGGCTCAGTAAGAGTGGCATGGTAGACGACTTTGTCTTGTTCTTAATCTTAACAGGAACGCAGCCAGTCTTTCACCATTCCATATGTTATTAGCTGTGGGGTTTTTGTAGATGTCCTTTTATCAGGTTGAGGAAGTTCCTTTTTATTCCTAGTTTGTTGAGTGTTTTTTATAGTGAAAAAATGTGTTTTGTCAAATGCTTTTTTTGGCATCAGTATATTGAGGTGACCATGTGATAGTTTTTTTTTTATTATTGATAAAATGTACTACATTAATTGATTTTTGGCTTAAACCCAACATGCATCTCTGGTATAAATCCTATTTGATCATGACACATAATTCTGTTTTTATGTTGCTAGTATTTTGTTGAGGGGTTTTGTTTTCTTTTGGTCTGTAGTTTTCTTGTGATTTCTTTGTGCACCTTTGGTATCTGGATAACAATGACTTCATAAAATGAGTTGGGAAGTGCTTTTCTGTTTTTTTGAAAGAGTTTGTGAAGAAGTCATGTTAAGTCTTTGAATGGTGGTAGAATTCAGTGGTGAAATCATCTGGGCAGTTTTCTTTCTACTGATTTATTCTCTAAGTCTTTTGAAATTGATTATTTTTTTTATTGAATCAGTGTTGGCAATTCTTGTGTTTCTAGGAATTTGTCCATTTCACTCTAGTTATCTAATTTGTTGGTATACAGTTGTTTATAGTATTCTCTAACAATCCTTTTGTTTTGTTTTGTTTTGACTGATGGTAGGACCTGGAGGGAGACTAGAAACTCCAAAAATAAATTATCAAAGAATACTCAGAATTTTGCATGCTCTTTAGTTATGTTGCAGTTTTATCCTCACAAATGATAAAAATAAGCTGGTAGACTGAGTCAAGAAACAAAACATGGGATTTGTAAGGGAGATACGAGAGAAGAGATTTATACAATCTAGGAATAATGTATCTTGTTTTCATGTATTTGCAGTAAGCTAAGTAGTTGGCAGCTACCAAAGAGGTGAGCCTACGTTCCTCTGAACAGTACTGTTTGTCAGGAGGCTGGGTAGAGATATCAAAGAAAACAGTTGCAGTTCTTTAAGGATTTTCAACAAAAGCTATGATTAACTACCTGATAGCTCAGTTGGTAAAGAATCCACCTGCAATGCAGGAGACCCCAGTTCTATTCCTGGCTTGGGAAGATCCGCTGGAGAAAGGATAGACTACCCACTTCAGTATTCTTGGGCTTCCCTTGTGGCTCAGCTGGTGAAGAATCCGCCTGCAGTGCAGGAGACCAGGTTTTGATCCCTGGGTTGGGAGGATCCCCTGGAGAAGGAAAAGGCTTCCTACTCCAGTATTCTGGCCTGGAGAATTCCATGGACATGGGATTGCAAAGAGTTGGACACCCCTGAGCGACTTTCATTTCACTTCCCTACGTCATAAGCTGCCTTTAGGTAATTACTCCCAGTTAGTCACTTCTAATGGCACCCCACTCCAGTACTCTTGCCTGGAAAATCCCATGGATGGAGGAGCCTGGAAGGCTGCGGTCCATGAGGTCGCTGAGGGTCAGGCACGACTGAGTGACTTCACTTTCACTTTTCACTTTCATGCATTGGAGAAGGAAATGGCAACCCACTCCAGTGTTCTTGCCTGGAGAATCCCAGGGATGGGGAAGCCTGGTGGGTTTCCGTCTCTGGGGTTGCACAGAGTCGGACACGACTGAAGCTACTTAGCAGCAGCAGCAGCAGTAACTTCTATCTTAGTTAGGTTAGGTCTTTATCATTTCTTTTATCAGAATTTTTTAAATTAAAGCTTTTAGTAGATTCTAAAATCAGATTTCCTTCCTGGACTAGTTGTTAAGTTTTAGGACCTGAACAAGATTACTCGATAT
>NW_011494851.1:3940546-3953804 GCF_000754665.1 Bison bison bison | reverse complement strand
TTACTCGATATTTGTGAGTATTGTATTGTCTGCCCACCTGTGTTATGTTTATGGAAGAACTAATTTTTGAAGAAATGTGAACAATTACAGACTTTTCATTTTCATAGTGATACAGGAAGCTCAAAGAATCAAGATACTATGGCTGCACAAAATGTTCATCGAAAGTCTCAAAAGAGTGTATATACATGCACGACACCAGCAAAGTCTAACTTGGATTCTGGAGAGCCTGGGACTTCAATTTTGGAAGGAAGGTATGCATGTGTCCTAAGGATAATAGGATTTACTCACTATATTTGTTACCCATTGACTGTAAGAAATTACTCCCAAAGGTTCATTTTAATTTTGTTAGTGCCTTGCAAACATTGTTTCACAGTTTCTGTGGTAGAAATCTGAGAGTGACTTAGCTGGCTAGTTCTGGCTCAGGGATTCTTATGAGGTATAGCAATCAAGATATCTATCTAGTTTGCAGTCCTTTGCCTGTTTAGAGCATAGAGGATCTACTTATTGAGTGGCTTGCTCACAGGTTATTAGCTGGAGGCTAGAGTTTCTTTGTCATGTGGCTGTCTCCATTGGTTTATTCAGTAAGGCAGCTGGCTTCCCACAAAGCAGATGATCCAAGTGAAAGTGTGGCTGTGACAGAGGTCATAGTCTTTTAATGACCTAGTCTTTGAAGTCTTGGATTTTATTCTGTTTAGAAACAAGTCACTCAGTCTATGTCATACTCAGAAGGGAGTTAGAATTGGGCTATACTTTTTGAAAGAAGCATTATCTAAGAATTTGTCGATGTATGTTTAAAGAGAGCATACTCAGCGAGTAAACCAAATTACCCTACTCATAATATCTGAAGTCATAAACGCTTTTTCAAAATGAAGGAATGGTAAATTATAGCAGATTTTCAGACTTTAAAGGGATAACTAAGATTTCTTCACTGTTTGAAAGCTCTTGACTACTAGGCCTGTCCTGGGTTCATAATAGGAGGATGAGGATCTAGGACTGGGATAAACCAAGTCATTTCTGAACAATTTTCAATTACTTGTTTTTGCCGGTAGTTTAAAAAAAAATTAAGATAAGCTGATTTATTTCTAATGATTTGATTTTTATCAAAGTGTGTTATTGAGCTAACTTAAATGTGTAACTCTGACTCATGAGTTAGTATAAAGGTTGTAAAATTCAGTGTTACTGTGTTTAAATCAAATGTGGGATTAAATTGTAGATTTTTAAACTTTTTGTTTTATGAATCAAGTAGGTATACTCTTAACGTCCTATAACATCACTAATGGTATTATAAGAAACAAAACATTTTGCAGTTTTAGGAGTAAAATGACCATAAAGATAGCTATATTAAATAGCTATATTACAAAAGCACAAATTTTGTGGTTTCCTTTTTTTCCTTAAGTGGACCTTTTCGGCTCAAGAATTATTTAACGTCTGGAAAGAACAATTCAGATGTGGATGATAATGTAGTTCAGGAAAATTTGAGTAAGTTATGATTTATTTTCTACTGTCTTTATTTTTATAGCATTATAAATATGGAGTAAGGTGTGCTGTGTTTTTTTTTTAATATCTTTTATTTTATTTATTTATTTGGCTGAACTGGGTCTTAGTTGCAGCACGTGAACACTTAGTTGCAGTATGTGAGATCTAGTTCCCTGACCCGGGATTGAAGCTGGGCACCTTGGATTGGAAGCTGGACTCTTAGCCACTAACCACCAGGGAAGTCCCTGTGCTGTGTTTCATTTAAATTATCACCATTGACATTTTTATGGCAAAAATGTATTGACCTACCCTTAAGAGCCTTATTTTATGGTTAGAGATTTGTAAAACCTTACAACTGGGTGCGAGAGGGAGGGAGGGAAAGATAAAAAGAAAGAGTAAGATGAGTGATGGTCCTTTCTTTGAAGTAGGACATAATATAATTGGCATTTAAGGTGCCTACTCCAGTAGTTTAAAATGTCAGGCTGATAAGAGTATAAATGAAGCAAGATTCGCCATATATTGATGATTACTGAAGCTAAATGTTGAAGTTTTAAAAATGCCTCTTTATAGTTTTATAATTTTTTATGCCCCTAAAGAATGTGCTTGACATATGATATATTATACTTTTTTTTTCTTTCCTACTTCACTAATTCTTTTTCCTTTTAAATAGTTTTTTCTCCCTCTGTTTAGATTTACTTTTATTATTTTTCTCTACTAAGTGGAATGCTTTTTATATTTATTTTTCTACTTTTTATTTGGTAAAGAGTTTGCATTTTCTGGAGTATAGTTTTAGTTAAAAAAATTTTTTTTTAATAGAGTGTTTTTACTATTGTATACTCTAAATTTCAGTGGTGATTTTTCTTTGACCGAAATGTTTTTTAAAAGAGTACATTCATCAAGAGCTTGGTCTCCATAGTCAGGAACCTGGAAATGAGTCTAGCTTTACCAATTAGCGATGTTGAGTAAGGTTTTTAAGTGTTCTTAGCTTCAGCTTCCTTATTTATAAAATGGTGATACCAATTCTCATCATATGAATTGATCCAAAGATGAATATGCATTCTTTGCTTAGTTTCTTTTTTAATATATTATTTTATTTGGCTTTGTCGAGCCTTAGTTGTGGCACGTTGGATCTTCAAGTCATGGGTGATCTTTTGTTGTGGAACATGATCTCTGGTTGTGACCCATGGGCTCAGTAGTTGGGGTGTGAAGGCTTGTTGCTTTGCAATATATGGTATCTTAGATCTCTGACCAGGGTTTGAACCTGTATCCCCTGCCTAGGAAGGCAGATTCTGAACCACTGGATCACCACTAAGGGTCCTCTGCTTAGATTTAATACTGGTATATGTTGAATATGCAGTGTTCACTGTTATCCTAAGAAGTTGTGTTTTGTTTTTTTTGTTGTTGTTGTTTATAGTTTCTAGTTTTGATTCACTGTTCTAGATAACTTTGGCCTGTATTATTAATTCTTTGAATATGCTTAGAACACATAACTCATGGAAGAATTTCATAATTCTTCTGTGGATGCTTAAAAAAGATATTACTACTTTTTGTGTACACGCATGTGTGCTAAGTCTTCAGTTGTGTCTGATTCTTTGTGACTTTTTGGACTGTAGCCCACCAGGCTTCTCTGTCTGTGGATTCTCCAGGCAAGAATACTGGAGTGGGCTGCCTTGCCCTCTCCCAGGGCATCTTCCCAACCCAGGGATTGAACCCGCATCTGTTATGTCTCCTGCATTGGCAGGAGGGTTCTTTACCACTAGCGCCACCTGGGAAGCCCCTTTTTGTGTACAGATGTGGATGAAAATATGTGTATACACTCATTATTAATGTAAATGAATATATATTTTAGTATACTTTGAATATTAAATACTTGAAATTCTTAAATATTTATGGAATATTATGGAATACTTACTGTACATTCTTCTATGGGAAAAAGATATCAAAATTTGTGGTTTGTTGGGATACTGAGAGTAAGAAAATAAAGTACAGATTTTTGGAGTAGAAAATAGGAGTTAGATTTTTAGGTAGATGGGCAGAAAAAGTCTTACTGAAGAAGTGATAATTTGAGCAGAGATATGAGAAAGGTGAGAAATCAAATGATGCAGCTGTATGGGGAAATAGCGCTCCATGCAGATAGAAGATAAGGGCAAAGGTTTTGATGTGGTAAAGACTCAATTCTGATTGAAAAACACCAAGGAGGCTGGGAAGGAGGGGGAGGAGGAAGAGAATGAAAGGAGAGAGTAGTAGGAGATGATGTCACAGAGGGAATAAGAATGAAAGATCTTATACAATGTTAAAGACTACCATAAGGATTTGGGCTTTATGCAGGAGTGTGGGAAGCCACTGGAGGATTTTGAGCAGAGGAGAGACGTGACTAACCTATAAGCAATCATTGTGGCTGCTGTAGACTACGTGTTGCTGCTGCTGCTGCTGCTAAGTCACTTCAGTCGTATCCGACTATGTGCAACCCCATGGACTGCAGCCCACCAGGCTCCCCCGTCCCTGGGATTCTCCAGGCAAGAACACTGGCGTGGGTTGCCATTTCCTTCTGCATGAAAGTGAAAAGTAAAAGTGAAGTCGCTCAGTCATGTCCGACTCTTTGAGACTCCATGGACTGAAGCCTACCAGGCTCCTCCATCCATGGGATTTTCCAGGCAAGAGTACTGGAGTGGGGTGCCATTGTCTTCTGCGAGACTACATGTTAGGGGTGAACTAATGAATTCAAGGAGTCAGGTGTAAGGTTGGAAGCAGGAAGACCAGTTGGTGAAACTTGTAATTCCTGTGTGAGGTGGTAGCTTGGACTAGGGTGGTAGCAGTGGAAGGTGGAGAGAGCAGAAGTATGATTTTAGGTATTTTTGGTGGTAGAGTCAACATGATTTCCTGATGGATGGGATGTAGGGTGTATAAGAAAGTGAGGTGTCAAGGATAAAGAACTTTAAATTTTTGAGCCTGGACCCCTGAAAAAAAGACATTATTTCTTGATTTGGAGACCACTAGAGAAGGGGCAATGGCACCCCACTCCAGTACTCTTGCCTGGAAAATCTCATGGATGGAGGAGCCTGGTAGGCTGCAGTCCATGGGGTCGTTAAGAGTCGGACACGACTGAGCGACTTCACTTTTACTTTTCACTTTCATGCATTGGAGAAGGAAATGGCAATCCATTCCAGTATTCTTGCCTAGAGAATCCCAGGGATGGGGGAGCCTGGTGGGCTGCTGTCTATGGGGTCGCACAGAGTCGGACACGACTGAAGCGACTTAGCAGCAGCAGAAAAGGGGCAGATTAGGGCAGAGAACAATTGGATCTTAAATATGGACATTCTGTGTTTTATATTACTCTTATTCTTTGTATCCTTACCACTTGTGAGGTCCATTAAGGACTGCCAGAGTCTTTCCTTTGCAATGGTCTGTATGTCTCTGGCATTTCCTGCAGTCATTGCCATGTACATTTCAGTGTACTTTGTAGTCTTTTTGTTTTTCAATATTAACATTGGGCTTCCCTGCTTTCTTTTAGTTTGTTGTTTCTTAGACTTTCATTCTTCCTTTTACTTAACTTTTTTTCTGTTAGTATTTTTTTCCTTTAATAAATGTTTAATGAATATTCTTTGTTACTTCTTTGTAAAGTTGGTAGACAGTCTCACATGTGCTAGCAGGCAAGCACTCAGAAATTTTATTTTTTTAATACAACAAACAACTAGTCAAATAGTGAGTCTTGAGTCAGTCTTTTTTCCTTTAAGCTGTTTGGCTATTGCTCTTTTCCCCTCATGATAGCTAATGCTTATGAGTAGATATTTTAAATCAGCCTTACTTCTTTTTTCATTTGTAGATAACCTGTTTCTTTCATTTTCATGCTTATTAGGCTTTGTTAGTCTTTGAAATTCTGGAATTGCCTCTGTTTTTTTTTTCTCATACTTTTTTGGGAAATAATTTCAGATCTACTCAAATACCATATCCTCTTCATCCAGATTCTACAGTTGTCAACATTTTATATTTGTTTCATCTTCCTCTCTGTCACCTCTACATACATGTTTATGTATGTTTATAGTCTTTCTCTGGACTGTTTGGGAGCAAGACACATACATGTTATTATGTATGAGTATGCAGACATGATAGAAGACAAGAACATAATCACTCTTCAGTGATCCAAGTCAGAAAATCACCATTAATATGACACTAGTCTTCCTTCATTGAGTCCATGCAGATTTCATCAGGAGTTTAATCAGTATTCCTTTTTCTCTCTGGTCAGGATCCATTCTAGGATCATGGGTTGTTTAGATTTCATGTCCCTTTGGTTTCCTTAAGGTATAGTTCTTCAGGCTTCTTCTTTCCTGACCTTGACACTTTTTAAAGAGTACAAGCTTTTCATTCTTTAGCATGACCTTCAACCTGCTGCTGCTGCTAAGTCGTTTCAGTCATGTCCGACTCTGTGCGACCCCATAGACGACAGCCCACCAGGTTCCCCCGTCCCTGGGATTCTCCAGGCAAGAACACTGGAGTAGGTTGCCATTTCCTTCTCCAATGCATGAAAGTGAAAAGTGAAAGTGAAGTCGCTCAGTCGTGTCCGACTCTTCGCGACCCCATGGACTGAAGCCTACCAGGCTCCTCCATCCATGGTATTTTCCAGGCAAGAGTACTGGAGTGGGTTGCCATTGCCTTCTCTGACCTTCAACCAGAGTCTGTCTGACACTCCTTCATGATCAGATGTGAGCCATGCATATTTGACAGAAATGCTACAGAAATGATGCTTTTGTGCATCATGTTAGGAGGTATATAGTGATGACTCCAGAGAAGGCAATGGCAACCCACTCCAGTATTCTTGCCTGGAGAATCCCAGGGACGGTGGAGCCTGGTGGGCTGCCATCTATGGGGTTGCACAGAGTTGGACACAACTGAAGTGACTTAGCAGCAGCAGCAGCAGTGCTGACCTATCTTCTACTGATGATTTTAATCTTCATAACCTGTTCAAGATACTGTCTTCCAGCTTTCTCCACTTAGATAGGGTTTTTCTCTTTGGTGAAAAGTGAAAGTGAAGTCGCTTAGTCGTATCCGACTCTTTGCGACCCCATGGACTGTAGCCTATCAGGTTCCTCCGTCAATGGGATTTTCCAGGCAAGAGTACTGGAGTGAGGTGCCATTGCCTTATCCAGGGGATCTTCCCGACCCAGGGATTGAACCCAGGTCTCCTGCATTGCAGGCAGACGCTTGACCATCTGAGCCACCAGGGAAGCCCTTCTCTTTGGTAATTCATAAGTATTTTGTGGAATGATATTGTGATACTATTTAATAACTTGTCCTTTTCAAACTTCTACACCAATATTCATATCTTTTGAAAAATCCCACCTGAATTCACTAATGATGGTACCAAATTACTATTCTATATTTTCCTAATTATTTCTCTATTAGTTTGCATTTTAAACATTTATTCATTTTTCATTTATTTATATTATTACAGACTATTACTAGGTTCCTATTTTATTCAGTGGTTTGTAATCTTTATCATTTGTTCTTGTACTCAACTTGTACCAGATTTGGCTAGGAGGAAGCATCCTTTCAGCTGGTCCTTGTGATCTTTTGTTATGTTTTTATTATTTTTTTTTAATGCTTTTATTTTTTAGCATAAGGTGTTCCAGACTCTTTTCCCTGTCTCTACTCTGGAATCAGTTATTTCTCCAAAGGAACCTGGTGGAGGGATGACATTTAGAAACTTAGATCTGGGTACCAGGTGTGCTCATTGTTACTGGGATATTACTGCTTCTAGGCTCTCAGTGGACTGAGATAGGCAATAGATACACACACATATATGTACACTGTACATACATAAGCATCTATATCTATTTTTGTATTTATTCAGGCAGTCTCTGGCTCTACTGCTCTTTGGTTTCATTGTGCTTCACGGATTTTGCATTTTTTGCAAATTGAGGTTTTATGGCAACTGCATATCAAACAAGTCTATTGGAACCATTTTTCCAGTGGCATTTGTTCACTTAGTGTATCTGTGTCACATTTTGATAATTCATGCGATATTTCATTATTATTATGGTGATCCGTGATCAGTGGTCTTTGTTACTATTGTAAAAAATTCTTACTTACTGAGGACTCAGGATGATGTTTAACATTTTTTTAGCAATAAGGTATTTAAAATACATTGACTTTTTTTAGATATAACACTTTACAGACTTAACAGACTACATTATAGTGTAAACATAATGTATTGGGAAACAAATATAGTGTATTGGGAAACAAATATTGGGGAAAAATAGTGTAAACATAGTGTATTGGGAAACAAAAAATTCATGTGACTCGTTTTATTGCCAAATTTGTTTTATTGCAGTGGCTGGGTGGTAAAGAATCCGCATGCCAATGCAGAAGATGCAAGAGATGAGGGTCCAGTCCCTTGGTCGGGGAGATCCCCTGGAGAAGGATATGGCAACCCACTCCAGTACTCTTGCCTGGAGAATTCCATGGACAGAGGAGCCTGATGGGCTACAGTCCATGGAGTCGCAAAAAGTCGGACAGGACTGAGTCACTAAGCGTGCACTCACTGGAAGCACACTTTCAATATCTCTGAGGTGTGTCTGTATTTAAAAACCATGCATGCACATCAGTACCTCCAATTCCAGTCCAACACATTTGACTTTTCCTTTTCCATTTTAATAAACCCTTTCTCAGAGATACTGAGAAGCCTGACTCCCATTATCTTCAGTATATTTGCTCATTTGCTTTGCTCCTTCTCTGGCCCCAACAGCTGCCTCCAAGGCAAACTGCTTTAGTAAATTTCCAAGAATTACTAGATTTCTACTTGTTCTAGTAGGAATTACATGGGAGACTGGGTTTTCTTTTTTCTTTTTGGTAATAGCTTTATTATGATAGGGCTTCCCTTGTGGCTTTATTAAGATAGGGCTCCCTTATTAAGATATACTTCACATACCATACAGTTAATCCATTTATAGTATATATAATTCAGTAATTTATAACTATCACCACAGTAGATTTGGACTCCCCTGATGGCTCAGTGGTAAAGAATCTGCCTGTGGATGTAGGAGATGCAGGAAATGCGAGTTTGATCCCTGGGTCAGGAATTTCCCCTAGAGAAGAAAATGGCAACCCATTCCAGTATTCTTGCCTGGGAAATCCCATGGACAGAGAAGCCTGATGGGCTACAGTCCATAAGGTTGTAAAGAGGTGGGCATGACTGAGCACACATGCAAAAAAAAAAAAAAAGGCAAAAAAAACAGTAAATATTAGAACATTTTCATGATCCCCAAAAAGAAGCCTTCTACTCTTTAGCTGGGAATAAAATGAAAGCTTAGACCTGCTTTTCAGGAAATGTATGCTATATAAAAATTGTATTAAAAATCTCTGGTAGTTCATTGTATGTTCAGTGTTACAGTTTCAGATTGATGCATAACTTACTGTCCAAATCTTAGTGCCTTAGTTTAACGATTTATCTCTCATAGTTCTGTGGGGTGACTTAGCTGGGCGATTCTCATTTTGGCTCTTTCATACATTTATAGTTAGATGCAAGCCACTGGGGCTGGAGTCATTTGAAAGATCAGCTGGGCTGGAAGTCCACTTATTTACTTATATATTTGGTACTCAGCTAGGGTGGCTGAAATAACTGAGGGTTGGCCAAGCATCTCTTTTCCTCCACTTGGCCTTTCCACATGATTGTTTTGGGTTCACAGCACGGCAGTCTTGGGATAGTCAGTCTTCATAATGGTGACTGTCTTTCCCCAGACTGAAGTTCCAAGAGATCCAGGTGGAACCTGAATGTCTCCTGAGGAATTAGCCTTCAAAGTCCCAGAATGTCACTTCTGCTGCATTTCATTAGTCAAGCAACTCACTGAGGCCAGTGGAGTTTCAAGGAGAAGACAATTAAACTTTGCTTGTTGATAAAGGAAAAGAATTAATGACTGCTATGTTTAGATGCTATTTGCCACACTAAAACTGAGAACCCTTGACCTAATTGTCACCCTGCCAACTAAATTCAGTACACTTGTGCTGTTTTAGAACTTTAAGAATCATAGATTGCATTATTAACTCAGCAGTTGTTCATAATCACACCCAGCATTTTTATCCACCCAGTGGTTTATTTCACTTGAAGTCCACAAGCAATTTAAAACCTGTTTGTTTTTTTTTTACTTGTAACCATTATCCTCTTAAGATATAATCATTGTAACAAAACCTGTACACATGTTATTCTGGTTTCATTAGGCTTTTCCTTCTCAGCAGTGGAAAGCAAAGGGAGTAATAAAATGTATTGTTGGGTTGAATTTTTTTTTTAATGTTTATTCTGAAGTTTACCTAGTATATACTTTAACTCAACATGAAATTAGGAGCCATTGCTCATGATATTTCTTTTGTAATTTACAGATGATTTAAGGGGAGAAATATCTGATTCAACACCAGAGAGCAAGATGCATCACAAATTAGGTAAGATTATTTTTCCCTAAATATTTTCATATTATTATAAAACCTCTTTTTCTAAATATAGTTTAATTTTTTCTCAAGTGGGGGAATATTATTTGGATTAATTGTCAGGTAATGTAAAACTTCATATTTCATTTCATTAATTCATGATAAATCATCACATGCCATAGTTTCTTTATTGTCCATTTATAAATCTTGTAATCCACTCACTCATTGCCCAGTAGTAGGGAGCTGATCTTACCTAATGTAAGAAGCTAGGGTAGAGAATTCTATAAAATGTAACTTCTGGGTAGATGGCATCTATGACAACTTCTCTCATTTTTTTCCAGCCCACACCTAAACAAAACAGTAACTAGGATAAGTAAGCCAGGAGTAAGGAACCCATGGAGAGGCCCACTTGGGGATTAAGATTCATGTGACCTCTCATGTTTGCAGAATTGGAGTGGCTTTTTATTTTTCTCCCTACTTAAGGCTTCTGCATTTATACTTGATGAGAACCTATAGGGATGAAGCTTTCTCTAATTGCTTCCACTAGAACCTCACATCTTGTCAGTTAGTATTTTGTGGGTCCATGTGAAGAGCGACTGCTGTAGCTCTCAATGTTTAATGCTTAGCTTCCTAGGTGGTGCAGTGGTGAAGAATCCACTGCAGAAGAATCCATCTGCCACTGCAGATGTCTCAAAAGATGAGGCTTCTATCTTCCGGTTGGGAAGATCCCCCGGAGTAGGAGATGTCAATCCACTCTAGTATTCTTGCCTGGAAAATGTCATGGACAGAGGAGCCTGGTGGGCTGCAGTCCATGAGGTCACAAAGAGTCAGACACAACTAAGTGCATGCATACACACACACACACACTTGCTTGACTTGGAGTGGAATATGCTGTGAGTCAGAGTAGGCAAAGAGAAATAAAAATGTCCCTGAGAGGGTCTGCAGCAACAAGAGAGAAAAATCAACAGTAGACAAATTCTAGTAAGCCAAAAGCTTTGTAGATAAATAACAGTTTTAACAATGTAGGAAATATGAGTATTTTCAGAAATTTATTTATATTACAGAAGGCTTTCTGGTTGGTAAAGCATAATTTTTCAGTTTAAAAAATCAGTACATCAACTGATAAATAAAGATGAATACTGTTGAGTGCTAAATTAGTAGCTGGTGTTGACATGGAGGAAATTTATCGGAACAGAAATACAAAAGAGATTGAAACCATGAGGAAAAAATAGGCAAGGGAAATAACATGGAGACAACATATAAAAAATGCAAATAATAGAATTTTCAGAAAAAAGAAAAATTAAAATACTACTTAAAACTTTCCTGGAGTAAAGATAGGCTTGATCTGCAATTTGAGAGAGTTTATCAGCTGGCAGTAAAAAGTAATGAAGAATATACACCTCTAGACAGAATTGAATAAAATTCTAAATTTCAAGGATAGAGGAAAGCTTCCAGACAGAAGTTACATATAAAGGAGGAAAAAAAAAAAGACTAGTATTATTCATCTGTGTAACTCTGGAAAAATAAAATAGCCTACTTTCAGAAATGTATTACAGTCCATGTTATAACTAGCCAAGATATCTTTCCTTTTGATAACTGAATCTATTTTGCACATAATGCAAGATTGTCATCCTCCATGGAAAATAGCCATGTAAGGTTATTTAACCAAGTAGCATATAAATCCAGGGAAGGCAATGGCACCCCACTCCAGTACTCTTGCCTGGAAAATCCCATGGACGGAAGAGCCTGGTGGGCTGCAGTCCGTGGCATCGCTAATAGTTGGACATGACTGAGCGCCTTCACTTTCACTTTTCACTTTCATGCATTGGAGAAGGAAATGGCAACCCACTCCAGTGTTCTTGCCTGGAGAATCCCAGGGACGGGGGAGCCTGGTGGGCTGCCGTCTATGGAATCACACAGAGTCGGACACGACTGAAGCGACTTAGCAGCAGCAGCAGCAGCCTATAAATCAGGACTGAATTCAAAGAGAGGAGAGAGGAATGATTCTCAACGTAGGGTTAAATTTAAATAATGTATACATTTTCTGCTGCCATGTACCAAATTACTACAGATTTAGTGGTTCAGACAATGTTTGTTATCCTGTGGTTTCCATGGGACAGGAGTTCAGGTACAAATTAGCTGGGTTCTTTTTTAAAGCGTTTCACAGGCTTCAGTCAAAAGTGTCAGCCTGGACCATGGTCTTATCTGAGCTCAAGCTCCTCTTTCAAGCTCATGCGGTTGTTAGGAGAATTCAGGTCCTTGGAATTGTAGGGCTGAGATACCTGTTTTCTTGGTGTCTGTGAGCCATGGGCCTCTACTCTTAATTTCTAGAGGTCACCTGCAGTTCGTTGCCACATGATCCTTTTCATAGACTCTTTTCTCAGTGTGGCAGCTTGCTTCTTCAAAGTGAGCAAGGAATAATTATTCTCTGCTTCTGCTAGATAGTGTCTTAATGTGTAGAACCATGATATAGTCACAGGAGTGACTTCCCATTGCTTTTGCCATATTCACTTGAGTATATTATAGGTTCTACCTGTATCCTAGGGAAGGGGTGTCTCATTGCTCACACCTGAGGTTGTGTCTACTACTTAATGCTAGTATAATTGAGGATTTATAAGTACTAAGTAAGAATTTTTGCAATGATAGTTTGAAATCTGCACTATCTTAACAAAACTTGGTATAATGGGAAGGAGAGTAGGAGTGGCAGAGGAGTGATAAAAGTAGTCTAAACTACTTTGTTTTACTAAGTGAGAAAAGAAAGAAGATATCTTGGTAAGGAATATAGTTTTTAATATAGTCATAGAGAAATGAGTATGATTTGAATGTCAGGAACAGGAAGGTAAATTAGACTGAAAAAGCACAGTAAAACTTTGAAATGACCAAGGTTTGGAGTATGGGGAAAGAAATGGTATTCTGACCAAACCAATGAAAAGGAGGGAAAAAAAGAATCATTGATGTAAAATAACAAGTAAATTTAAATATAAAGTAAAATGGAAGGAAGAACCATATTTGTTATACTAAATAAGCATGAATGGATTGAGTTCCTCTAGTAAGATAGAGACTAACAGATTTGGTTAAACAATACAAACTGACCTATATGTTTATCAGAGATCAGATCAGTCGCTCAGTTGTGTCCGACTCTTTGCGACCCCATGAATCGCAGCACGCCAGGCCTCCCTCCCTGTCCATCACCAACCCCCGGAGTTCACTGAGACTCACGTCCATCGAGTCGGTGATGCCATCCAGCCATCTCATCCTCTGTCGTCCCCTTCTCTTCTTGCCCCCAATCCCTCCCAGCATCAGAGTCTTTTCCAATGAGTCAACTCTTCGCGTGAGGTGGCCAAAGTACTGGAGTTTCAGCTTCAGC
>NW_011494851.1:3935895-3940446 GCF_000754665.1 Bison bison bison | reverse complement strand
ACCACAGTTCAAAAGCATCAATTCTTTGGCACTCAGCCTTCTTCACAGTCCAACACTCACATCCATACATGACCACAGGAAAAACCATAGCCTTGACTAGACGAACCTTTGTTGGCAAAGTAATGTCTCTGCTTTTGAATATGCTATCTAAGTTGGTCATAACTTTCCTTCTAAGGAGTAAGCATCTTTTAATTTCATGGCTGCAGTCACCATCTGCAGTGATTTTGGAGCCCCCAAAAATAAAGTCTGACACTGTTTCCACTGTTTCCCCATCTATTTCCCATGAAGTGATGGGACCGGATTCCATGATCTTCGTTTTCTGAATGTTGAGCTTTAAGCCAACATTTTCACTCTCCACTTTCACTTTCATCAAGAGGCTTTTGAGTTCCTCTTCACTTTCTGCCATAAGGGTGGTGTCATCTGCATATCTGAGGTTATTGATATTTCTCCCAGCAATCTTGATTCCGGCTTTTGTTTCTTCCAGTCCAGCGTTTCTCATGAGGTACTCTGCATAGAAGTTAAATAAACAGGGTGACAATATACAGCCTTGACATACTCCTTTTCCTATTTGGAACCAGTCTGTTGTTCCATGTCCAGTTCTGACTGTTGCTTCCTGACCTGCATACAGATTTCTCAAGAGGCAGGTCAGGTGGTCTGGTATTCCCATCTCTTTCAGAATTTTCCACAGTTTATTGTGATCCACACAGTCAAAGGCTTTGGCATAGTCAATAAAGCAGAAATAGCACTTAAAACAGGTTTTTAAATAAAAGATTATCAAAGAATTAAGTAGGGTAATATAAACAGAAGGTAGTAGTGATGCATTTTTAATATGAGGTGAAGTGAAATTTAAAGTTAAAAATGTGAACAGAATAAAGGACTTGTAAAAATAGGCAATTTATGAAGAAGATAGAAATATCATAAACTCCTATGTACCAAACAGCCTAGCAACTAAAATGTATTAAAAAAAAAAAAAAAACTTGAGGAAAAGCAAGGAGATTTTAAGCAATACAGTTAGGGATTTTGATAAACCACTTTCAGAATTGGAGAAATCCAGCAAACCAGAAATAAGGTAGAACATAGAAAGTTTATTATATAGCCAGAAAACTTAGCATATAGAACTTTGCATTGGTCAGAGAAAATGAGTAGATAAGTGTGTATACACACAAACACACACATATATGACTACCCCTGATTAACACATTTCCTATTGGGAACATTTAGATGGTTTTCAGTTTGACTTCCGTTTTCGGTTCCTATTATAAACAGTACTACTATGAATGTTTTTGTACCTAGATCTTTGCCTATTTTTATGAATATTTTGCAAATTCATTTTCTAAAAGTGAAATTTGCCACCTCAGAGTATTATAATTATAGGTATTGTCAGATTGTCTTCAGTTTATATTCCTATCAGGAATATATGAGAATTTCAGTGTACCTATAACATATTAACCATGAATGTTACCATATTTTTAAATCTTTCCAATCTAGTAGTTTATTTTTTCATTGACATTTCTTTATTAGCCCAAATATGTCTTAAAATTTGTTTCTCTAGTGTTTTGTCTAGAAGCATTCCTGTTCTAGAAAGTAATATCAGTCTTTTCACTGCAGAGTTTCATCCAGCTCAACATATGTGTATATTTTTGTCTGATGTCTTTTACAGTATTGCCCTCCAATACACCAAATGTTCGCAGAACTATGAGAACACGATCAAAACCTTTGGAATACTGGCGAGGGGAACGAATAGATTATCAGTCAAGGCCATCAGGTAAAATTTACATTTTAACAGTTCAAAATAAAAAATAATAATGATAATTGCTATAATTTATTTAGATATGTGTTGTGCCAAGAAAGTGAAACTCGCTCAGTCGTGTCTGACTCTTTGTGACCCCATGGACTGTAGCCCACCAGGGGATCTTCTTGACCTGAGGATCAAACCCAGGTCTCCCACATTGCAGGCAGAACCACCAGGGAAGCCAAGTACTGTCTTACATATTTATAACATTACTTTATTTAATCATCATTCTCCAAGAGTGTGACAAGAATAGGTTCAAGTCCAGGTTTCTCTGATTACTGTAGAGATGCTGATTTTTTTTTTTCTCTTTGCTAGCAATTTGAAGTGATTGTGTAGTTTTATAGAGTGTCCCCAGGTGGCTTTCCTAGTGGCTCAGACGGTAAAGAATTTACCTGCCATGCAGGAGACTTCAGGTTTGAACCCTGGGTTGGGAAGATCCCCTTGAGAAGGAAATGGCAACCCACTCCAGTATTCTTGCCTAGAGAATTCAGTGGACAGAGGAGCCTGGTGGGCTACAGTCCGTGGGGTCACAAAGAGTTGGACATGACTTTGTGACTAACACTTAACCCAGGTGGCCCAGTGGTAAAGAATCTGCCCGCCAAAGCAGGAAACCCAAGAGATGCAGCAGGTTCAATCTCTGATTCAAGAAGATCTCTTGGAGAAGGAAATGGTAACCCACTCCAGTATTCTTGCCTGGAAAATTCCATGGACAGAGGAGCCTAGCGAGCCACAGTCCATGGGTTAGCTGAGAGTCAGATACAACTGAGCATGGAGCACATTATTTTTATACATTCAGTAAGATTTCTAATTGCATAAAATGAAACCTTAGATCAGAACATGAGAAAATTTTAACTGGCAAAGATTAAATATTCCCCATTATTATTCTCATTCTATTTTCTTGTCATATTTCTCTACAAAAATTATAGAGGATAGGAAAGAAAATAGTGTTATATTAAAGTTACTTCCTAAATCAGTATTTCTGAGTCAAAGGACTAAACTGACATGTGGATTACTATAAATAGTTCATTGCTAATCTTTGTGTCCTTCATTTTTTATACCTCCACTGATGACTATTTATTTCAAGCAATAGAGATCATTCAGTTATGTTTCATCACTGTGTCTAGATTTAGGATAGTGGTGATGGTTCAGTTGCTAAGTTGTGTCTGACTCTTGTTACCCCATGACTGTAGCCCACTAGGATCCTCTCAGGCAAGATTACTAGAGTGGGTTGCCATTTCCTTCTCCAGGGGATCTTCCTGACCCAGGAATTGGACCCGGGTCTCCTGCATTGCAGGTAGATTTTTTACTGACTGAGCCACTAGATTTAGGATAGTAGAGAGACTTAAATGAAATCAGTTGCTATTTGTGTTACTTGAATTAGCTGTAGAGTAGTAATAATACTGTATTCTTTGCTTTGAAAAGAAATGTCCTGTATTAATGTAATGAATTTTGTTTCAAGATTTTCACTTTGCTACGTATGATAATTTACCTTTTGGGGGTTAAATTTCAGGAGGATTTGTGATTGGTGGAATACTGTCCCCAGACACAGTATCATCTAAAAGGAAAGCAAAAGGAAACTTGGGAAGAATCATTACAACAGCTAATAGGAAAAGAATCTGTCTTGAAAATGATGAAAGAAGTATGAACTTTTTCCTTATTTTAAATAACAGTGTTTTGAAAAATAGTTCTGTGCAGATTTTGAAATATACCTCTAAAGGCTTCAGAATATAATAGTACTTAAGGGTAAATTCTCTTTTTAATGTCTACTTTTCTTTAGATTTTGAAAGTAAACTTATTTTATTCTTTTTAAAAAATCATTAATATCATAGTGTAAAACATTTCCACACGGGTAAACTGCACTGTCAAATGAAACTTACCTCTTCAGTGCATCAAAGTGGTCATTGATAAACAGGAAGAAATATGCCTCTTCCGTTTTCCTTTTCAACTTGTCCTTAGCTCTATTTCATGCTAGATTTTTTTTTTAATGGACAAGAGTTTTAAATAAATAGTATTTCAGTGGTATTTCTTTTGCAGAGAATAAATTTACGGTAAATCTGAATATACCTCTGGGAGATCCTCTGGAGCCAACAAGGGTAAAGGACCCACAAACACGAGAGACTGTTCTTATGGGTAAGCTCTGAGGGTTGATTCTGAGAATGCTTAATTTAACATCTAGTAAGGACAAACTGTTTGCTTAAAGGCTGGCTTTTCTACTTTTCCTTTCTCTCCCTAGATCTTTAAGAGCCAAAGTCCAATAGCAAGTCTGATTCAAATAAATAGCCTGTATGAGGACTACTGTGGGGGAATTAACGGTAGACAACCTCCAGGGACATATAGTACCATGCATTTGTCCTCTATGATACAAGTGCTACCATCAGGAATGTTGCCTTCTCCAGTAGGATCCAGGCCTTCTTTGATCAGGAGGACACTTGCGGACAAGGGCTGTTGAGGGGGAAAGTGAAAGTCGCTCAGTTGTGTCCAACTCTCTTCAACTCCATGGACTATCCATGGAATTCTCCAGACCAGAATACTGGAGTGGGTAGCCTTTCGCTTCTCCAGGGGATCTTCCCAACCCAGGGATCGAACCCAGGTCTCCTGCATTGGAGGCGAATTCTTTACCAGCTGAGCCACAAGGGAAGCCAAAGAATACTGGAGTGGGTAGCCTATTCCTTCTCCAGCGGATCTTCCTAAGTCAGGAATTGAACTGGGGTCTCCTGCATTGCAGGCAGATTCTTTACCAACTGAATTATCAGGAAGCC
>NW_011494851.1:3934236-3935795 GCF_000754665.1 Bison bison bison | reverse complement strand
CAGGAAGCCTGTTCAGGGGGTATTGTAGCAAATTAACTGGCAGACTCCTGGATACACTCGTACTATGAGATCAGGTAGGGATTGTGGCTGGGTTTAGACGGCCTTTGGTGCTGTGTAGCAAGGACATCAGTCAGTCAAACAAATATCATGTTTAAGGCTGGCATAGGGTCCTATAAGCCTCCTCCTGCACTTTACAGGTATTAAAAATTTAGTTTCTAGGATACCATTGGAAGTCCCAGGAGATGGGCTATAGTGTGGTGGGTTTAAGTAGTGGACACTCAGCTATTTCCAACCAGGCAGTATTTACATACAGGAAATATTTAAGTGTTTTAATAACTGTCATGACTGTACTAGTGAGTACTGAGGACTAGTTTTTGATTTAGCCTAAATCAAAAGATAAATATGTCAAAGCAGAGAGACAGTGTTTACACTTAAAATTTTGACTGTGGAATAGGCTCCATTGATATCTTTAGTAGCAGAGATACTTCTATATTAAGTTGTTCATTTGGCTATAGAGGAAAAATTACAGAGAATATTTTTTTTAGCAAAGTGTCTTAACTGAAAACATTGCTGTACTGTATTAGTAAAAGAGTTATGTTTTCAAGAATTCATCGCTTTTTGTTTCCTGAGCATATGTATTATCTATATCCTGTCGACTGTGGGAGTACAGTCAGAAGCTGATGATAAAAAATGTATTAATTACAGATCTGGAAAAGTTTGTAAGTAAAAGGGAAATTTAAAAAATGATATAGCCATCTGTATGTCTTCTTTGGAGAAATGTCTATTTAGTTCTTTGGCCCATTTTTTGATTGGGTCATTTATTTTTCTGGAGTTGAGCTGTAGGAGTTGCTTGTATATTTTTGAGATTAGTTGTTTGTCAGTTGCTTCATTTGCTATTATTTTCTCCCATTCTGAAGGCTGTCTTTTCACCTTGCTAATAGTTTGCTTTGATGTGCAGAAGCTTTTAAGGTTAATTATGTCCCATTTGTTTATTTTTGATTTTATTTCCAATATTCTGGGAGGTGGGTCATAGAGGATCCTGCTGTGATGTATGTCAGAGAGTGTTTGCCTATGTTCTCCTCTAGGAGTTTTATAGTTTCTGGTCTTACATTTAGATCTTTAATCCTTTTGAGTTTATTTTTGTGTATGGTGTTAGAAAGTGTTCTAGTTTCATTCTTTTACAAGTGGTTGACCAGATTTCCCAGCACCACTTGTTAAAGAGATTGTCTTTAATCCATTGTATATTCTTGCCTCCTTTGTCAAAGATAAGGTGTCCATATGTGCATGGATTTATCTCTGGGCTTTCTATTTTGTTCCATTGATCTATATTTCTGTCTTTGTGCCAGTACCATAGTGTCTTGATAACTGTGGCTTTGTAGTAGAGCCTGAAGTCAGGTAGGTTGATTCCTCCAGTTCCATTCTGACATACAGATGGCTAACAAACACATGAAAAGATGCTCAACATCACTCATTATCAGAGAAATGCAAATCAAAACCACTATGAGGTACCATTTCACACCAGTCAGAATGGCTGCAATCCAAAAGTCTACAAATAATGA
>NW_011494851.1:3910558-3934136 GCF_000754665.1 Bison bison bison | reverse complement strand
AGTACAGCCACTATGGAGAACAGTGTGGAGATTCCTTAAAAAACTGGAAATAGAACTGCCTTATGATCCAGCAATCCCACTGCTGGGCATACACAATGAGGAAACCAGAAGGGAAAGAGACACGTGTACCCCAGTGTTCATCGCAGCACTGTTTATAATAGCCAGGACATGGAAGCAACCTAGATGCCCATCAGCAGATGAATGGATAAGAAAGCTATTGTACATATGCACAAGGGAGTATTACTCAGCCATTAAAAAGAATACATTTGAATCAGTTCTAATGAGGTGGATGAAACTGGAGCCTATTATACAGAGTGAAGTAAGCCAGAAGGAAAAACACCAATATAGTACACTAACGCATATATATGGAATTTAGAAAGATGGTAACAATAACCCTGTGTACGAGACAGCAAAAGAGACACTGATGTATAGAACAGTCTTATGGACTCTGTGGGAGAGGGAGAGGGTGGGAAGATTTGGGAGAATGGCATTGAAACATGTAAAATATCATGTAAGAAACGAGTGGCCAGTCCAGGTTTGATGCACGATACTGGATGCTTGGGGCTAGTGCACTGGGACGACCCAGAGGGATGGTATGGGGAGGGAGGAGGGAGGAGGGTTCAGGATGGGGAACACATGTATACCTGTGGTGGATTCATTTTGATATTTGGCAAAACTAATAAAATTATGTAAAGTTTAAAAATAAAATTTAAAAAAAATCACACACAAAAAAATAAAAAATGATATAGTAATTTGGGAGCTACAGTTTGAACTGGTTATTTAGAGCCTCTACCTGATAAATAAAAAATATTGTTACTTAATCAGTCACAAAGGTATTTATTGGCATGATGATGATGATACATTTGTAGTGTGGCTATGTTATATTGGGCTTCCCTTGTGGCTCAGCTGGTAAAGAATCTGCCATGCAATGCGGAAGACCTGAGTTAGAGTTTCCCTAGTGGCTCAGATGGTAAAGCGTCTGCCTACAATGCAGGAGACCCAGGTTCAATCCCTGGGTCCGGAAGATCTCCTGGAGAAGGAAATGGCAACCCACTCCAGTATTCTTGCCTGGAAAATCCCATGGATGGAGGAACCTGGTAGACTACAGTCCATGGGGTCACAAAGAGTTGGACACAACTGAGCGACTTCATACACACACACGCGCACATGTTATATTGAACTTTTTAAGGATAAGGAATCTTTTCTTGTCTCTTAGCTGATTTTGTTTTTCATCTGAGTTATTATAGGGGAAATGATAATATTGCCATTGTTAATAATAAATAATAAAATATTATTAACAAAGCTTACTGAATGCTTACTTTGTACCAGTGTTTTAAATACTTTATACACATTAATTCATTTGATATTCCCAACTCTAACATAGATAAACTATTTTTATCACATTTTATAGAAAAGGAAATGAAATAGAGGATAAGCAGCTTGGCTAAGGTCATTCAGCTTGGAAGACAAAGATACAATGTGACCTTTCTAGGTCCAGAGTCAGTGCTCTTAATCACATCTATCTTTCTAGGACAGGTTTATGTTTTTATTTATGAATGTGTATAAGAGACACAGGTTTGATCCCTGGTTTGAGAAGATCCCCTGGAGAAGGGAATGGCAACTCACTCCAGTATAATTGCCTGGAGAATCCCGTGGACAGAAGAGCCTGGCGGGCTACTACAGTTCACAGGGTCGCAAAAAGTTGGTTGACTGAAGCGACTTAGCTTGCACGCACATGTGTGTATATGCTATATCAATGAACAATGTCATTGCTATTACTTTATACTTATATTAATTTTTTCCCTTTAGATCTTATAAGGCCACGAGATACATACCAATTTTGTGTTGAACATGATGAGTTGAAAGTATATAAAACATTGGATACACCGTTTTTTTCTAGTGGAAAATTGATATTAGGACCACTTCAAGAAAAGGGAAAGCAGCATGTAGGCCTAGATACATTGGTGAGTATATTTCTCCATATATTGATATATATGTTTTGATCTTGGCACAACTCTAAGTTATTGGACTTGATGAAGCATTCTGTTACTATAGTACATAGTTAATTTTTAATTTTTTTTCAGATGTTTAAAGTCAGTCAACCGAAGGGTATTCTGTGTATAGCAGTGTAGCCTTGAGATTTAGAAGTTTAGGGAATGGCCTTAAAAGTATCTTCAAAATTAGATTTGCAAACAAGTCATTAGAATTTTAGAGCTAGAGAAGATTATTGAGATTAAGTCTAAATCTCATTTCTTTAATCATGAAGTTTAGAAATAAAGAATTTAAAAGACTTCAAAATCATGTCACTGATTATAACAGCAGATTGATGACTGGGAACTAGTTACTTCTATTACTTGGGGCTTCCCTGGTAGCTCAGCTAGTAAAGAATCTGCCTGCAATGCAGCAGACCCCTGTTGGCTTCCTGGGTTGGGAAGATCCACTAGAGAAGGGATAGGCTACCCACTCCAGTATTCTTGGACTTGCCTGGTGGCTCAGACAGTAGAGAATCTGCCTGCAGTGTGGAGACTTGGGTTCTATCCCTGGGTTAGGAAGATCCCCTGGAGAAAGGAATGGCTACCCACTCCAGTATTCTGGCCTGGAGAATTCCATGGACAGAGGAGCCTGGCAGGAAGCTGCAAAGAGTGGATGTGACTGAGTGACTTTCACTTTCATTGTATTACTCTATATAGCAATGTCGGGCGTTCCTGGTGGCTCAGTAGTAAAGAATTGCTTGCAGTGCAGGAGACTGCCTGCAGTGCGAGAGACACAAATTTGATCCCTGGGTCAGGAAGATCCCCTGGAGAAGGAAATGGCAACCTGCTCCAGTATTCTTGGCTGGGAAATCCCATGGACAAAGGAGCCTAGTGGGCTATAGTCCATCGGGTCATGAGAGTTGGGCACAACTTAGCCACTAAACCACCACCACCACCACATAGTATGTAGAATCCAGATCTAAAGTATTTAAAGGTTTTCTTTAATCCAGTCTTAAAATGTTATAGATCTCCAGGTCATATTAAAAGAGTAAAAATGACATATTAAACTAACTGAAGTAATAGATAATCCCTGTGTAATCATTAAGAAACAGTTAATAATGAAAATAAGCATTATGGAATGTCATCATTAAACTAATAGTATTAATACAATTAATAGTATTAATAAGATATAATGTTTTTATTCCTTTAGAAGGAAGGAATATTGAATATCTAGTAAATATTTGAAAATGTTTAACCTGTCTAACATTCAAAGGAATCCATATTAAAAATAAGGCATACTTTATAATTACTGAGTTAGTAGAAATTATTGATTTATAATTTGTAGACTTTTAACTATAACCTATAAATAATTTGTAGACTTTCACTGATGAATGTCATTTCAGAATTTTTTCCTAGGAAAATAAAAGCTAGGGAACCTGAACATAGGTAGTTACTTATTTTAACATTGAGAGTAATTTTTGAAACTGGAAACCACTGAAATGTGCTATGGGAAGAAAATGCTTATATTTATCTTTTGACTTGCTGCCAAGTCGATTCAGTCATGTCCGACTCTGTTTGACCGCATGGACTGCAGCCTACCAGGCTTCTCTGTCCATGGGATTCTCCAGGCAAGAACACTGGAGTGGGTTGCCATTTCCTTCTCCAATATTTTGACTTAGTAATGAAATAAACCATTATATATAATAATCTGGAGGAGGAAATGGCAACCCACTCCAGTATTCTTGCCAGGAGAGTCCCCTGGACAGAGGAGCCTGGCTATCTACAGTCCATGGGGTCTCAAAGAGTCAAACACGACTGAGGCAGCTTAGCATACACACATATAATAATCAGTTATATAACACTTACGTATTCCAGGTATTATACAAAGCATTTTGAAGAATAGCTGTATTGGAAGAATTTTCTGTCTGCAGTTTGATTAAATGTTTATTCTTAAATGTTAATCCTTAAATGTTTTAGACAGAAAATCCTTTTTGTTTTTTTCTGCTAAAATAAAAAATGAAAATGACAGAAATTTGAAGGAACTATAGAAAAATAACATGTTAGTAAGTGATTATAGTTTATTTTTATTTCTTCTAAATATTGCCTTTAACGTTTTATAATGAAAATCAGAGTTAAGTTTTTTAATAACAGTGGAGTATTTTTACATTTTTGAAAGAATGAAGCACACTTTTAAATACATGCTTTTGAGAAGCAAAAGGGCAAGATGGAGAACCACATAAGGGAGAAAGTAGCATTGGTAGATTTATTAAAATCAAACCACAGAGAAATTAACAAATTAACTGTGGGAGTTTGTTGTGGAGCTTTCCTAGAAGACAAGAGGATATTAAGAAGTGGAAAATATTAAAGTTAGATGTTATGGAAGAACAGATATAAACAGAATCGAGGAAAAACCCAAATGAGCAAAAGGGAGAAATATTTGAAAAAGTAGGCAATAATTGTTCCAGAACTAAAAAATAAAAAGGTGACACAACACGCTTAAAGGAACCAGAGTTCCTCAAGAAATGTCTGATCCCAGGCCTGGGACTAAGCTTGGAGTATTTTATCATACCCGATAGCAAACTATCAAAAACCATTAGGATTGGGTCATAAGGTTTCAGAATCCAGCTTGAAGATGCTTTCTCTGGACAAAGATGTGAAAACTTGAGTATCAATAAGAATAATTTCAATGGATTGATAGATATCAATTATATTTAAATCCATGAATTTGTAAGACTACTACAAAAAGAAAAACTTATTTCATTGCTGTTGGCAAATACTATGACACCAACTCACTTTGACAACAAATATGGCAAATAAAGGGAAATAATTAAACGTTTATTTTGCTGTTCTTGTATAAACTGTATTACTAGGTAACCAAATAATAGAGGAAGGGAAGTTTACCCTTTTAGAAATATTCCAGTTAATAAAAGAAGGAATGTTAGGATGGAATATTACCATTTTACAACACCCAATAAACTGTTGGATCTAGCATCATCATACACTAACATCTAAAAAGAACACAGCCAAACATTATGTGCCTCCTATGGAAGAATACAACACTGCGTATAAAGTAGTCCTGTCTTCCCCACCTCCTTTAAAAAACAAAACAAAACCTCCACATAATATCATCTGAAGTTAAGTCCTTGGTTCTAACATCCAGTTTATAGGAAGTAAAGAATAGCAGACTTTACAAATGACACCCTGGGTTTACCCAGCAAAATCCAGCTGTGTAAAGATTTTTAAAACAAATTTTGCTGGTTGATTTACTTACTAAATAAGATGTAAGGAATAAAAAAGACAACCAAGTGGAATGTACAGAGATCAGGGTTCTCAACATTTTGTTATCCTGTGCCTTGTAAGATGTTTATAAGCATCTCAGGCCTCTTGGCACTAGATTCCAATAGTACTCTAGTTGTGAAAATTAAAAATGTCCACAGACGGTGCCAGTTGTCCCCTGAGGGGCAAAATCACCCCCAAATTGAGAACCATGCCATAGACTGAGTGTTTTAAAAGATAGATCAAGCACTGACCATAGATCAAGCATTGACTCTTAGTTGGATCCCAATTGAAACAAACCCTTTCTTTTTTAACAAATGAAAAAGAAAATTTTATTTGATTAATATCAACAGCTCTTATTCAAAAGACTACAAAAAAAGCTTAAGCAAAGAAAGCTTAAGCTAAAACTAGATCGAAATACTTGCCATATAGATAACCAACAAGTGATTAGTATCCAGAATATAAATGTTTTAGAATTTCAAAGATAATGATAACTCAATAGGAAAGCAGATATGTTATTAAAAAAAATATTTTACAGTAGCAAAAACATAAGAAGCAAATGGGTGGCTTAGAGGATAAAGCATCTTTCCACAATGTGGGAGTTCGATCCCTGGGTAGGGAAGATCCCCTGGAGAAGGAAATGGCAACCCACTCCAGTACTCTTGCCTGCAAAGTCCCACGGACGGAGGAGCCTGATAGGCTATATAGTCCATGGGGTTGCAAAGAGTCAGACATGACTGAGTGACTTCACTTAACTTCTTCACTTCACTTCAAAAATGCCCATACTCTGAGTGAAAAACAAATCAAGGAGTTATACATTCAATCTAATTCCATTTATATAAATTCAGAAATATACAAAATTAAAAAGTTATTTTTAAAGATCCATTTTTGCCTGATAAGAACTGTAATGAAAACAAGAGAATAATAAATACAAAATTCAGGACAGTGGTTATCTCCGTGGACATTTATGAGATAATTGGGAATTTGAATATTGAGTGTGCATTATTAATACTAAATACTCATTTATATTTATGTGTGACAACAGTGTTGTCATGTTTTAAAAAAGGACTTTGATCTTTCAGTACACATTGAAATACTTACAGGTAATTATGGTGTTGGGCATTCATTTCAAAATAATACGGAATGGGGAAAACAGATTTTGAAAATAAAGGGTTATTGGTATTTGATATTTATTTGTGGGAGAGTGTCATTCTGTTTTTGTGTATTTCAAAAGCATTCTTAGTTAAATGTTTACAGAGATGGGGAGAGGTATGCTTAGAGAGCCAAATTGAATAGATAAGCAAACAACATTTAGAAACATATACTTGGCCTCTGGGTACAGTATGTGTTACCTTTTTTTTTAAAGGCTATTTTTGGTAATAAAAACATTTATTTGTTTTATTAAATTATATAAGTGCCTTTAGAACCACTTTAAGAACTTTTTTTTTTTCCTTTGAGGGAGGGTATTGTAGTGACTTAAGAACATGGATCCTGGAGTCAAAATACCTGAGTTCAGATTCCTGCTCTTCCATTTACATTGTGACCTTGGAAATTTACACTCTTCCATGCCTCATCTTCTTCATCTGTGGAAAGCTCTTAAAATAGTGCTGTCTCACTGACAGATGCATACATTAAATGAATAAAAATGAAGTGCTTAGAACAGTGTCTTGCATGGTGTGGGTACTATATAAGCTCTAGCTGCTCTTCTTTTTCTGGTATTTTAGGCTCTTTTTACAGAAATGGTAAGAAAAGGAGGAGCAGGAGGCATAATTCTCTGAAGCAAATATTCTTGATGGCTGAATCTCAGAATTTGAATATCAAAGTTTGAGGGCCCTAAATTTATATTTAGTTGTCAAAATAAAATAGATTATTGTCAAGTGGTATCTCTGTGTAAAATGTAAAATTTTGCCCTGCTTGACTATGGAAGCCTGTACAATTGAGCACTACATTTTTCCTCTTTTACTTTCTTAATATTGGTGCTTTAAATGTACTTTTTTAAAAGAAAATTTTTGTTCTTTTAGATTCTTCAGATTAAGTTACATATACCAAGTATGTAACCTTTATAGAGGTATACATAAAACCTAGCTACTCTTCTAATATAGTTAAGTGATGTTCTTTACAATGGTTCTGAATTTAAAAAAACAGTAAATAATAACAAAAGAAATTTCTTGTATTAGTTTTCTGTATTACTGCTTTACTTAATTACTACACAATTTAAACAACATTCATGTATTATCTCACAGTTGTATAAGTTAGAAATTGGGTGGGCTTGACTGAGTTTTTTGCTTAGAGTATCACTAGGCTAGACTCAAGATGTCCAAAGACCTGTATTGCTCTCTGAATGCCCTTGGAATGAATCTGCTTTCAAATTCATTCTGTTGGCAGAATTCAGTTACTTGTTGTTGTAAGACTGAGGTTCCTATTTCTTTACTGGCTATTGGCCAAGGTGTCTAGAAATAGTTTACACTCCTTGGTTCATGGTTGTCTTCAGCACCAGCAACAGTGAAAGTACTTTTCATGCTTCAGATTTCTCTAACTTCTCCTCTGCTTCATCTTTCCCTTCTGCTTGCAGTAGGAAAATTATCCACTTTCACGTAAAGTTTATGTGATTAGATTGGACCATTATTGTGCCTTCAATGTTTAAGTTTTTTGGAGTATAGTTGCGGTGTTACAATTTGAAAATGAGGTTTTAATTTTTAATTTTACAGGTTTTTTATGTTAATCTTGGCTACCTTTTATGTACCTTACATGAAACACCTTATATAATAACAACCGGGGATTCATTCTATGTTCCTTCAGGTAAGAGTAATTAAAAACTTTTTCTTTCGCATAGTTAAATACTTGTATAGTGGCTCAGGAACACCATGAAAATGGAAGCCACAGTGGTCAAAATGAAGCATGATACAACTGATGTCAAACATTTTAGTGCATATTTTAATTTTTTTGTTTAGATAAATGTTGGTATATTAGTATTTTGATACATAAAAATTGAATAAGAGTTGCTAATTGAATATAAAAATACTTAGTTAGGAGATATATTATATCCAGCATAGAAGTAAAATTATTTCCCCATGTTATTGCAAAGACATTATGTAATCAAACAATTTTTAGTTGGTTATTTTAAACATGCAGGGTAGTGTCTTTCATCAGCTATTGAAGAGCAAAAGTCTTTGAAGGTAGGAATTTTAGTTTGTTCAATTGTTCATTCAATAAATGTGATTAAGAGTCTACCAAACATTGCTTTGAAAGTGAGATACATAAATGAACAAACAGGCAAAAATCCCTGCCCTTGTGGAGCTTACATTCTAATGAAAAAACAAAACTATAATAATAGCTAAGTTTATATAGTCCTTTATATGTGCCAACACTGTTGTGAACAGTTTAAACTCATTAAGTTAATCCTAATATGTATGAATTTGTAATAAAAAGTCTAATAAAAGTCACGGTATTGTATGCAGCACTATAAATTTGCCTTATGCGCAGCTGTCCATGTGTATTTTGCATTTGCTGTTACTAATTATCTAATTTATTTGAGTTACATTTGCTACCTTTTAACTTTGAAATTTTATTTTTCATTAATACTTTTTTACTTATCTTTTATAAGTATCTTTTATACTTATCTCTATGTTGTCTATGTCTCGTTTAGAGGAATCCATAGTGTTTCCAAAGACCTAATAATTGTGTTCAGTAAGTTAGACAGACAAAGACAGGTACTGTTTGTTTTCATTTATATGTGGAATCTAAAAAATAAATGAATATAACAAAAGAAGAACAAGAGTCATAGAGAACAAACTAGTGGTTACCAGCAGAGAGAGGGATAAAGGGAAGGGACAAGACAGGTGAAGAGTAATGAGGTACACACTACTAGGAAAAAATAAAAAGATACAAGGATGTAATGTACAGCACAGGGAATATAGAAAATATTTTATAATTTTAAATGGAGTATAGTCTACAAAAATAATTGAATCACTGTTGTATGCTTGAAACTAATATAACATTGGAAATCACCTAAATCAACTATACTTCAATTAAAAAAAACAACAACCCCAAAACATGATTGGGCTCAGAGGGAGATTTTTTTTTCCTACCTACACCTTTGTCTAATTTGTTTTTGCATTCATTATTAGAATGATGTGAAGTTTGTGTATTTTCAAGCTTTATCTAGATCATAGGTGGTGGTTAACTATTAGATTTTTCAGTTTGTAGAATTAGATAAGAGTTAATTTGGGGTTAGATGAGTCAATTTTTTCGACACTATATATCGTAACTGACATAGTGATGACTAAATATTTAATCAAAAGGAAATGATTCCTAGGGAAGTAATTTTTAATTTTCTTATTTTATTTCTAGGTAATTATTACAACATCAAAAATCTCCTGAATGAGGAAAGTGTTCTTCTTTTTACTCAGATAAAAAGTTGAAAGATGAAGCAAAGTTTAAGTACATGTGTATATATATATATAAACATATGTACATATAAAACACATTGTGCAGTTGAGATGGCTATATTTGTAATTGTTTAAAAATTTTTGTGTTGTATATTTCTTTCAGTAAAAATCAAACTTCCATATGTATTTTCTGATTTTTCCACAAATATACACATAACCTGTAGTGATGCCCATAGTTTTTAATAACACGAAAGGAATACCAAAATCACTGCTCTTGGGGATATACAGACAAACCTCGGAAATGTCATGGTTTGATTTCAGACCACCACAATAAAGCAGATATTGTAATAAAGTGAGTCATGAATTTTCTGATTTCCCAGTATATATAAAAGTTATATTTACATTATGCTATCATCTGTTAGGTGTGCAATAGTTTTATGTCTAAAAATTAATGCATATACCTTAAGGAAGCTAACCATTATTGATTCCTTCAGTGAGTCATCATCATTTTTCTAGTGGTGGGTCTTGGCTTGATGTTGATGGCTGCTGACTGATCAAGGTAGTGGTTGCTGAAGTTTGGAGTGGCTGTGGTAGTTTTTAAAAATAAGACAGCAACTTTTTTCTAGTTATTGTGGCACGAGGCATCATGAGCAGTGAAGTCTTCTGTGACACCCTGTATGAGACAGTGCAGGAAGTCCTGCATGGGAATCAACACAAGTGCCAAAATGTTCTGGAAATGGTGGATCTTCAGATCAGCCTGAAGAACTGTGACCTCAGAAGGACAAACACTTCTCAGCACTGTCAGGCTTAAGTTCATTCCCCTTACCAAGTTCTCCATATATGTTCTGGGAGACCAGCAGCACTGTGATGAGGCTAAGGCTAAATCTCCCATATGAACATCAGGGCACTGAAGAAAATAAGAATAGAAAACGGGTCAAGAAGCTAGCCAACAAGTATGACTTTTTGGCTCCAGAATCTCTGTTTAAGCAGGTCCCATAAATCCTGGGCCCACGCCTGAATATAATTGGCAAACTCCCTTCCTTGCTGACCCACAATGAGAACATGATGGCCAAAGTTGATGACGTAAAGTCCATGATCAAGTTTCAGATAAAGAAGATGCTGTGTCTGTCAGTGGCTGTTGGCCATGTGAAGATGATGGATGATGAGCTTGTGTACAACATCCACTTAGCTGTTAAACTTCTGGTGTCATTGCACAAGAAAAAGTAGCAGAATGTCCAGTCTGTACATTAAGAGCACCATAGGCAAGCCCCAACATCTGTACTAAGGCACAGTTTAATAATACTGCCACCATTAAAAAAAAAAAGACAACATTGATCAATTGCTGCATCTTTGGAGATTGACTTCCTTCGGAGAAGGAAATGGCACCCCACTCCAGTATTCTTGCTTGGAAAATCCCATGGACGGAGGAGCCTGGAAGGCTGCAGTCCATGGGGTCGCTGAGGGTCAGACATGACTGATCGACTTCACTTTCACTTTTTACTTTGATGCATTGGAGAAGGAAGTGGCAACCCGCTCCAGTGTTCTTGCCTGGAGAATCCCAGGGACGGGGGAGCCTGGTGGGCCGCCACCTATGGGGTCGCACAGAGTCGGACACGACTGAAGTGACTTAGCAGCAGCAGCAGCAGCATTGACTTCCTTTCACAAATGATTTCTCTCTAACATGCCAGTGTTTTTTGATAGTTTTCCATATAGAAGAACTCACAAAATTGTAGTCAATCCTCTCAAATCTTGCTGCTGTTTTATCAATGATAAAATTCTAAATTCTTTGTTGTCATTTTAAGCAATCATCATTTTAAACAATCCTGTTATTTTGACAGTCTTTCTGACATTTTCACCTGGAATAAATTCCATATCAAGAAACAACCTTCTGTTCTCATCCTTAAGCAACCTTGATCTTAGGATATCTTAGGATATTGTAGCAATTGTCACGTTGCTTCAGACTCCACTTTGAATCTAGTTCTCTTACTGTTTCCACCACATCTTCAGTTCCTTCCTCCACTAAAATCTTGAACCATTCAGTCATCCATGAGGGTTGTGACCAACTTCTTCCAGACTTCTATGTTCATGTTGATATTTTGACCTCTTACCATGAATCACAAATGTTCTTAATGGCATCCTTTCCAGAAGATTTACAAATTGTTTTGCTCAGATGCATTGGAGAATTCACTATGGCAGCTATTGTTCAGTAGCTAAGTTGTGTCCAATTCTTTGCGACCGCATGGACTGCAGCCCACCAGCCTTCCCTGTCCTTCGTTTTCTTCTGGAATTTGCTCAAACTCATGTCCATTGAGTCAGTGATGCCATCTAGCCATCTCATCCTCTGCTGCCTCCTCCTCCTCCTGCCCTCAATCTTGCCCAACATCATGGTCTTTTCCAGTGAGTCGGCTTTTTGCATCAGGTGGCCGAAGTATTGGAGCTTCAGCATCAGTCCTTCCAATGAATATTCATGGTTGATTTCCTTTAGGATTGACTAGTTTGATTTCCTTGCTGTCCAAGGGACTCTCAAGAGTCTTCTCCAGCACCACAATTTGAAAGCATCAGTTCTTCAGCACTCAGCCTGCTTTTATTATGGTCCAGCTCTCACATCCATACATACTATACATACTATACATACATCCATACATATATACTACTGTATAGATGTGAAAAACCATAGCCTTGACTAGACGGAACTTTGTTGACAAGGTAATGTCTCTGCTTTTAATATGCTGTCTAGGTTGGTCATAACTTTCCTTCCGAGGAGTAGGCGTCTTTTAATTTCATGGCTGCAGTCACCATTGACAGTGATTTTGGAGCCCCAAAAAATAAAGTCTGACACTGTTTCCACTTGTTCACCATCTATTTGCCATGAAGTGAGGGGACCGGATGCCATGATCTTAATTTTCTGAATGTTGAACTTTAAGCCAACTTTTTCATTCTCCTCTTTCACTTTCATCAAGAGGCTCTTTAGTTCTTCTTCACTTTCTGCCATAAGGGTGGTGTCATCTGCATATCTGAGGTTATTGATATTTCTCCCGGCAATCTTGATTCCAGCTTGTGCTTCTTCCAGCCCAGTGTTTCTTATGATGTACTCTGCATATAAGTTAACTAAGCAGGGTGACAATATACAACCTTGACATACTCCTTTTCCTATTTGGAACCTGTCTGTTGTTCCATGTCCAGTTCTAACTATTGCTTCCTGACCTGCATACAGATTTCTCAAGAGGCAGGTCAGGTGGTCTTGTATAATCTCTCAGAATTTTCCACAGCTTATTGTAATCCACACAGTCTTTGGCGTAGTCAATAAACCAGAAATAGATGTTTTTCTGAAACTCTCTTGCTTTTTTGATGATCCAGCAGATGTTGGCAATTTGATCTCTGGTTCCTCTGCCTTTTCTAAAACCAGCTTGAACATCTGGAAGTTCATGATTCACGTATTGCTGAAGCCTGGCTTGGAGAATTTTGAGCATTACTTTGATACACATTAATACCTTGTATAGTTCTGTGTATTCTTGCCACCTCTTCATAGTTTCTTCTGCTTTTAGTAGGTCCTTACTGTTTCTGTCCTGTATCATGCCCATCCTTACAGAAAATGTTCCCTTGGTATCTCCAGTTTTCTTGAAGATATCTCTAGTCTTTCCCATTCTATTGTTTTCTTCTGTTTCTTTGCATTTTTCATCTCAAAAGGCCTTCTTATCTCTCGTTGGTATTCTCTGGAACTCTGCATTCAGTTGGTTATATCTTTCCCTTTCTCTCTCGCCTTTTGCTTCTCTTCTTCCCTCAGCTATTTGAAAAGCCAACTCAGATAACGACTTTGCCTTCTAGCATTTCTATTTCTATGGGATGGTTTAAGTCAGTGCCTCCTCTACAATGTTATAAACCTTTGTCCATAGTTCTTCAGATACTCCCTCTACCAGACCTAATCCCTTAATTCTATTAATACTTGTCACCTCCGCTTATAGTTATCAGGGATTTGATTTAGGTCATACCCGAATGGCCTTGCTCAAACTCATGTGTTTGAGCAAGCTCTGGGAGTTGGTGATGGATGGGAGGCCTGGCATGCTGCAGTCCATAGGGTTGCAAAGAGTTGAGCATGAATGAACGACTGAACTGAACTGAATGGCCTAGTGGTTTTCTCTACTTTTTTCAATTTAAGCCTGAATTTTGCAATAAGGAGCTGATGATCTGAGCCACAGTTAGCTCCAGGCCTTGTTTTTGCTGACTGTATAGAACTCCATCTTTGTCTGCAAAGCACATAATCAGTATGATTTAGGTATTCATCATCTAGTGATATCCATGTATAGAGTTGTCTCTTGGGTTTTTGGAAAAGGATGTTTCTATGACCAGCGTGTTCTCTTGACAAAACTCTGTTAGCCTTTGCCCTGCTTCATTTTTCACTCCAAGGCCAAACTTGCTTGTTTTTCCAGGTATCTCTTGACTTCCTACTTTTACATTCCAGTCTCCTATGATGAAAAGAACTTCTTTTTTTAGTGTTAATTCTAGAAGGTGTTATAGGTCTTTACAAAACTGGTAATAACCAGCTGCTTTGGCATCAGTGGTTGAGGCATAGACTTGAATTACTGTCTTGTTGAATGGTTTGCCTCGTAAACAAACTGAGAATATTCTGTCATTTTTGAGGTTGCACCCAAGTAACTGCATTTTGGACTCTTGTTGACTGTGAATGCTATTCCATTTCTTCTAAGAAATTCTTGTGCACAGTAGTAGATATAATGGTCATCTCAATTAAATTCACTCATTCCTGTACATTTTAGTTCACTGATTCCAAAGACATTGATGTTTACTCTTATCATTTCCTGCTTGACCACATCCAGTTTACCTTGATCATTCACCTAACATTCCAGATTCTTGTGTGATATTGTTCTTTATAGCATTGGACTTTACTTTTACCACCGGACCCTTCCACAACTGAGCATCATTTCCGCTTTGGCCCAGCCACTTCATTTTTTCTGGAGCTATTAGTGATTGCCCTCCATTTCCCTAGTAGCATATTGGACACCTTCTAACTGGGGTCCTTATTTTCCGGCATCATATCTGTTTGACCTTTTTACACTGTCCATGGGGTTCTTGAGGCAAGAATACTGGAGTGGTTTGCCATTTCCTCCTCCAGTGGACCACGTTTTGTCAGAACTCTTTCTTCATTATGACCTGTCCATCTTGGGTAACCCTGTAAAGAATGGCACGTAGCTTCACTGAGTTATGCAAGCACTTTTGCCAGGCCAAGGTTGTGATCCATGAAGGAGCAGGCAACTATAATATAATGTTTATGTACCATTCTTTTGCCTTTAGTCTAATAGACTCCACTCATTTCCAGAGTTACTTGGGTCAGCACCCGTGTCTCTCTCACCCCTTCAGTGAAATTGTTTGATGCATTTCTAATACAGTTAGATTGTTTTGTCACATCTGCACTCTATCTGGAGATACTCTGACCTAAATAATTCTGTAAAAATTTGCATGTTTTATTTAACTGTTTGTACTGTAAATTCCTATGGGTTTTGATAAATGCATAGTGTCATGTATCCACCATTACAGAATCATGCAGAATAGCTTCACTGACCTAAAAATTCCCTGTGTTTTGCCTCTTTAACCTCTTTAAAAATGATCTTATAGTGTCTATAGTTGGTATTTTTCACAATGTCATGTACTTGGAATTATATAGTGTATAACCTTTTTATAATTGGTCATTTCACTTAGCAATAAGCATTTAAGATTCCTACATGCCTTTTGGGGGCTTGATAGATAATTTTTTTTTTTAACTTATAAACAGAATTCCATTGTATGGATCCATCAGTGTTTGTTTATCCATTCACCTACTGAAGGACATTTGGTTGCTGCCAGTTTTTGGCAGTTATGAATAAAGCTACTATAAACATTTGAAAGTAGGTCTTGTGTGAATATAAGTTTTCAACTCAGTTGGTCAACTACCTAGAAATGTGATGCATGGGTTGTATGGTATGATTATGCTCAATTTGTAAAACTGCCAAATGTTGTTTTATAAAACCTTGGCTTAGGATACTTTATAATCTGAAAACAGCTTGTCCTTGTTTTTCCATCTATCTTCTCAACCCTTGCATTAATGTTGCTTTCACCACTGGCAACACATACAACATATATTCTCCTTTGACTCTGTCTTTTATAACCTTTACAGCCTTTTACATTTATTATTTTATTTTTCCTCAATATTTTTTTCTGCCACCTGTTAATAGTTTAGATAAATTCATTTATCTGAGCCTTTTAAAAATACCTATGACTTATCAGCTATTGCAGTGCCTTGCCTTTTTAGTTTCAACCACCCTAGGTTAATAAGACAGTCGAGGTTAATTGGATGAGCTTTATCAAGTTGTAATAGCATCATCTTTTAGGATTTTAAATAGCTCTGCTGGAACTCCAAAACCTCCACTAGCTTTATTGGCAACAGTGCTTCCTAAGGCCCACTTCACATTCCAGAATGTCGACTTCACACTCCAGAATGTCTGGCTCTGAGAGATTACACCGTCATGGTTATCCATGCTAAGCCTTTGGCTGTATGGATCATGAAAAACTGTGGGAAACTCTTAAAGAGATGGGAGTACCAGAGCATCTTACCTGTCGCCTGAGAAACTGAGATGCAGGTCAAGAAGCAACAGTTAGAACCCCGTATGGAACAACTGACTGGTTCAGGATTGAGCAAGGAGTACAATAAAGCTATTATTGTCAGCTTGTTTATTTATATGCAAAGCACATCATGCAAAATGCCAGGCTGGATGAATTACAAGCTGGAATCAAGGTTTCTGGGAGAAATATCAACAACCTCAGATATGTGAATGTTACCACTCTAAAGCCAGAAAGCAAAGAGCCTCTTAAGGGTGAAGAAAGTGAAGTGAAGTCACTCATTTGGGTCCGACTCTTTGCGACCCCATGGACTGTAGCCTACCAGGCTCCTCCATCCATGGGATTTCCCAGGCAAGAATACTGGAGTGGCTTGCCATTTCCTTCTCCAGGAGATCTTCCTGACCCAGGGATTGAACCCAGGTCTCCCACATTGTAGGCAGATGCTTTACCATCTGAGCCACCAGGGAAGTTGAGGGTGAAGAAGGAGAGTGAAAAAGCTGACTTAAAACTCAATATTAAAAAAAATAAGATCATGTCAACTAGTCCCATCACTTCATGGCAAATAGAAGGGGAAAAGTTGGAAGCAGTGACAGATTTCCTCTTGTTGGGCTCTAAAGTTACTGATTCCCTGGTGGCTCAGATGGTAAAGAATCTGCCTGCAATGTAGGAGGCCTGGGTTCGAGCCTTGGGTCAGGAAGAGCCCCTGGAGAAGGAAATGGCTACCCACTCCAGTATTCTTGCCTGGAGAATTCCATGGACAGAGGAGCCTGGCAGGCCACAGTCCATGGACTCGTAAAGAGTTGGACACAACTGAGCGACTAACACTTTCACTTTCATAGTCACTGCAGATGGTGACTGTAGCCGTGAAATTAGAAGACGATAGCTTCTTGGCAGGAAAGCTATGACAAACCTAGACAGTATTATAAAGCAAAGATATTACTTTGCTGACAAAGTTCTGTATGGTCAAGGCTATGGTCTTCCCACTAGTCATGGATGGATGTGAGAGCTGAACAATAAAAAAGGCAAGAGTGCATAAGAATTGACGCTTTTGAACTGTGGTGCTAGAGAAGACTCTTAGAGTTCCTTGGAAAGCAAGGAGGTCAAACCAGTGCATCTTAAATCAACCCTAAATACTCTGTGAAAGGACTGATTCTGAAGCTGAAGCTCCAATACTTTAGTCAGCTGATGCAAACAGCCAACTCATTGGAAACAAGCCAATGAATTGGCTTTCCCAGCACTTTCCCTCAGTGCTGGGAAAGACTGAGGACAGGAGGAGAAGGGGGGTGACAGAGGATGAGATGGTTGGATGATATTCCCGATACAATGGACGTTAACCTGGGCAAACTCGGGGAGATGGTGAGGGACAGGGAAGCCTGGTGTGCTGCAATCCGTGGCGTCATGAAGAGTCAGACATGACTTGGTGACTGAACAACAACAACAACATTGAGTTGTAATATTTTAAAACTACCCATATTTAATGTATACAATTGATGAGTTTGGATATAATATGCATGCCCATGAATTCACAATAATCAAGGTAATAAACATATCTATCACCCCCAGAAGTTTCCTTATGCCTATTTGTTTTGTGTGGTAAGAACATTTAACATGATATCTACCCTCTTAACAAAATGTTAAGTGCACAGTATAATTTTGTTAACATTAATAACATTGTGTTATACAGTATATCTCCAGAACATGTTTATCTTGTATAAGTGAAACTTTATATTCATCGAACAGCAACTCCCTGTTTCACCTCCAACATCTTGGCAAAATCCACTACTACTTCAGATGTCTCATGAGTGGAGTCATGTAGTATTTGTCCTTTTGTGACTGGCTTATTTCACGTAGCATAGTGTCTTGGAGATTCATTTGCATTGTTGCATATGGAAGGATTTCCTTCATTTTAAAGACTAAATAGTATTCCATTTTAATGTATATACTATATCTTCCTTATCCATTCATCACTGATGGCTCTTTGATTCCATATCTTGGCTATTGTAAATAATTCTTCAAGGAACATAATTCTTCAAGGAGTGTAGATATCTCTTTGAGATACTACTTTCATTTCTTAAAGATATATACAAATAAGTGCTGGATCATATGGTAGTTCTGTTTTTTATTTTTTCAGGAATTTTATATTGTTTGCCATAGCAACTGCACCATATTACATTCCTACCAACAAGTGTACAAGGGTTCTAATTTGTCCACATTGTTGTAAGGCTTGTTGTCTTGTTTTTTGATAAAAACAATTCTAAGAGGTGAGAGGTGATACTTCATTGTGGTTTTGATTTATATTTTCTTGATGATTGGCAATACTGAACATCTTTTCATATTCTCATTGGCCATTTGCCTTCTTGAGTCTTTTGTCCATTTTTTTGTTTTGAGTTGTATGAGTTCTTTATGTATTTTGAATATTAACCTCTTATCAGGCATACATTTTGAAAATATTTTCTCCCATTCTGTTGATTACTTTTTCATTCTGTTGATTGTTTCCTTTATCATATGGAAGATTTTTAGTTTGAAATAGTCCCACTTGTTTATTTTTGCTTTTATTATGTATGCTTTTGATGTCATATCCAAGAAATCATAGCCAAGGCAGTGCCAAAAAAGCCATAGATTGTTGTTCTCTACTTATTTTGATTTGAATTTGCACATTATAAATTTCAATCCAAATGTTTTTTCAATTTACTTTCTTTCCTAATGAGTAGGTTTAATTAGTTTAAAATGTAAGTGTTTTGTGATTATTTGCAGTTGATTCAAAACTAATGAAAGCCACTCTAAGGATTTGTAGGAGATACCATATTTAGTGAAAAACTGCACACACAGGTGCTTGCTAGTGGTTTACTGCCTAATGCTTAGAACTATGAAACAAATGATATGTAAGACCCAGTAACTGCCTATAAGAAGCTTACATCTTTTTAAGAAGATAAGCTATATATGTGCCAACATAAGGGCAATTCTGCATGGTTCTTGGTATCTTCCAGTAATGTTTATTTTATGCCTGGGCATCTAGTAAGTGTACAGTAGCAACTTTCTCAATAAAATTATCTTTGGTTTGACCTAGACACCCACTCTTTGGCTTAAGTTGGTACTTATCAGTCCCCTTGACCAAAGGACTTAATGATTTACCAACTATTATTGTGTTAGGCAATACATTAGAATGTGTAAGCTCAAGAACATATTATTAATTATTATTATTATATTATCTCAATATTTTATGTTGAATTTATATTTATAATAACATGCTTATTATAAATATAAATTCAGTATATAAATTATTTTCAAGGAACATATATCTGTATAATTAACATGATATAATATGGATATAATCTCTATGTATATATTATGTATAATTCATTATGTATTGAAAGGTCTGAATCAAGGAGGACATGAATATAAGCAAGGCAGGGAATAATTAAGCTCAGAGTGTTTTGTTATTGAATTTAAGTAAAATAGAAGATTGTGAAAGTCAGTTTGGTCTTAGGTACTATATTATTTGGAGCCTCAAATAATATACTCAGCAGTAAAGAATCTGCCTGTCAGTGCAGGAGATGCAGAAGATTTGGGTTCAATCCCTGGGTTGGGAAGATCCCCTGGAGAAGGAAATGGCAACCCACTCCAGTATTCTTGTCTGTAAAATCCCATGGACAGAGGAGCCTGGTAGGCTACAGTCCATGGGGTCGCAAAGAGTCGGACACGACTGAGTGACTTGACTTTAGGTAAATTTGCTAGTCTTGGCTGGGCCACTTGCATCTGAAGTGGGATGTCCCCTGAATGTTATCTGATCTAGGATGACTTTACCTAGGTGATCAGTACAACTTGGCCATTCTGTACATATTTCTTCTTCTGGCAGGGTAGATAGCTGTCCCAGGTATGTTCTTTTGGCAGTGGTAAAGGGAAAAGAGCAAGCAAGAAAAAATATTTAAAGTTTCTAAAACTCTTAGACTTATTTTTTTGGCCAAAGCAAGTCACCAAGGGCAGTCCAGATTTTATGAGGGGAAATACAGTGCCTCCACCTCTTTGGTAAGAGGAGCTGTGAAGTCACATGGCAAACAGCATGGATACAGGAAGGTTAAATAATTGGAGCCTTATTAGCAGTTTACCATTTGATACTTAATTTTGTTTTTTCTTGTTGCTTTTATTAAGAGATTGTTTTTATGCAAAGTGAAATAAAACTGACAGACAAATATTAAAAGATCTCACTTTTATGTAGAATCTAAAAAGTCAGACTCACAGAGAACAGATTGGTGGTTGCTAAAGGCAGGGTAGAGGATGAGGGGAGGTGGAGAGGGGGAAGTGAAGGCTCAACAAAATGGGTGAGGGAGATCAAATGTACAGATTTCTGGTTATAAGATAAACAAGTTCTGAGGATATATAGCATGGTGACTATAGTTAATAATAGTTTATTATATATATTTACAAGTTGCTAAGAAGGTAGATCTTAAAAGTTCTTATTACAAGAAAAAAATGTGTAATTGTGTGAGGTGCTGGTATTAAATCATGAGGTTGTACAGTTTAATGCAATGATATATGTCAATTATAACTCAATAAAGCTGGAAAAAAGAAACATTACTTTTTCTCAAAATATTTTAATGCTAATACTGAGATAGTAGAGAATAATTGATTTCCCATATTTAATATCTAGTCAACTTTCTTGAACTTGTTAATTCTGATAAACTTTCTGCTGCTTTTCTTAGACTTATATAGTAAATATAAGTTCAGTCTATAAATCACTTGCAAAGAATATTTATATACATGTATATATGTGTGTATGTGTGTCTGTATGTGTATGTGTGCATATCTGTGTATTTTTTCTCTTTTATAAAAAAGTTATACATTTATTTAGGTTTTCTATTTCAATGCTTTGGCCAGAAGCTTCGGAGCAAAGTTTTGCTCCTGATTTCAAAAGTTAAATATTTAGTTTTACATTGTTAAGGGGGATGCTGATTTAAGATAAATATTCTTCATATTCTTTACATTGTTAAGGAAATAGTCTTCTGTTCTCAATTTTAAAGGATTTGTCAGGAAAGTGGGTCTAAATATTATGTCATAGTTCTTGGTTTATATTAAGTTTAATAAGTAAAAAATCACTGTATAAAGCATTAGGACAGTAGTTGGCATGTGAGTTGACAAACTCGTTTCACGCCTACCAAATTGTTTTATGTTCCTTTGCCAAATTTATGATAGATGAGACACACACTTTTAATTCTTCAATCTTTCCAGCCTTCTGATATTATTATTATTCTGATATTCCTTGCCCTTCTGGACTCATAGGTAGTTGTTTTTTCAGGCATCCTGATTACTCTGTAATCAAGTCAACACGTGGAACATAAATGAAAAGAAAATTGTTCGTTTCCTTATTTGACTATTCATAGGAAAGTCAATTGAGGTAGCCACTATGGAAAGCAGTGTGAAGACTCCTCAAAAAATTAAAAATAAAACTACATATGATTCAGAAATTCTGCTTCTGACTATTTACCTGAGGAAATAAAACACCAGCTCAAAAAGATATCTGCACTCCCATGTTCATTGCAGCATAATTTACAAGGTTCAAGCTATAGAGTCAAACTCAGTGTCTACTGGTGGATGAATAAAAATGATGTGATCTATATGTGTGTGTTAGTCGTTCAGTTGTATCCAACTCTTGACTACCCTTTGGCCTGTAGTCAGCCAGACTCCTCTGTCCATGGACTTTTCCAGGCAAGAATACTAGAGGGGGTTCAGTTCAGTTCAGTTGCCCGTCGTGTCTGACTCTTTGTGACTCCATGAATCGCAGCACGCCAGGCATCCCTGTCCATCACCAACTCCTGAAGATCACTCAAACTCATGTCCATCGAGTTGGTGATGCCATCCAGCCATCTCATCCTCTGTCCTCCCCTTCTCCTCCTGCCCCCAATCCCTCCCAGCATCAGAGTCTTTTCCAATGAGTCAACTCTTCTCATGAGGTGATAGCCATTCCCTTTTCCAGGGAATCTTCCGAACCCAGGTATTAAACTCATGTCTCCTGCATTGCAGGCAGATTCTTTACTGAGTTACTAAAGAGGATGTGAGAGGTACACACACACACACACACACATATATACATACTGCTGCTGCTGCTGCTAAGTCGCTTCAGTTGTGTCCGACTCCGTGCAACCCCATAGACGGCAGCCCACGAGGCTCCCCTGCCTCTGGGATTCTCCAGGCAAGAACACTGGACTGGGTTGCCATTTCCTTCTCCAATGCAGGGAAGTGAAAAGTGAAAGTGAAGTTGCTGAGTCTTGTCCGACTCTAGCGACCCCATGGACTGCGGCCCACCAGGCTCCTCCATCCATGGGATTTTCCAGGCAAAAGTACTAGAGTGGGGTGCCATTGCGTTCTCCGATATATACACATACATACACATATAAAATGGAATACTATTCAGACACAGAAAAGAAGGAAATCTAGCTATCTGTGACAACATGGACCTTGAGGGCATTATGCTAAATAAGTTAGGTAGAGAAAGATGAATGCAGTGTGATTTCACTTATATGTAGAATCTAAAGCAAAAACAAAACCCACTGATAAGAAACTGGTAGTTGCCAGAGGTAAGGGATGGCAGATGAGTGAAGAGGGTCAAAAGGTAAAAATTTCCAGTTATTAAGTCCTGGGAATATAATGTACCGAATGGTGACTATAGTTAAAAATACTGTATTGCATGTTTGAAATTTTCTGAGTAAATCATATGTTCTCAACATAAAATTGTAAGTGTATGGTGACAGATGGTTACTAGACTTACTGAGGTGATCATTTTCCAATATATACAAATACATATATATATATACACAAATATAGCCTCTTGATGACAGTAACAAAGAATAGCAAGAAGAGATAAGAAAGCCTTCTTCAGCAATGCAAAGAAATAAAGGAAAACAACAGAATGGGAAAGACTAGGGATCTCTTCAAGAAAATTAGAGATACCAAGGGAACATTTCATGCAAAGATGGCCTCAATAAAGGACAGAAATGGTATGGACCTAACAGAAACAGAAGATATCAAGAAGAGGTGGCAAGAATACGCAGAAGAATTGTACAAAAAAGATCTTCATGACCCAGATAATCATGATAGTGTGATCACTCATCTAGAGCCAGACATCCTGGAATGTGAAGTCAAGTGGGCCTTAGAAAGCATCACTATGAACAAAGCTAGTGAAGGTGATGGAATTCCAGTTGAGCTATTTTAAATCCTGAAAGATGTGCAAGTGCTGCACTCAATATGCCAGCAAATTTGGAAAACTCAGCAGTGGCCACAGGACTGGAAAAGGTCAGTTTTCATTCCAGTCCCAAAGAAAGGCAATGACCAAAGAAT
>NW_011494851.1:3910046-3910458 GCF_000754665.1 Bison bison bison | reverse complement strand
AGGTTGTATATTGTCACCCTGCTTATTTAACTTAAATGCAGAGTACATCATGAGAAATGCTGGACTGGAGGAAGCACAAGGTGGGATCAATATTGCCGGGAGAAATATCAATAACCTCAGATATGAAGATGACACCACCCTTGGCAGAAAGTGAAGAGGAACTAAAAAGCCTCTTGATGAAAGTGAAAGTGGAGAGTTAAAATGTTGGCTTAAAGCTCAACATTCAGAAAACAAAGATCATGGCATCTGGTCCCATCACTTCATGGGAAATAGATGGAGAAACAGTGGAAACAGTGTCAGACTTTATTTTGGGGGCTCCAAAATCACTGCAGGTGGTGACTGCAGCCATGAAATTAAAAGACGCTTACTCCTTGGAAGGAAAGTTATGACCAACCTAGATAGCATATTCAAA
>NW_011494851.1:3909577-3909946 GCF_000754665.1 Bison bison bison | reverse complement strand
AGCAGTGGCCACAGGACTGGAAAAGGTCAGTTTTCATTCCAGTCCCAAAGAAAGGCAATGCCAAAGAATGCTCAAACTACTGCACAATTGTACTCATCTTACATGCTAGGAAAGTAATGCTCAAAATTCTCCAAGCCAGGCTTCAGCAACATGTGAACCGTGAACTTCCTGATGTTCAAGCTGGCTTTAGAAAAGTCAGAGGAACCAGAGATCAAATTGCCAACATCCGCTGGATCATGGAAAAAGCAAGAGAGTTCCAGAAAAATGTATATTTCTGCTTTATTGGCTATGCCAAAGCCTTTGACTGTGTGGATCACAATAAACTGTGGAAAATTCTTCAAGAGATGGGAATACCAGACCACCTTACCT
>NW_011494851.1:3889497-3909477 GCF_000754665.1 Bison bison bison | reverse complement strand
CATGGGAAATAGATGGGAAACAGTGGAAACAGTGTCAGACTTTATTTTTGGGGGCTCCAAAATCACTGCAGGTGGTGACTGCAGCCATGAAATTAAAAGACGCTTACTCCTTGGAAGGAAAGTTATGACCAACCTAGATAGCATATTCAAAAGCAGAGACATTACTTTGCCAACAAAGGTTCGTCTAGTCAAAGCTATGGTTTTTCCAGCAGTCACGTATGGATGTGAGAGTTGGACCATAAAGAAAGCTGAGCGCTGAAGAATTGATGCTTTTGAATTGTGGTGTTGGAGAAGACTCTTGAGAGTCCCTTGGACTGCAAGGAGATCCAACCAGTCCATTCTGAAGGAGATCAGCCCTGGGATTTCTTTGGAAGGAATGATGCTAAAGCTGAAACTCCAGTACTTTGGCCACCTCATGCAAAGAGTTGACTCATTGGAAAAGACTCTGATGCTGGGAGGGGTTGGGGGCAGGAGGAGAAGGGGACCACAGAGGATGAGACGGCTGGATGACATCACTGACTCGATGGACGTGAGTCTGGGTGAACCCTGGGAGTTGGTGATGGACAGGGAGGCCTGGCGTGCTGCAATTCATGGGGTCGCAAAGAGTCAGACACGACTGGGCGACTGAACCGAACTGATGACAGCAAGAGAGTAGAGTGAAAAAGCTAGCTTAAAACTCAACATTGAAAAACCTAAGATCATGGCATCTGTTCCTATTACTTCCTGGCAAATAGATGGGGAAACAATGCAAACAGTGACAGACTTTCTTTTCTTGGGCTCCAAAATCACTGTGGATGGTGACTGCAGCCATGAAATTAAAAGATGCTTGCTCCTTGGAAGAAAAGCTATGATCAACCTAGACCGCATATTAAAAAGCAGAGACATTACTTTGCTTACAAAAGTCTGTCTAGTCAAAGCTATGGTTTTTCCAGCAGTCACGTATGGATGTGAGAGTTGGACCATAAAGAAAGCTGAGCGCTGAAGAATTGATGCTTTTGAATTGTGGTGTTGGAGAAGACTCTTGAGAGTCTCTTGGACTGCAAAGAGATCAAACCTATCAATTCTAAAGGAAATCAGTCCTGGATATTCATTGGAAGGACTGATGCTGAAGCTGAAACTCCAATCCTTTGGCCACCTGATGTGAAAAACTGACTCATTGGGAAAGACCCTGATCCTGGGAAAGATTGAAGGCAGGAGGGAACAATAGAGGATGAGATGGTTGGTTGTCATCACAGACTTGATGGACATGAGTTTGAGCAAGCTCCAGGAGTTGGTGATGGACAGCAAAGCCCAGCATGCTGCAGTCCATGGGGTCGCAAAGAGTCAAATACGACTGAGTGACTGAATTGAACTGAACTGAACCAATATCAAATCATTATATGGTACACTTCAAACTAGTATAATGTTCTGTGTCAAACATAGACAATAACTGCTCAATAAAAAATGCAAGGTAATAGTTCATCAATGGTAACAAATACACCACATAAGACATTAATAAGAGAGGAAACTGTGGTATATATATCAAGATGGGAACAGGCATATGGAAATTCTGTGTACTTTACACTCCTTTCTGTAAACCTAAAGTTACTCTAAAAAATTATCATAATAATAATCAGCTAGGTAATTTTGGTATTTCTGTTACATACCAGGCAGAATATCTTAATATTATGGAGTCAGTTCTTGAACAGCTTCCTGGTTTGGGTATTGTACCATGAGAAAGATGTAGAACAGAGCTTAAGTCTTCAAAAATAGATTTGAGGAGAGTTTAAAGGATAGACAGCGGCATCCATGGGTACAAAATTGTAAAATACTTCATGTCCTTATTTTGTCAAATGGCAGCCCTGTTGGCCTGCTGGCTGTTCCCAGGGTATCCACCCTACAGAGAAGCCTGACTAATAATAAATGCCATGCCCTTACATGACACCTACCTTCTTCTTCAAATGAATGTATTTTTAGGGAGAATGGACAGCCAAACTGCAGAATAAACCCACATAAGGAGGAAAAAATACAGCCCAAAAAAGAAAGATCAAGATGAACTGATACAACAACCATCTTGGAAGAGACAGAAACAATCTAGATAAGAGAATAAAACATAAAAAAAGTAAAAATAAATTCAGCTGATGTCTTCAGAATTATGAAAGAAGAAATTTGATCCATAAAACAAGCATGGCTATTGGTGGGGAAAAGAAAGAAGCAATTGGGAAAAGTCAGTTGTTAGAAATTTAAACGTTCAGTAGGTGTAATAAATACTAGAACATAGTCAACAAAGTAATTGGCATTCTAAAAGATAGAGATAAGTAAAAAGATGTTAAATATGATAGACAAGCTAAGGGACAGAGAAGATAGATTCAGTGGGTACAGCATTAATAGAAATTGTGTAAGGAAGGAACAGATAGTGGAAAGGAGAAAAGCAACAACAGGAGACAATTTTTTTGAGCTGAAGAAAGTCTTCAAATTGCAAGAATCCTCTAAAAGGCAAGGAGAAAAAAGTTTAAAGATATATCTAGAAACATTTTGATAACACTTTCTGAACTCTTAAGGATAAAAAGGAAATTCTAAAAACTTTGAGAGACAAATAAAAGATCCTTACAAAGGAAGAAGAATCCGCTTCAGACAGCTCATCAGCAATACTTTGCAGTGTAAGACCAAGGAAATTCCTTCCAAGTCTGAGATAAAAGGGTTTTTGAACTTAGAATCTATCCCAGTCACACAGTCAAGTGAAGATAAGATAGACTGTTAGAATGAAAACAGCCCAAAAGTTTATGACCAGTAGACATCATGTGAAGAAAAGTGAGATTGTACTACTGAAAAAAAATTGCAAAGATGAGCACAGAAGATAGCAGAAATCGTATGGATCAGTATGTCTCAAGTCATACAGTTCTCTGGTTGTTATTCTTGGTTCTACACTGCAAATTATGATATTTATTACAATTATCTTCTAAGGGATGATTGTTGTTGGTTTTAAAATAAATGTATGTAAAGTTCCAGAGATGTAATTTTAGTTACAGATTATAATGTAAACTATCATAAACTTAAGAATGCAAAAAGTGATGTCATTAGTAATACAATTTCAATTTCTAACTTCTAAATTTTCATTAAATTCACTGGTAAAAGTGTTATTGCTCAATTGGGTCTGACTCTTTGCAACCCCATGGACTGTAGCCTGACAGGGGTGGGATTTCCAGCAAGAATACTGGAGTCTGTTGCCATTTCTTACTCCAAGGGATCTTCCTGACCCAAGGATTGAACCCATATCTCCTGCGTCTTCTGCATTGGCAGGTGGATTCTTTACCACTGTGTCACCTGGAAAGCCCTTGATCAGTCAACAGTTATTTGTTAATTGAATGAAGAGTGAACTGATTTGGAGAGGTCAGTTTTGTTTTATGTTTGCCCTTCTTGTATACAAAGAATTTTATGAAACAAACTGAGCCAGACTGAGCCCAAAGCCCTAAAGCAATCAAGTCAAACTTTTGCTCAAACAATGTGCTCATTTTCCAGGTGCTCCAAGTGAAAGTGTAAGTCCTTTCAGTGGCCTTCCAATATTTCCCTACACCAGCTCTCGCCTTTCTCTCTTACATCTCTCCTCTCTGCTCATTCCATTCCAGCCACCCTGGCTTCTTTGCAGGTCCTGGAAGACATGTGGCATGCTCTGCTTTCAACATCTTTCCCTAGATGGCCAGCCACAGAAACCACCCCCAACCCCACTACATAGTCTTTGTTCGGAGGCCAGCTTCTTGAAACCTTCCAATCTTGACTTCCCCGTTAAAAACTTCAGTCTACCCAGTCCCACCCAGGAACCCCTTTCCTGCTTTATATATCCCCATAGCACTTAATTAATTAATTATGTTGTATCACACAGTTTGTGGGATCTTAGTTCCCAGAGCAGAGACAGCCAAGGCCCTCAGCAGTGAAAGTGTGGAGTCCTAACTGCTAGACTGCCAGAGAATTCCCAATCCCCATAGCACTTTCTAATTCACATGTGAATTTTAAAAATTTGTACTGCTAATGGTCAGTCTTTCCTTACTAAAATGCTCCATGAGGACAAAGAAACGTGTTTTAAATTTTTTCTTTTACTGCAAGAATATTTCTTGGCATAAAGTAGGCTCTTAACACACACTTGTTGAATTTATTGAATAGAGTTCTTTCCTGGAATTTCATTTCTGGAAATTTCTCTGAATTGCTTCTTTTCTGGCACACAACCTGGTTCAGCTCCCTGTGGTGGGGGTGGGGAAGAGGATAACTATATAGTGCTCTGTTTTCCTATTCTGACTTTTGGCTTTCAAACCTTTTCTAATCACCAATCCCTATTCAGGGAGGTTAATTAGCCATTTAAAGAGTTTATCTAGAAGTTTTACTGACTTTCTTCATTTTTACTCTCTGTTAGATCATCTATTTTCTGAGAAGACTATTTCCTTCATGTCACTGTCATTCTTCACCCTTCCTACCCTGCCTACACCCCCACCCCTCGCCCCCAACACTGTTGCCATTGGCAGCCTGTCTTTCTGTAATCTGTCAGACAACTTTCACTCACTACCAATATTAGCATATTGAATCCTTCCATTTATGTTGCAACCACTCTTAGCTCAACTGGATTAATCCCCTTCTTATTTTTTTTATTTTTTCTTTTTTTAAAAAATTTATTTATTTTACTTTACAATATTGTATTGTTTTTGCCATACATTGACTTGAATCTGCCATGAGTGTACATGTGTTCCCCATCCTGAACCCCCCTCCCACCTCCCTCCCCATCCCATCCCTCTGGGTCATCCCAGTGCACCAGCCCTGAGCACCCTGTATCATACATCAAACCTGGACTGGCGATTTGTTTCACATATGATATTTTACATGTTTCAATGCCATTCTCCCATATCATCCCGCCCTCGCCCTCTCCCACAGAGACCAAAAGACTGTTCTATACATCTGTGTCTCTTTTGCTATCTCTCATACAGGGTTATCATTACCTTCTTTCTAAATTCCATATATATGTGTTAGTATACTGTATTGGTAGTTTTATTTCTGACTTACTTCACTCTGTATAATAGGCTCCAGTTTCATCCACCTTATTAGAACTGATTCAAATGTATGCTTTTAATGGCCGAGTAATATTCCACTGTGTATGCATACATATTTTTGGAAAGTTTTTTCCAGAATAGGTGGGAAATCGGGGCAGTGGGAGGGTTGGGAAAGATGGGGATTATGCATAGTAATTGTATGATGAAATCAGGATCCTCCACAGTCAGCACATACTTTTTTGTTTGTTTTTTTAAGATTTGGTGGGGATATTTGTGATCCTTTTTTTTTTTTTTTAATTTACAGAAATGAGAAAATACTGCCTTCAAGGATGAGGTTCTTTCCCAAGGTCACCAACAAATAAGTGGTAGAGGTGGTAACAGAGGCCAGTTGCTCTTTCAGTTCTATCAGGCTACCTCCCAGTAAGAGTATTTCAGGAAAATCACTTGCCTTATTCCTCTCCATCACCATCTCTACCTCTCCTCTCTTCAGCAGTTTCTTTTATTTTGTTTCAATGGAATTTATGAATTCAGATAATTACATAGTCCTTAGGTTTTGTCATGAAGACACAGGCAGTCATAAGTGGCTTGACCATTTACTTTAGTAGCTAAGTAATGGCCATTTACTTTAGTTCAGGTTAGGAAATCTTTTCTAGTGAATTCATTTATAACATTATCTATGAGATAAACCAAGTCATTATTTAAGGATAGATGTGCCTGTAATCCAATGTGCATTTAGAGTTTTGGTGGAATTACAGATTTGCTTGTTTTAGCTGTGGGTTCTATTCTAAGCTTCAAAGCTTATCTCTGGTAGTCCTTTTATGAAGCCATGGAAACAGGAGAATTTTGTTTTATATGTGCTATGTAAATAAGAGGATGTTTCAAGTCTCTGGTAGAAATAAAAGTGAACCACTATTTAGAGAATCAAATGTTTTTCTTGACCTTCCACTGATACCCCTAAGGCTGTGTCTTCTGAGTTAATGCAGAGGTCTCTGTAGACAAGGGTAACTTCCAGGTTCTCTCCTTGTTAACAAAAGTGAGGGATGTGAAGGAAGTGGCCATCATGAGGTGCGAATGGAAAGTTAACAACTACAGTAACACAACAACAATACTTTGTCCTCAAGTTAAATAATCTAAATTGTGTTCACTGTGTCTTCCAAGGATATCCTTAATTGTCCTGATAAAAACTAGAAATGATACACTTGCAGAGGATGTAGCTTATTAGTAAGATGCCCACAGAACTGAGCACCTTTCAGTCTTTCTTTGTGAACGGAGCTATTCTTCACCTCATCTTGTCTCATTTATTACCAACTGTATATGAAAACATTCTCTCCTTCAGAGGGATATCAATGGTGAGCATTTGAGTATTTTACATGTTTAGAAAAAGGACCAAATGCAATCATCTAGCAGTTTTAAATGGCAGCTTTAAATACTATTTTGTTGTTGTTCAGCTGCTAAATCATGTCTGACGACTCTGTGACTCCATGGACTTCAGCACACCAGGCTCCTCTGTCCTCCACTATCTCCCAGGGTTTGCTCAAATTCATGTCCATTGACTTGGTGATGCCATCTAACCATCGCAACCTCTGTTGCCCTCTTCTCCTCCTGCCCTCAAGATTGAATCAGGGTCTTTTCCAGTGAGTCGGCTCTTTGCATCAGGTGGCCAAAGTTTTGGAGATTCAGCTTCAAGCATCAGTCCTTCCAATGAATATTCAGGGTTGTTTTCCTTTGGGATTTACTGGTTTGATCTCCTCACAGTCCCAGGGACTCTCAAGAGTTTTCTCTAGCACCACAATCTCAGGGAACTCTCAAGAGTTTTCTCCAGCACCACAATCCAAAAGCATCAATTTTTTGGTGCTCATCCCTTATGGTTCAACTCCCACATCCCTACATGACTACTGGAGAAACCCTATCTCTGACTCTATGGACCTTTGTTGGCACAGTGATGTCTCTGCTTTTCCAATATGCTATCTAGGTTTGTCATGGCTTTCCTTCCAAGGAGCAAGCATCTTTGAATTTCATGGCTGCAGTCACTGTCCACAGTGATTTTGAAGCCCCCCTCCCCCCAAATCTGTCACTGTTTCCACTTTTTCCCTTTCTATTTGCCGTGAAGTGATGGGACTGGCTGCCATGATCTTAAATTTTTGAGTGTTGAGTTTCAAGCCTGCTTTTTCACTCTCTACTTTCATTCTCATCAAGAGGCTTTTTTATACCTTATATCTCTTTTATCTCCTTATACCATGAGGAGATATAATAATTATATACATGAACAATGTATCATCTAACTTTTATAGAGATCTATTTACCAGAATGAAACCACTAGATGGTGAAAGAATGATTCTAATCTCCAATGCTTTTTTCCTTCTCCAAACTAAATTGTTTATCTGTTTGAGCTAATTAACCCTGTCATTAGTTCAATGGAAAGGTTAATTAGTTAAAGCAAGGCATAATAGTTACAGTTTCCAAAGATATTTTAACCTTTGAAAAATCTCCAGTGTGTTTGTGTTTAGGGAACATCAAGGAATGAAGATTTGGCTTGCTGAGAATAAATCCACCTTTCTTTTTGGTTTAAAGAGAATTTGACATTCTTATGTTAGAATCTAACATTTAAAGTTGATTACAGTGAGTAGACACAGAGCTCAAACATGCTAAGATCTCCCTGAAATTCAAATGAAGTTAATTATCTTACATTCTAGCCCCAAATTCATATATAGGGAGAAGAGATCAAGGGAAAGGGAATAACTCTTGAGTGGATTTGAAAGGAAGAAGATTCAAGAGTAAGTTAGGTTTAACTTTCCACTTCAAATTATTGCTGAGCCAGGCCAGGTTATTATTACCAGGAGTATTTTTACCATCCTTATTTTGCTGTGGAAGAAACTGGGGCTCAAGTGTTTGATTAGCCAGAGATTACCTAGTTCAGTAAGTAAAAGAAACATTTTAAACCCAGGTTGTGTCCAGAGTACTTGCTTTTAGCTATTCTACTCTTCCACTCCTGAACACAAGCTAAAAACAGCATAGCCACAGTTTTTGTACTTTTATAAGAAAATTTGTTTCATACATAGCATAACATATGAACAATATACTGACAACCTAACGTATGCATTATATACAGTAAAATTGAATGCAATTTTATTAAAATATGTTTTTAACACAGTTGACTTCTTTTACAAGAGAGAAAGAACAAGTGGAAAGCCAGGGAATCTATGCTATTTCCTGGGACATTTAGCAGTATTTTCCCAGGAGTAGAACCTTATTTTTGGAAATTGAAATGGTGCTGCATCTTAATAGCTGATCAGCTGTTTTATGCACCTCCGGGAACAAACTTGGAAGCTTTCCCATGTTCCAGGCTTTTGAATTGGTCTCTGTATACTTGTGTATATGTGAAGGTGTGAAAATGTGTTGCTAAATGAAGATGGTCATACTGAGCAGGAAAGGAGACTCAGCCTTCCTGTATCAAATGAAGTAGGGACGACAGTCACTCTGCCGTTACGGGGACTCTTGTTAATCTTAGTAGGTCTGATGGTCTTAATCAACTTGGCTGAATAAATGGATTCAGTTCCTCTTATTGAAGGTGGCAAACGCTGACTGAGACTGCAAATTAAAATGAGGAGTTTGTATTAAAAACCACAAAACTTAATAGGGGTGAATAAACTGTAAATAGTTAAACCCTTAAATGACATGTTTTGAAGTTGGTAGCATTTATAATTTTGGAATTAGTAAAGCTTAAAACAACTGTAAGACTTCCTGTCAGGAAGTCTTTCTATTAAGTCATATATGTGTGTTTAGTTATATATATATATCTTACATCATTCTTTATTGCTCCTTCTTGAATTGGTCTCTTGTTTTTCATAAGGACGTTGACTCCTGCTGATGGTCTTGTCTTCCTGCTGCTATCAACATCCACTGGACAACATAGCCAACACCCAGTCTTGTGGTATCTGTAATCCTGTGATATTTACCTTTATTCACGTTTGTGACATTGTCATCCTCTGGATGCTCTGGGATGAACCACTGACCATCATCTTCCATCCTTCTGGACCTATCTCTTCCCTATTTACAGTTTACCTTTTCTTTCACTTCATTATGATCTCTGGTCTCTTGTCTTTTCATCTTTTTTCCAAGTCTGGGTTTTAGTTTTTCCCCATCAGGCTATATCCATTGTATGATGTTGATCGTCTTACCAGTACCTTCTTCTCTTTCTCCAACTAACCACAGATCTTATCTTGTAGGGCTAGGGATCAACGTGAGAAAATTCCTCATTCTACATTCACTTCTCAACCTTCAGCATGTTTTCTTCCTTTGTCAGCATGCTGTGTCACCTTGTTTCATCCAGAACAATTTTTGTAACCCAAATTTTATGGATTAGAAACCTGAGGCTCAGTGATGTTAAAAACTTGTACATCATCTCCTGGCTAGAAATTGGTAGAGCCGGGTTTTCTAACTCTGAGTTCAGTTTTTTGTTTTTTGTTTTTTTTCCTTAGAAGATTTTGAATGATCTCAGGAAAAGGATGAACACATTTTTATGTTCGTTAATTATTTTTCTTCTGAAATTAAATTGTATTGTTTTGATTTTTGGTAATAGAAATGTAACCAGAGGACAGGTTTCCCTGCTGTTGAAAAGTTGAGTGTTCCTTTGAAACCCTTTTAAGCTGAAATGGCATAAAATGAAGCAACAGTTTCCTTAAGACACATCTTGCTAACAGACACATGAAATAAACCCACCTGAAGCACAGATGCTCGCAGACACAGTCCATAGCTATGGGGGCTTGATGCTGAGATACTGCATGTAACTCCCAGGGAAGGAGCTTGGTGGTACCACTCTCCGTACTCAGGGTACCAGCTGCCTCCGCAAGTGCTCACTGCAGAACGAACAACGCGATTTTTGCTTTTCACCTTCTTTCATGAAAATAAAAATCCTTCTTGGATTTCTTTCCATTAGCAACAGATACCAATGTAGGTCTTTCATATAAGTGGAATGGTATAAAGCAAACTTTCTTTTTCTGGGATATTTAAAAATATTTAAATATAGTTAACTTTTCAATTATACATACATATATATCTATATCTATCCTTTTTCAGCTTCTTTTCCATCATAGGTCATTATAAAATGTTGAGTATAGTTAGTTTCCTTGCTATACTTAAAGTAAGTCCTTGTTGTTGTTTACTTGATAAGTCCTGTCCAACTCTTTTGTGACCCTGTGGACTGTAGCCCGCCAGGCTCCTCTATCCATGGGATTTTCCAAGCAAGAATACTGAAGTGGGTTGCCATTTCCTTCTCCAGGAGATCTTCCTGACCCAAGGATTGAACCAGCATCTCCCATATTGGAAGGTGGATTCTTTACCACAGAGCCACTGGGGAAGCCCCCTTGTCATTTGTCAATTGTATATAGTAGTGTGTATCTGTTAATCCCAACCTCTTAATTCCTCTCTCCCTCCCAACCTTTAGTAACCATAAGTTCATTTTCTATGTCTGTGAGTATATTTCTGTTTTGTAAATATTTGTATCATTTTTTAGATTCCATACACGAGTGATATATGATGTTTATCTTTCTCTGCAAATTGAACTTTCAAAAAACTGGGGAGACATGCACTATCAAGGAAATATGTGTGAATTTACCTATTACACCAGCAGGTGGCGCTCTGATCCTGTAATCTAAACAACTCAAGTTTGGATTAAAAGTTTAATTTTGTTGAAGAAAAAGACATAGCACACCATCTAATTTATAGTACTTCTAGCGATTATACTCAGTTGTCACATGCAGCTACTGTAAGAGCATATCATAATGATCTAATGTTTAAAACCAAGGCTCTGGAGGAAGAATTTGGGTATTTGGCCTCATTTTGGATGTCCCTTAATGCATAGGCTTTCCACAAACTATCTAATTATTTAGTGCAGTGAATTTAAATTCCTGACTTTATGGCACATCAGGAGGTCTCCAATTACTTTAAAATGTGTCACAAAATCTTATAAAATTATTATAATTTTCATTAACTCTACAAATATGGATTGCAGTGCTTTTAGGAAAGAGACGAGGCAGCAACTTGGATAAATGATAGATTTAAGAAGAACTGAAAGAGTCATTACCTTTTTCATCTAATATATCTCCCTCACTGATTTGCAGTAGCGTTCAAAATTATAATTTTTTTCCTCTTCCTTACAGGTAAATCTTTGAAGAAACCAGTAAATTGCAAATATGTTATCTGGATAGGCTAAACCATTATAGCACTCATTAATACCATCAGCACCACTGGAGTTACATTAGCTCCAGGCCTCTAATCACCTGGCAGTGATTTGAAGGCAAAGGACCAAGTCCAGAAAATCAGGTGGAGCAAAGGATTAGCAAAGATCATAGCTCGGAGTGAGGATGTCTAGTTCCCTGAAAAGGTTGCTTTTGATAATTTTATCCAGTTTTACACCTTCTGTTCTCTCCTCTCCTCTTCTGCTCTCTCTCTCTCCCTTTCTTCGCTTCCTTCCTTTCCCTTCCCTTCCCTTTCTTTTTGTGGAGAGGAATCACCACGTCACATCGCCACAACAGTGTGAAAGAATCCTCCTTGACAAGTGGGTACACTAGCAGTAGCTTGGCCTGAGCCATCTTGCCTATACTTTCCCCTCATCTGTCTAAAAGGTTTGGTTGCTAAGTGAGGGGACTGCGGGAACAAGGACCTGAGGGATAGGCAATCAGAAGTGGGGGCTTAGGGTTATTGGGGGAAGTTGAGCTGGACTGGATCTCCCACATCAAGGGACTCTGCAGTGTAGAGGCCTTGGCAGAACCCCCCATGCCCCACCCTCCCCTCACACACACACACACACACACACACACAGCATGCACAACACACAGTCACTCCCCAGCAGAGCCAGCATTTAGACACCTGCCACCAGAGGGCATCCATGTATTAGAGAGACTACAGCAGCAGCCACAGATAAAAAGAAGGCATTTTCCTTGACTTCTTTTTTCTTCAAAAATGCCAAGAGCTAAAAACAGAAAAGGAGAGGAGGACTTAACACACAGAGGGAATAAAAAGCAAGACTATTTAATGTTTACACACTATTGAAACAGACTATTCAAAAAATAAGACAAAGAATAAATATATTTTACACCTATTTAATGGTATCACCAGAGAAGCTAGCCAAGATGTAACTGAGTGCCTACAATTCAGTGATTGAATCTGGAGCACTCATCTCACTCATTCACGTATTCATTCATTTTCTGAGCTTCTACTAAGTGGCAGCTACTCAAGGGTATAATGGAAATAAAAATCAAATGTGATCCTTGTTATCAAAAACTTACTGTTTAGTGGAAGCTATAGATATTAATAAATAACACTGCTGCTTCTGCTGCTGCTGCTAAGTCGCTTCAGTCGTATCCGACTCTGTGCGAGCCCATAGACGGCAGCCCACCAGGCTCCGCCATCCCTGGGATTCTCCAGGCAAGAACACTGGAGTGGGTTGCCATTTCCTTCTCCAATCCTGATTTTGTAAGACCATATAAAAAAGCAATCTTACCTATAATCTCCAATTAGCATGTTCTGGGGAGAAATTCATGCAATTATTTTATGTACTGAGTCTGAAATAAAGAAATGAGAAGGTATGCTATATTGGGATCAATGGTAAATATGATTCTCAGAGTCTCCTTTCCTCCCTTCCTTCTTTATCCCTCTATCCATCTCGTTCCCCTGTTTATTTTCAGTTGCTGCCTCACCCTCACCTCGCCAGGTATTCCCTCTGTGCTTGAATTAGTACACAACATCAGCTCATGGGAGTGGTAACTGTCTTTCTTAGTGAACAGAAGGGACTGATTTGCACAATCTATTATAGACTGCAATGGAGGTGAACCTTGATCAATAAAAAAATAGGAGCCTGCAGTAAGAATCCTCCTGCCAATGCAGGAGACACAAGTTTGATTCCTGGTGCAAGATTGCTGCAGAGAAACTAAGACTACTGAGCCAGTGCTCTAGAGCCCCGGAGCCACAGCTACTGAAACCTGCTTGCCCCTAGAGCCTATGTTCTACAAGAGAAGCCACTGCAATGAGAAACCCACACATCACGACTAGAGAGTACCCCTTGCTCTCTGCAAGTAGAGAAAAGCCTGAGCAGCAACGAAGACCCAGCACAGCCAAAAATAAATAAATAAAGTTATAAAAAAGGGGGAGCCTGGCACATAAGGTCCCCCACTTTTCTCTCTTCCAGGAACCACTCTGGGGAGTAGCTCCTGAGATGTTTCTCTGAGCCTTTCCAGAGACGTTCCCAAGTAGAATAAACACTCTTGTGTTAATTGAACAAGGAGGCCATTAGACTAATACCTTAGCAGCCCATGTAAGTGACCCCAAAGCTTAGACTAGAGTGCCTCCAGGTTAAGAAATCAAAACCTAAGGGCAACCAATGACAAACAACCAACTAAAATTTCCCAAATAGTAGAACTGCTTGTGACATAGCCAAGGAAATAATTTCCTTGTTTTGCTTCCACTTCTTCTCTGTAAAAGTTTTTCCTCTAGATCCTGTACGAGGGACATTCTTAACCACTTCCAGTTTGGTGCTGCTCAAACTGAGTAAATTTTCGCTCAGATAAATTCTTAAAACCATAAACATGCTTCAGTCGACCTTTTAACAGCTGCTGGACAAGGCGCTGGCTCCTGTGAAGGGAGAGCCCCCTGGTGGTGCGTGAAGGTCTTACATCACATCTCCCCTTGCTTCTCCTCCCCTTGCCCTTTTACTCTCTGCCTTGGCCTTTCAACACCCAATCGGACTATCACCATGTCGATCTTTGTCAAAGCTTCGCAATTTAGATAAGATGCTATCTTTGGTAATGATGTAACTCATTTTTGGTAACAACACAAATATTTTTAGAAATTGCTTGGCATTTGCAAACCATCAAATGGGAGAATTAGAACATCTTTCTAGTTAGTTTCTTTTCCATCTAGGGTTGTGGGCAACCTGAGTACAGGGGTTTGTATTTGTGTCTTTGAATTCCCAATCACTAGAAACTCCTAACACACAGGAGGTGCTCAGCAAATGCTAAAGCTGATTTAAACGAAGCAACTGAAATATCTAAATGTCTTATATGTGCTTTCTGCTTGAATATAACCTACTTACAATGTAAATTGATTGATGCAGTTAGTCAAGGAGAAATTATTTGCATCATAAAATAACGTCTTTGGGGAATTGTATTAAATATGAAAAACTCCTTATGAAATATAGTTTGTCATAAAGTTGGTTTGTACAAATATTTCCAGGATCATGTTTATCTCTGAAACAAGCATATGTACCTGCTAGAGTCATTTGCAACCAAAGATTATTTGTGACAACGCTGAAATGTTCTAAAAAATGTGGACCTTTCTTAACTTACAACAGAGTATGTAAACAGATTATGAAAATATTCACATTAATACCCATAGTTAAGGTTACTGTTCAAAACCTTAAACCCCTTAAAAGTGGCCTGTTCCCCATAATGGATGGATCAGTAACAAATATGTTTTGTCCACTAATGTGAAGTGCTCCTGATTTCCCTCATTTCTATCCTCTCAAAGGCTAATCATCTAAGTTAGGGCAGAGAGCTTCTACCCAGAGGTGGCAGGGAGGCTCAGTGTCGAGTTTCTGATGAGCTGGGAAGATGGCCTGTGGCATCCAGCTAAGGTGAGATGAACTCTGCTCCAATTCCAGGCTCATCTGCTTTCACATCCCGGCTTTGAAGTTTTAAAGCTATAACTTAACCCTGTTTCAGTTCCCTCCTTTGTAAACTGATGATTAGAGCACCACCCTGATCTGCTCCAGAGTTGTTGCATGGATCAAAAGGGATAGCACATGCGAAAGTGCTTTGCAGGGGAAAGTGGTGGTTAAATGTGATATCATTATTACTCAGAAAGAACACTTAGCTCATTGCTTAGTAATGAAGAGGCAAACAGTGTCACTAAATAAGACAATATAATGGTCTTAAGAGGCTCTAATTCAGTTTCTCCTTTTTATTCAAGCACACAATTGCATTCTAACACTTTACAGACAGCCCGAAATGGGCCCTGTGGAGGCTGATAAGGAAAATTAGAACAAGGAGCTATTTGCTCCCTCATTTTAATAACTGAGTCAAGGAGCAGGCACTTTAATACAGGAAAGAAGGGACACTTTCTCTTAGGGCTGAGCAAGATAATGACTCCATCACCAAGTAGGCCTTCCACAATAAAGATGCAAGCTGTGTTCCAAGGGAGCTTTCCCTGCATTTGAAGACAGAGAAAGACACCGTCCCCCTCCAAACATGGTGCCCTCAATGTGTAAAACCAGACCTGGATTTACCATTCACAGAAGATGGCAATTTTCATAGACCCTTAAAAGAAATCATTGGAGATAAATGGGCACTCAGGTTACAAATATATCTGCTGGTTATCAGTGTCTTTCAATTAAAATCACCTTTATTTGTATTTTGAAGGAGGAAAAAGTTTTTCTACATTTTCTTAGGCTCCCTGGCTGGGTCTAAAAATTAAACCAACAAAGACAAATTACCAAAAGTGTACAGATTTATGTAAGTTTTATGTGACATGGGAGACTTCATTGAGGAAATGAAGACCCTAAGAACACACGTGAGTATTTATGCTAGGTTTGATGAAAGGCCTTTGTGTGGACATGTGATGAGTCAGAGTATGAGGCAAGGGCAGTGAACTGGGCGAAACTCAGCAAGGCCTGCTGGTTCTGTATCTTCTTGGTGTTCAGTTGTCTTTGGAGATGATGCTCCTTTCCTCTGTGTATAGGGAGGGCACCTCCCACATGAAGGTTATATGATCTGTTTCTGGGGAGAAGGTTGTACCTTCCTGCTTTTGCTGTTTTCTGAAACTCCTTCCACTTAAAACATTCAGTTTGCCATGTTTGGGGAGTAACCTGTCTGGAACCCTATCCATAAATGTGTATTTGCTTCCATCATAATTCCTATAAGTGAAGTGAAGTGAAGTCGCTCAGTCGTGTCCGACTCTTTGTGACCCCATGGACTGTAGCCTACCACGTACCTCTGACCATGGGATTTCCCAGGCAAGAGTACTGGAGTGGGTTGCCATTTCCTTCTCCAGAGGATCTTCCCAACCCAGGGATTGAACCTGGGTCTCCCGCATTGTGGGCAGACGCTTGATGGATATAAAATTGTATTGAATGTTAACAAGGCAGACTACAGAATCTGTGCCTTGTTTAGGGCACGTGGGAGAAGCTGTGCCTATGTGAACATACCTGCAGAAGGAAGCTTGTGTGTGGAGGCAGGTGTGGTTCTCTTTCTGTTAATGCTGAATCTCAGAGGGTGGTGATCTGAGGAGTTTGAAATAATAACTCACTTCCAAGTGAGCCATTGAGACTATGCCTGCCACACAGTATCTGGAATATAATGGCATTCTGGAAATATTTGTGGGATAAATGAGCAAATGAATGAATGGTACTACATTCTATAATCACAGTGTTAAAAAACAAAATTCAGCTGAGTGCATTTTAAAGATCTTATTGGCTTTATGCAATGATTCATGAATTGGGTAGTATCCTGTCTATCAGAGAGAAAGGAGCTTCCAGGAGCTGTACAAAATGAAGGATTTTTATAGTCAGGAGTGAGCGGGAATGAGGAAGTTATAGTAGACAAAGAGAGGTTGGTTTTGTCAAAATCACTTTCCTTTAGGGGATTGTAGGGGTTTATCAGGCAGATTACCTAACTGGTGCTGATTACATTATCTTGACTTACTGGTTTAAGATTCCATTTCTGGGAAAGTCAAAACTGATCTTAAGTTTGGTTTGGTGACATGGGGCTTAGCATAAGTGACTCCATTTGGGGTCTGTTGTCTTGTTTTTAAGGAAAATAAAAGTATGTCTGCTGTAATACTTAGTTCTTAAACTTATGCAGTTTTATTTTTTTAAGAAAAAAATTATTTTTATTTTATTATTTTTAGTTTATTTAAAAAATTTCTTTACAATATTGTGTTGATTTCTGCAGTACAACAGAAATCAGCTATAAGTATACAATTATCATCTTCCTCTTGAGTCTCCCCCCAAGCCTCCATTCCACCCTTCCACATTGTCACAGAGCACTGTAATATATGGGTTTAGATTGTTTGCATAAGGAGGTGATTGCCATTCTTGTTTTTCAATGTTTTTATTGACAGTATTCCTTCCCTTTCCATTTAGCTTCAAAACTGTAAGCTAATATAGAATTCTGAAGTCTGCAGGTAAGTGCTGGAGGAACCTTGGGAATCATGGGTTATAATGTCTGCTGAGGATTCTTTCAGTTCTCATGTAGAGTGTGTGTGCACATGGGCTTCTGATTTCTTGTGGATGAAAGTCTGAGAGCAGCTGGGTGCCTGGCTTTTGTTTGGATACTGGTTGGTTGATTCTTTCCTGGCTGTGTGGTCTAGGCAAATTATTTAATCTTCTTGGGCCCCACTGAACATTTTGACAATGGTAGTACCTTCCTTATAAGATTGTTGTGAAAGTGTAGGCAGCCAATGTATAAAGAGTATCTTTATTTTTTATCCAATACTAAGTGGTCGGTGTTGTGCAGTACTTCAAAAAGGTAAGGTTAACATATAGCCTCTTTTGTGTCACCAGGTGACCATCTTTTTCTTTTTTGGTCACATCGCATGGCATGCAAGATCTTAGTTCCCTGACCAGGGATTGAACCCTTGCACCCTGTATTAGGAGTGCAGAGTCTTAACTACTGGACCGCCAGGGAGGTCCCTAGATGACCATCTTTAAAGGCCTGCTCGCTCCCTGCCTAGTCCCTGAGAGTGAGTCTAGCATAGACCCTTTGCTGATAAGGATGAAATAACCTTAAAAAAGGGCATCTTGAAAGGGTAACAGCACGTACTATAACTTTTAAATATCATATAGTAAACAAACAAGTGGAAACTCCTCTTCTACGAATTCTTAGGGCATGTTAGCTTTAAAGTTAATTTCTTGGGGGCATATGAGAGAATGTGATTTTATCAATCAACTTTCCAGAATCTTACACTGCTCTTTATTACATGATGAATATATATTTTTGTGTTTTTTAATTATAAAAGTTAACTATAGGTAACTTCAGGAGTAGAAATGTGAAAAGAAAAAAATTAAAGGGGCCTGTAATCTCCCAATCCAGAGATATCGGAGTATGCTGCTGCTGCTGCTGCTAAGTCACTTCAGTCGTGTCGGACTCTGTGCGACCCCATAGACAGCAGCCCACCAGGCTCCCCTGTCCCTGGGATTCTCCAGGCAAGAACACTGGACTGGGTTGCCGTTTCCCTCTCCAATGCATGAAAGTGAAAAGTGAAAGCGAAGTAGCTCAGTGGTGTCCGACTCTTTGCGACCCCATGGACTGCAGCCTTCCAGGCTCCTCCGTCCATGGGATTTGCCAGGCAAGAGTACTGGAGTGGGTTGCCATCGCCTTCTCTGATTGGAGTATATTTTCCCATAATTTCTTTTATTTATCTCTATATATTGACTGCTGCTGCTAAGTCGCTTCATATGTGATTAAAATCTACATACTATTTTGTGACATTTTTCATTGAATACATCATGAATATGTTTCTATCATTAAATGCTATGGTGACCCCTTTATGTGTGTTAATTCACATCCTCCTCAGAGCAATCCACTTATGGTAGCGTTACTACTATACCCATTTTACAAATAAGGGAAATAAGGGTCAGAGAGGCTAAACTACTTGCCCTAGGTCAACTCAGCTAGTATGTGGCAAAGCCAGGATTTAAACACAACTATGTTTCAGAACTTAATTCTTTCTATTCTCCCCTACACATGATCTCATTCTTTCTCTTCAAACCACCAACTCTCTTAAGAATTCCCCATTGCTTTCGCACATACATTTGGTCACAGGATCCTCATCTTCATCTCCAGCTACCTGTACTCAGCATGTCACTGTCTCTGTCATCAACTGCTCTTCTGGACACTACGTTCTTCTTAGTTTCTGCAGTTTCTCCTTCAACTTGGGCCTCCAGAAAGCAGACACCACTTTTCCTTTTGTTTCTCACTCCCAGGCCTTTCCCTTCATGTCTCACAGTGTAAACCCGGGTGCCTCCTGGAGCAAGATTTTGCTGAATATCCTGGAATAATACTAATATTATGGAACCTTTAGTCTAACACAGGGGTTAATGTAAGGTGGCCCCTAAGGCTACTCCGGAAGCTTATGTACCCTCAGTGTCCTGCAGGGGGCTCCCTCCCTGCCTCCTGCTGCCTCTTGCACTGGACAGGCATCCGCTTCATGAAATGTCCCCGTCTTTGAGTTCAGGTCCTTGTCTCAATCTAAGCTAAGTTCCTAATTCTTACTTTCCATCCTAAGTGGCATTTCCCGAGCATGACTGGAGAGAAATTACCTGCTTCATTTAGAGGAAACCCTATCCCATCCAGAGTGGTGTAAAAACTACTGCAAGAAAGTTACATTAGAAGGGCTATTGTAAAGTTAAATAAAATAAAATTTAAAAAAAATTAAAAAAAAAAAAAAAGAAGGGCTAGTCTGGGGTTATTTAATCTTAATTAACATTACATAAGGGACATCAAAAGTTCAGTTGTTTTACTTTCTGTTTTCTTGCATCAGATATTATTCATATATGTCTCTTGGGCAGTCCCGTGATTCTCATCCTACATCACTCATAAGAAATTGAATAAGAACATACATCCTTACAAAAGCAGCTAGCAATTTACAGTATCTGCACAGAGCCGGACACGACTGAAGTGACTCAGCAGCAGTTATGTATACCAGGGAAGTCAATGGCACCCCACTCCAGTACTCTTGCCTGGGAAATCCCATGGACGGAGGAGCCTGATAGGCTGCAGACCATGGGGTCGCACAGAGTCAGACAGGACTGAAGCGACTTAGCAGCAGCAGCAGTTATGTATACAGAGATAAGACATAAGCTATACAGGGATAAATATTTTTCTTTCCCTCCCTGTATAAACACAATAGAGACAGAAACAGTTGTTCAACCATAGACACTAAAAAAAAAAAAAAAAAAAAAAAAAAAAAAAAAAAA
>NW_011494851.1:3875853-3889397 GCF_000754665.1 Bison bison bison | reverse complement strand
CAGGGATAAATATTTTTCTTTCCCTCCCTGTATAAACACAATAGAGACAGAAACAGTTGTTCAACCATAGACACTAAAAAAAAAAAAAAAAAAAAAACTAAGTAAAAATCAGCTGAATTCAGATAATGTCACAGTGTTACAGTTTTCTTCAAGGCTATTCAAGTGAACACTTTCTTTACATTTATGTAACTAATAATCATGTTCAACATAAAAAAAAAAAAACAAATTTAATCCAAAGGTATATTGAATTCTCAGTCCTAGGGAGGCAGAACACTGTTGTATCTTTAAAGACCATTTTACTAGATTTTATTGTTATAGTTTTATTATAGAAAAACAAAACAACAATAGCAAAACAAAAACAAGTCCCCTAAATCAGCAATCAAAAGCCCACCATCCCATCCCATTAACTAAACTTACATACAATTGAAAATACTTTAAACAGTATTTTTATTGACTGCTTAATATTCTCTTGTATAGATGAATCACATTTACGGAACCATTCCACTATGGTTGCACATTGAGATGACTTGTAATTTTCCATTATTTTAACCCAGTATAGTTTCTAATCTCAAAATGTTATACAGGAACAGACACAGTGATTATCTCTGGGTAACAGATTTGGAGTAACCTATTTTTAGTTATCTACTTTTCTATGGATGCATTCTACAGAACATCTAAGGAAGAAATAATAGTAATTCTACACAAGCTCATGCAGAAAATTGAGAAGAAGATAGTACTTCCTAACTCATCTATGAGGTCATCATAACTAGTGTACCGAAACAAGACAAGGACATAAGAAAATTATAGGCTAATATCCCTCATTAATATAGATGCAAAAATTCTAAAAAAACAAACTAAATTGAAAAATATAACATAAGCCTCTACATCATGATATTGTCCTAGTAATGCAAAGTTGTTTTAACATCCCCAAATCAATCAATTAAATTGTTATATCAACAAAATTGAAAAGTAAATCCATATGATTCTCTCAATAGATGCAAAAATTATTTGATAAAATTTAATATCTCTCCTGAGTAAAACAGAAATAAATATTTTCTTAATCTGATAAAGGGTGCTACCAAAAAAACTCACATCTAACATCTAACATAACAGTGACTTTTTTCTCCCCTACTTCAGCAGCAAGACAAGGAATTGTGTCCTCATCACTTCTGTTCAACCTTATAGTAGAGTAAAGCCAGTGCAGTAAAGCAAGGGGGAGAAAGGCATACTGATGGCAAGAAAGAAGTAAAACTCTTTTTTCTTTTTTTTTTTGCTGAGAATAAAAACTTTAATGAAAGTTAAAAAAGCCCCAAAAGGTAGAAGTATTAAGAAACTTTACTACATATGCAAGATACAAGATTAATATACAAAAATCAGTTGTATTTCTATATACTTCGACAATTAAAAACTGAAATTAAGTAGCATTATTTATGATAGCATCACACATAAGATGCCTAGGAATAAATCTGTTATTATAAAAGATAAGCAATATGAATATACTGAGATCTGAAAATTAAAGAAATTAAAGAAGACCTAATGAAATATACTGTTTTTATGGGTTGGGAGGCTCAGTGCTTTTTTCTACACTTCTTTTTTGTTGTTGTTGTGTTTTTTTACTGTCTAAGAATTTTTTTTTTCTACACTTCTTTATGGCTGCACTGGGTCTTAGTTGTGGCGTGTGTGCTGTTCATTGCCGAGTGCAGACTCCAGAGTGTGCAGGCTCAAAAGCTGTCGTGATGGAACTTAGTTGCTCCATGACCTATGGGATTTTAGTTCCCTGACCAGGAATCGAACGCAAGTCACTTGCATTGCAAGGCAGATTCTGAACCCACTGGACCACCAGGGAAGTCCCAAGACTCACTATTGTTAGGAGGTAAAGCTTTCCAAAACTGACCAACAGATTTAATGAAATCCAATAAAAGTCCACCAATATTTTTTTTTTTTTGGCATAGACATTGATGATCTGATTTTAAAATTCATATGGAAATGCAGAGGACCTAGAATAGCCAGTTGTATATCAAACTTTAAAAAGGAAAACAAAGTTGAAGGACTGACACCTGATTTCAGGACTTATTGTGAAGCTAAGTAATCAGGAGTGAGTGGTACTGGTGTAAAGACAAACAAATAGATCAGTGGAATAGAATAGCAAGTCAAGAAATAGACCCACACAAATATGGCACACATATATGGACAACTGATTTTTGACAAATGTGTAAAGACGATTCAGCAGAGAAAGGATAGACTTTGCAACAAATGGTGCTGGCATAACAGGCATATGCCAAACCACCCCACCAAAACACAAAAAACAAACAAAGAACTTCAAACCACACCTTGTATCATATACAAAACTAGATCAAAATAGATCATAAAACCAAATGCAAAATCTACAACTATAAAGCTCCTAGGAAAAAAACTTTGGATAAAACTTTATGACCTTGAGCAAAATTTCTTAAATACGACACCAAAAGTATGGTTCATAAAAGACAAAATTGATCAATTGGACTTTAGCAAAAGTTAAAACTTCTCTTTGAAAGACACTTTTAAAAGAATGAAAGACAAGCCACAGATTGAGAGAAAATATTTGCAGATCATAGATCTGATGAAGGATTTGTGTTAAGAATATGTAAAGAACTCTCTTAGAACTCAATTAGAAAAAAAAACATCATATGTAAAACAGGCAGAGGAGTTGAACAAATACATGACTAAAGAAGAAATATGGGGATAAATAAAGTACAGGAAAAGATGCTTTAACGTTATTAGTCATAATGCTTCCCGGTGGCTCAGATCATAAAGAGTCTGCATGCAATGCGGGAGACTGGGCTGGGTCAAGAAGATCCCCTGGATAAGGAAATGGCAACCCACTCCAGTATTCTTGCCTGGAAAATCCCATGGATGGAGGATCCTGGTGGGCTCTAGTCCATGGGGGGCACAAAGAGTCGGACATGACTAAGTGACTAACACTGCCCTAGGGCCTTGAGGCTGTTTGTGTACTGCTCAGGCTACTGGCTAGCTCTTCCTGCTGGCCAGTCATAAGGGAAATGCAAATTAAAACCATGAGGTACCACTACACACCTATTAAAATGGCTAAAATTAAAAACACTGACAATACCAAATGTTGATGAGGGTGTGGATGAAATCAACTTTCATACATTGCTTACAAGACTGAAAATTGTTACAAATAATTTGTAAAACAATCTGGCAGTTTCTTAAATGAACATACACATACAGCATAATCCATCTATTTTACTATTTAGTACTAGGTATTTTCACAAGAGAAATGAAAATGTATATGTTCAAAAGGACTTTTACATGAATGTTAACTGCTGCTTTACTCATAATAGCTCTAAGCTAGAAACGGTTCAAATAGCCAAATAATAGGTGAACAGATAAATTGTGGAATATGCATAAATAGAATCCATGATCACAATAAAGAGAAATCAACTTTTGATACAAACTAAAATGTGGATAATTCTCAAAATAATTATGCTGAGTGAAAGAAGCCACGCATAAGGGAATATACTGTATGAATCCATTTACATGAAGTTTTAGAAAAAGCAAACTACTCTATAGTGATTGAAGGCAGATCACAGATTGCCTGGGGAGGAGAGGCAAGGTAGCCTAGGAAGGAGGAATTACAGAGGGGCGCAAGACAAATCTTTGGGAGGGTGATGGATATATTTATTACCTTGGTTGTGGTAATGGCTCCATAGGCATATACACATTTCAAATCTTATGAAATTATATAATTTAGATGTGCAGTTTAATATATATCAATTATACATTAAAAAGTTGTTAAAAAGTAACACCCCCTCATTAATAAAGTAATAATCTTGTTTTTCAGCTTTAGTTTTCTTCTGTCATCAGTAAATATTTCATTCCATTCTCTTCTTGCTTACATGATTTCTGAGAAGTCTGCTATAATACTTACCCTTGATCCTCTGTAGCTAAGATTTTTTCCTTTTGGCTGCTTTCAAGACTTTGTCTTTTGTTTTTTGTAGATTGAATATGATATTCTCAGTGTAAAGTTTTTTGGTATTTATCCTGATTGATGTGCTCTGAGCTGCCAGGATGTGTGGTTGGGTATCAGTCATTAATTTTGAAAAACTGTTAGCCATTAGTTCTTCAAATCGGAGAAGGCAATGGGAACCCACTTCAGTACTCTTGCCTGGAAAATCCCATGGATGGTGGAGCCTGGTAGGCTGCAGTCCATGGGGTCGTGAAGAGTCAGACACGACTGGGTGACTTCACTTTCACTTTTCACTTTCATGCATTGAAGAAGGAAATGGCAACCCATTCCAGTGTGCTTGCCTGGAGAATCCCAGGGATTGTGGAGCCTGGTGGGCTGCCGTCTGTGGGGTCGTACAGAGTCAGACATGACTGAAGCGACTTAGCAGCAGCAGCAGCAGCAGCAGTTCTTCAAATATTTCTTTTGCTCTGTTCTCTTTTTCTTCTCCTTCTGGTATTGTAATTACACATATGTCATATCTTTTGAAATTATAGTTCTTGGGTGTTCTGTTTTTTCTTTTAAATTTATTTTTCTCATTACATTTAAGTTTGGGAAGTTTTTATTTAAACACCTTTAAGCTCACTGATTCTTTCTTATCTGTGACCTGTCTATTGGTGAGCTCATCAAAACCATTTTCCACTTCTGTAGTATTTACGATTTTTAACATATTCTTTTGTTACTTTCTTAGAGTTTCCATCTCTGTTTACATCACCCATCTGATCTGGCATATTGTATGGCATATCTGGCATCTACTTCTTACATTAGCGCTTTTAACATAGTAATCATGGATATTTTAAATTCCCTTTTTGACAAATTTCAAAAATCTGTATCAGATCTGACTCTGGTTTTAATGTTCATAAACCCTTAAAGTTGATTTTTCCTGCGTTTTGAAATGTTTTGTAGTTTTTTGTTGAAAGTTTTACATGTTGTATGAAGTTTTGGAAACTGAGGTAAACAGACCTTTAGTGGGAAAGTTGGGTTTTTTTTCTTTTTTAATATGGCTGGGAGATGGACTGTTTAATGTCTACTGTAGTTATATGTGTCAGTCTTCAGATTCCTTGAATGTCCTTGTCTTACAACCCCCTGTTGTCTTTGATGTTCCCTAAGAACTCCTTACATAACAGTTTTCATCTCACAGCTGTCTTAGCTGTAATCCATTACTGTTTTACTGGAGCTCTGTCCATATGGTGCTAAGGGATAGGCAAGGAAAGTGTTTTACAATTTTAAAATGAATTTTAATCTTTTTGTGGGCCTGGGCTACGATTATCAGAAGTGTTTTTCATGTTTACTCCAGTTTTACTTTTACTCCTTATGTGACACAACAAGGCTAGAGGGTGTTGGAGTCAGGAAAAAGGCCTCCCCCAGTGTGATAGTCTCAAGTCTTTTCCCTTAGAAATTTTGTAGGTCTTTGTAAAGAGAATTTTCTGGGTATTTCACTATGGTTACGGTTTCTTTCTTCTTGTCCCTGCCAAAGCCACAAGAGGGTCTTTTCTTGGCTTTTACCAGGAGAACCTGGCAGATTTCTAGAGATAAAACCCACAAAGCTGCGCGGGTCCTTTAAGACTGCAGCTCACTGGAGTTTATGCCAATCACCCTGGTCTACATTCAGCCTCCAACAATTCATCAAAATTGCCTTTTTAGTGTTCCCTCTGGTTCATGGCTCTGGTGGCTTCTACTCCAGGTAAGCAGATATTAGTTGTAACTCTCTGGTTTGACCTGTCTCTCCAGACTTTGGGATGGCAGTTTTCTCTGCAACCTCAGTTCTCTGGCGGGTTCAAGAAAAGTCATTGATTTTCAGCTTGCTTAGCTTTCTCCTTGTTGTAAGGATAATTAGAGCAACAACTTCTAAACTCTTTACACGTTGAAGCTGAAATCCCCTTTTCCAGATCTGGACAATTTTCCTAAAATTCCTCTGTGTCTCAAGCCAGATCATAGGAGATGAGAAATGGTTCCTGACTTCTCTCCCACCTTTACCAATAGAAACACTTTTCCTGCTTTCTTGGAGCTCAGTCTAATGTATGCGAGGCCATTTAAATACAGGAAGAGGGGTGGTTAATAGAAGCCAGGAAGGCCATGGGAAAAGAGAGGGCTATATTTTAGACTGGAGGCATAAGACAGCATCTGGAGAGGGCAGGTAAGCATTCAGGAAAGAGGTGATTCATAAGTTGGGTCTTTGAGGAGTTAATGTGTTGGAGAGATGAGAAAGGAAAGGTGGTCACACTAGGGAATGGCAAATGCAGTAACACAGAGATGAAAGGAAAAATGTCTTAGACATAATCACTTAGTGTTATTGAGTGCTTTGGCTGTTTTAAGCAATAGTTTATTACCTTTATTATTATTAATATTATTTTGTCTGTGCTGGGTCTTCATTGTTGCTCGGGCTTTTCTCTAATTGTGGTGAGCGGGGGCTTCTCTTGTTGTGGAGCATGGGCTCTAGAGCAGAGGCTTAATAGTTGTGACCAGGGGCTTAGTTGCCCTGTGGCACATGAGACCTTCCTGGACCAGGGATGGGACCTTCCTGGACCAGGGATCGAACGCATGTCTCCTGCATTGGTAGGTGGATTCTTCACCACTGAGCCACCAGGGAAGCCCTACTCCTATTATCTTTGCGCTACTTTGGTCAAAACACTCTCTGCATCATGAGGGAGTGTTTGTGGATGGCTTTTGCACCTCCAGCCTCTTTGCAGTTACCCTAACTCAGTATGTAGTTGTGGCCTCTGGCTGACCCGGAGGCGTGATGGTCTCTCCTCCCTCCCTGGCACTGCCCTTATGCTCTGTAGAGGCAGGGGCCACTCTGCCACACCTCTCTGCTCAATGCTGCACCTAACCCACCAGGCTGATCCACTCCTGCTGCCCACCCACTGCACAAGCTGGCAGGTGGGAGCTCTGCTCTAGGGGTGCCAGCTGCCATATCAACCTAGCCCATCAAGAGCTGTCTGGGATGGGGCCAGCGGCAGGCTGAGCCCAGGGCGCCTGCCGCCTCAGACAGTGATCCCCGTGCCTGCACGCCTTGCTCCATCCAGGCTGGAGCAGCCAGGTACTACTTTGGACCCTGCCGCTTTCTGGAGTCACACCTTTCTGCTCAGGGTGCATTGGTAGCCAGGCAGGCACCAACTATAGAAGCCCCGCACAGCTTCTGTAGTGATCCCACAGCGAGCCCCTCCCCCAAGCAAGTGACCGTTGGTGAGCAAGGGTCAACCCGTGACCGGTAGTGGTTCAGCTCAGCTATTGGTCAGTGTCACAGTGGGTCCCTCCCCCTCCCCCTCTAGTATACAAAAGGAGCCTGAATTTGGACTGAGGGAAGATAGTTTTTGAGGAGCTACTCTGCCATCTCCCTTGGCTAGCTTTCTGATAAAAGTCGATATTCCTTATTCCAACAACTCCTCTCCTGATTTGTTAGCCTGTTGGGTGGTGAACAGAATGAGCTTGGGCTCGGTAACAAATACAGCTGGTGGCTTTACTTGCTACTGAGTTGTAAGTAAAGGTGTGATACATTCATTTCCATTATAATTTGTTTTTAACATCTTAATTATTGAGAGTATAAAACAAGAGGAGGAAACTCCTTAATTTTCATGTGTTTGAGAATTTGTGTGTGTGTGAGAAATGCTTTAAACTAATTAACGAGGCTAACAACAGAAACTTCTAAGTTGCAAGGTGTTCAATTAACCACAGCTGCCCATGGGGAGTGTTCCCTGGACTTACGGATCCGTCGGAAGTTTTTGAGAACCTAAGGCAGAGCTTTGAGTCCAACACAGGAGAGGATTGTCTAATTAGAACAGCAGACTGGGAGTTGGTTACCTTGAGCTGTATTTTTGCTTTCGTAAGTTTTTCTGTCTAACCTTGGGCAAGTTGCATAATCTTTGGGGGTTTTCTTATCTTTCAAATGCTGATAATACTTGCTTGATTTTAGGTCTTTTTAAGGTCTTGGATGAAAGCTGTTTTATAAGCTTGTTGCATTATCAGGAAATGCCAGATTTAGAAGTTATTATTAACTATGAGAGGCGTGTGAACACACATCTGCCCCTCTTCCAAGACTGAAAAAAAAAAAAGAACTTCACCATCGGAGTTCAACTGCTGGGTTGCCATGGGCACGGTATTCTTTTCGTGGCATTTGTAGAGCAGTTAACAGTCAGTAGAGACTAGTGGGGAGAAGTTGTGCTTTCACTATTCTTTTCAGGTCAACATTATTTATTTATTGACTGCAGGCCTCATTATATTCCACTGGGTGGCTTTACAAGTGTCACCACAATGAACATCTGACATTGGTTCTTATAACATAAAGGAAATGACCTGACAAAAATGTGGAATCCCACAAGGTAAATAAATGAACATGCTTTAAAAAAACAACTCTAGAATTATAGAAGAAGGAAAATAATCAGTTTCCAGTGGGTAGCTTATAACAGATACACCACACCACACTCCCCTGACCGTAAGCAGGCACCCATTCATCATGGTTTCTATAAAGTTTAACCAGACTGGTAAATATTGATTCTAGTAGAAACAACATCCTCTTTATTTCACCTCATTTACATTCTATGAAAGTATCATGCTTCTTTTTATGATATTATTCATTGATGCTTCAAAAAAAAAAAAGAGAAAAAATTTGTTATGAATCATACTGCCTAATGCTTGAGGCAAATGTTTCTAAAACATAGTGAGCGATTTGTTCCTGAACTGTCGCATCTCCCGTTTCTTTTTATGTTGTTTGCTTATTTTTGTGGAGCTAGAAAACAGGTTAAATATAAGAAAAGATGACTTCCTGACAAGCAATCGTGAAGCCCTGCTCTGAAAGTTGCTTTCATGGGGATGGATCCTGATGTATGGGCTCCTCCTGGGATCAGAGACACAGGGGAAGGCTCACCATGACATCAAACTTCCTCAGTCACAAAAATGTAAATAGCTCCAATGAAGTTACATGGTGTACTGCTTTATTCACTTAAATAGTAGAGTCAAGTATCTACAATATGCTGGATACCATGGAAGGCACTGAGATAAAGATTAATAAAATGCAATCCATAATTTCTAGAGATTTACAATATAGTGGAAGAAACAAATATCAAACGATGTAATTTAAATATGTCTAGGTCTTACCAGTCTATTGGTAAAATTATGTAACTTAAATTCCTCTGGTTCATAGTTCTACCTGATAATGTAGAACCTGGTCTCTTAAAAATTCCTCCTGGTTGCTTGTGGGGACTCTTGGGGGGTGATTCACGTGTCTTTAAGAATAGCCTTAAAGTCCACATGTCTCCACTAGACATTCATTTTGACCTGGTCACTGTTGATGGTGTCCCATGAGAAAGGTGACAACATTGTCCAAGGCATCTAAAGATAGGGTATTGCCTACAATTAACCTCAGATCCGTGATTCTGGAAACTGTAGTGGTAGCATTAATCAAAGAGGAGAAGGAATAAAAATTGGGAGGGGGGGATTAAAGGTGAATATTGTATGTTTTGATTTAAAGGTGTCTTTCAGACACCAAATGGAGATGATAAATGAGCCGAGTTACCATTCCATTCTTCAGGAAAGAATTGTGTGAATTTGGAATGTATCAGGATGTTGAGGGTATTGAAGCTGTTTTTTGTTGAGATTGCCCTGGGTGAGTGTTTAGAGCATGGAGAGGAGAGAAAAAAGTTCAGGCTTGTTGTTAAAGCCATGTTTTGGTAGGTGAGATACTGGGAAAATATGATGATAAATGGCATCTTAAAGTAAGAGACTGAGAGTGTCAGTATTAGGGAAAATGAGCATAAGTTTAGGAGATTTATTAGCCCAAGACAGACTCCAACAGTGTCCCAGGCTTGGCAATGGCTGCCCCTTCTATAGAGGAGTCAAGTTTGCAAACTAAAATTTAGAGGAATTAGTTCCCTTGATAAGATTCTGTAGCTCTGAGTCTCCTTCTTCAAATACCATCTTCATCTTCCTAGAGTCAGACCAAACCAATATGAAGTTTGGGGGCAGGGACACAAATATTCAGTCCACTGAAATTACCAATAAACATATTTACCTGTGTGTTCTATCTACTGTCTCATCTCCCCAGATAAATAATACTGATTTTTGTGATTATATTCTTGCTTAAAAACATAATTACCTGTGTGCCTAGATAATATACTTATACATAAAAAATATGCTTATTTTTTAATTAAAATTTTTTTCAATGGGAAAACTTATTATTTTAAAATAACAAAATTTATTGTTTTATTGGAGTATAATTGCTTGCAATGTATTATCTCTGCTGTACAAGGAAGTGAATCAGCTATATGTGTACATATATCCCCTCTCTCTTAGGTCTCCTTTCTCCCCCATCCCACCCATCTAAGTAATTCACAGGGCACCAAGCTGAGCTTCCTGTGCTGTAAGCAGGTTCCCACTATCTATTTGACACATGGTAGAGTATATAAAGGACACTAAACCAAATATGCAGTCTCCTAGGAGTTGCTTTTTTCACTTGACATTATGTTGTTAAAATGTACACATAATGTTGCTTGTAGCAATATCTTTTATAGCTGTATAATATTCTACCATGAAATGTACTCTGTTTCTTCCTTAATCCATCATATTTGTCAGCAGGCATTTGAGTTGCATAAACATTTTTAGTAGACTTTCCTGGCGGTCCAATGGTTAGGACTTTGCCTTCTAATGGGGGCAGGGGATGTGGGTTTGGTCCCTAGTAGGGCAACTGGGATCCCACATGCCTCAGGGCCAGGAACATGGAGCAGAAGCAGCATTGTAGCAGATTCAATGAAGACTTTAAAAAATGGTCCACATCCAAAAAATCTTTGGAAAAAAAGGTAATTGCTATGATTATCCTGTACCTGTGTAAATGTTTCTTTTGAGGATTGTATTATGTCAGACAGGATGAGCAGATAATGCTGTGATAAGAAATTAACCCTTAGACATAGATGGCTTCATACAACAAAGGTTGATTTCTTGGTGGCAGAGTCTCAGGGACTAAAGCTACACCATCATTTTACATATATGTGCATGGTCAGTCATGTCCGACTCTTTGCGACTCTATGGACTGTAGCCCGTCAGACTCCTCATTGGCTGTGTCTTTTTTTTTTTTTTTTGGCTATGTCTTAAAGAACTTCAATTTCTAGGAGGTGAAGAGGAACACAATGGAACTGCCCAGGGCTTTATGGTGCCTTATCTCAGAAGTGACAGGTGATTTTTCTCTACATTTCCTTTACCTGAAGTAGCCATATGACCAAACCTAATGCAAGAGAGGAATAGTGAGAACCATAGGGAGCAGATGGAATATTTGTTTCTGCCATTTAGAAGTGAAATTTCCAGGTTGTGGGGTTTATGAATATTTAGTTTTACAAGACAATGCCAAATTTTTCCCAAAGTGTTAATGCAAATTTATATTATCAATAGATATATACAAGAGCTGTATTTTATTCCCTAAAGTTCTTTTTTTGAGCCATTTTTTGGATGCTTTATTTTTATGCTCCCATGTAAAGTGAATGGAGACATTCTTATGCCTATTTTTCAGATCAAATAAATTATTGGTTTAAATAAGTGATAGTGCAAATTAATGGTGTTTTGTCTGTCCATCCTATGCTGCCTTTGGATCTGATAATAGCATCTGATCGTTCATGTCTTGGACCACATTTCCCAATTGCATATGGCTAAGTAGGAAGTCAAGAAACACCTGGAGTAACAGGCAAATTTGGCCTTGGAGTATGGAATGAAGCAGGGCAAAGGCTAATAGAGTTTTGCCAAGAAAATGGTCATAGCAAACACCCTATTCCAACAACACAAGAGAATACTCTTCACATGGACATCACCAAATGGTCAACACCAAAATCAGATTGATTATATTCTTTGCAGCCAAAGATGGAGAAGCTCTATGCAGTCAGCAAAAACAAGACTGGAAGCTGACTGTGAACTCCTTATTGCCAAATTCAGATTTAAATTGAAGAAAGTAGGGAAAACCACTAGACCATTCAGGTATGACCTAAATAAAATCCCTTATGATTATACAGTGGAAATGAGAAATAGATTTAAGGGACTAGGTCTGATAGACAGAGTGTCTGATGAACTATGGACAGAGGTTTGTGACATTGCAAAGGAGACAGTGATCAAGACCATCCCCACGGAAAAGAAATGCAAAAAAGGAAAATGGCTGTCTGAGGAGGCCATTTAGCTGTGAAATAGCTATGAAAAGCTGTGAAATACAAATAGCTGTGAAAAGAAGAGAAGCAAAAAGCAAAGGAGAAAAGGAAAGATAGTTCCATTTGAATGCAGATCCCAAAGAATAGCAAGGAGAGATAAGAAAGCCTCCCTCAGTGATCAATGCAAAGAAATAGAGGAAAACAATAGAATGGGAAGGACTAAAGATCTCTTCAATAAAATTAGATATCAAGGGAACATTTCATGCAAAGGTGGGCTCAATAAAGGACAGAAATGGTATGGACCTAACAGAAGCAGAAGATTTTAAGAAAAGGTGGCAAGAATACACAGAAGAACTGTACAAAAAAGATCTTCATGACCCAGATAATCACAATGGTGTGATCACTCACCTAAAGCCAGATATCCTGGAATGTGAAGTCAAGTGGGCCTTAGGAAGCATCTCTACGAACAAAGCTAGTGGAGGTGATAGAATTCCAGTTGAGCTATTTCAAATCCTGAAAGATGATGCTGTGCAAGTGCTGCCCTCAATATGCCAACAAATTTGGAAAACTCAGCAGTGGCCACAGGACTGGAAAAGGTCAGTTTTCATTCTAATCCCAAAGAAAGGCAATGACAAAGAATGCTCAAACTACCATACAATTGCACTCATCTCACGCACTAGTAAAGTAATGCTCAAAATTCTCCAAGCTAGGCTTCAGCAATACGTGAACTGTGAACTTCCAGATGTTCAAGCTGGTTTTAGAAAAGGCAGAGGAACCAGAGATCAAATTGCCAACATCAGCTGAATCATGGAAAAAGCAAGAGAGTTCCAGGAAAACATCTATTTCTGCTTTATTGACTATGCCAAAGCCTTTGACTGTGTGGATCACAATAAACTGTGGAAAATTCTTCAAGAGATGGGCATACCAGACCACCTGACCTGCCTCTTGAGAAACCTGTATGCACGTCAGGAAGCAAAAATTAGAACTGGACATGGATCAACAGACTGGTTCCAAATAGGAAAAGGAGTATGTCAAGGCTGTATATTGTCACCCTGCTTATTTAACTCATATGCAGATTACATCATGAGAAACGCTGGGCTGGAAGAAGCACAAACTGGAATCAAGATTGCTGAGAGAAATATCAATAATCTCAGATATGCAGATGACACCACCCTTATGGCAGAAAGGGAAGAGAGACGAAAAAGCCTCTTGATGAAAGTCAAAGAGGAGAGTGGAAAAGTTGACTTAAAACTCAACATTCAGAAAACTAAGATCATGGTATCTGGTCCCATCACTTCATGGCAAATAGATGGGAAAACAGTAGAAACAGTGTCAGACTTTCTTTTTTGGGGCTCCAAAATCACTGCAGATGCTGATTGCAGCCATGAAATTAAAAGATGCTTACTCCTTGGAAGGAAACTTAT
>NW_011494851.1:3844524-3875702 GCF_000754665.1 Bison bison bison | reverse complement strand
TTTTGAACTGTGGTGTTGAAGACTCTTGAGAGTCCCTTGGACTGCAAGGAGGTCCAACCAGTCCATCCTAAAGGAGATCAGTCCTGGATATTCATTGGAAGGACTGATGCTAAAGCTGAAACTCCAATACTTTGGCCACCTCATGTGAAGAGTTGACTCGTTGGAAAAGACCCTGATGCTGGGAGGGATTGGGGGCAGGAGTAGAAGGGGACGACAGAGGATGCAATGGCTGGATGGCATCACTGACTCGATGGACCTGAGTTTGAGTGAACTCTGGGAGTTGGTGATAAACAGGGAGACGTGGCATGCTGCACTTCATGGGGTCACAAAGAGTCGGAGATGACTGAGTGACTGAACTGAAGAAAATTCTATGAAAATTTCAATCCCCTCCCCTCTCTCTATCTTATCTAAGGGATATAAGACATAGCCTATAGGACTCCAGTTATTTTATCCTAGGGCTTCCCAGGTAGTTCAGTGGTAAAGAATATGCCTGCAGTGCAGGAGACTTGTAGGAGGTGAGGGTTTGATTCCTGGGTTTGGGAGAACCCCTGGAGAAGGAGATAGCAACCCTTCCCATAATCTTTTCTGGAAATTCCCATGGACAGAGGACCCTGGCAAGCTATAGTCCTTGGAGTCCACTGACTCCAAAGAGTCGACCAAATTGAACAATAGCACTTTCACTTTTTTTTTTTTTTGCTACAGTGATTGATTCAGGGGTGGACGTATGACCCAAATGATATAGTCAGAGACTAATGTAAAGATTTGCTTATGGATGTTCAAAGAGAGAAGCACTCTCTTCTAATGGGACTGACAGTTGTAAGACTTGCTACACATGGAACTGCCATGGACTGTCTGCCCTAGCTATCTCTGACACACTGTCTGCAGAATAAAGCTAGAAACAAAAGTAAAGAGAGGCTAAGTACAGGACATACCCAGACCTTTGTCAACATGATTCAACCTCCTTGAGTCAGCTGGGTCTAAAGACCAATCCTTGGACTTTTTAGTTATATGAGTTAAATATTCCCTATTTTACTTTTAAACTCATTTTATTTGGTTGTCTGAGGTTCCTCATTAGCCAGTTACTGCAGAAATAAGGTCTGAATTTAGGCTTTCAACCTACTGGTTGAACCCTCTTCCCCCAAATCTTATGACTCACCTCAGCTCTGCTGGGCTAAATACTACCAGCTTCATTTTTCACATTGATTCTGGAGGTAGAAACCTAAGAAAAGTTCATTGGTGGAGGGCTTTAAGATTTTGAGAAACCATTTAGAAGGTTATATCATGAGTAATGTGTCACAGCACAAATTAATACATTAGACAATTTTGTCATTGTTCCCAAGTCTAGAAATTGATTCTTGAGTTTCCTGGTCCATGGCACTATAAAAAGATGCACATCCATCACCTTACACAGGATGGTGAGATTTTATCTTTGGACTTACCTCAAAGTGACAAATAGTTAATTAGGCACATAAAGCATTTTTTTTTAACATAGACAGTTTTGAGCTTTAAGTTTTGTTGCTGACAGAGGCATCCCAGAGAGTGCAGGGATCTGAACACTAAATAAATCTAGAACCCTCTTCACTGTCTCAATACATGCCAAGTCAGCTTTGAGACTAATTAATCAAAACAAATTTACAATTTAGCCCACTAATAACTGTGCTTGGCAGGGGAGGGGAGGAATGTGCTGAAAAGGGAAACCTGAAAGTGAGAAAGCAGAGCGATCCTGTCATTTTCCTGTCAAGGGCAGAGGTGCAGGGCAGTTGTGTAGCAAGTGCTGGTCCTGTTTTCATTCAGGCAAAGGGGCCTCATCAAGATGACAGCTGGAGATGCAGGTCCCTGCCCCCTTGGTAAATGCAGGGCATCTGTTACCTGTCCTCCAGGATGAGGTTGACTATGGATTGAATGCGCACCTCCACCGCACTCCCCCCACCCCCCGCCAACCCCGAAATTCATGTATCGAAGCCTAACCCTCCATTTGATGATATTTGGAGTTGGGGCCTGTGGGTGATATCAGGTTATAAGGGTGGAGCCCTCATGATGGAATTAGTGCCCTCTTAGCAAGAGAAATGAGAGAGCTTGCATCTCTCTCTGCTCTTTACCATGTGAGGAAGGACATGGCAAGAAAATGGCCTTCTATAACCAGGAAGAGGGTTTGCCCCAGAACCCAACCATGTTGGCACCCTGATCTCATACTTCCAGCCTTCAGAAATGTGAGAAAGGAGTGTTTGTTGTTTAAGCTTCCTAGTCTATGGGTATCTTGTTATAACAGCTCAAACTGATTAAGATAAGGCCTTTCCCTTCCCGAAAAGCATGATCTTTCTAGAAGCTGTCCCTTGATCTGTAGGAAACAAGGAATCCAGGAGACTAAGGCTCTGGAGGATCCATATGTTTCCCCATCATATCTAGTGCAGGTTTTATGGCTCTGGTTACTTGCATTACTGACAAATTCCTACCTCTAAATTCCTAAATCTGCACGTTGAGTCACATGATTGTCAAGAAGCATTTAACAGGAGGCTTCTGTCAGGAATCCTCTGTTCCTTATTAATTCCTGAATGTTCAGGAATTAAGAGGAGAGGCAAGCCTCTGCCAGGACTGAGGAATCGAGGCATTTCCTTCATTAGTTTTTCAATACGGTGATAAGTACCCTCTTCCTTCTTGTGAAACATACGGTAATAGTGATTGTTTACAACTCTCTCTCTCTTTAATATGGATCACCTATGTTTTGTAAGCCTGGAATTTTAATCTTCATTTTTGCTGAGAATAACTACCTTGTAAGACAGTATGTATGCCCACACCATGTTGATTACAACACCTTTGCTCCATCAGAGCTTTCGTCCCCGTGTCTTTCCTTCTTTCTCTCTCTCTCTCTCTCTCTATTTCTGGCTGATTTCCTGGAACGCAAAAGCTGGCTGCGTAACCCAGGAAATATTAGCCTGTCTCCTTCTTTCACTTACTCATCGTCGACACTGGACCACCATGTTCCGGTCCATTAAAGGACCTCAACACATGATCTCACATGAAACCCAGCCTATCTCAGTTTCTAGAATATGATGGACTTGAAGCAGGTATAACTTGGATAGCTACCTTTGCTGCCATTGATTTGGTGTTGACATTTGATGATATTGAGCTGTGATGTCAGCCATTGTCTTTGGTCCTGTAGAACTTTGGCCTTGTATTTAATTCTGGTCCCTTATTTTGGATTTTGGTTTCTTCTACCTTATTGTTTCCTTTCCTCCTTAGCCTCTGTGACTCTTAGCATCTTGTTCCCAAACCATGGCTGTAATTGTTGGAAAATAGCTGTCTGCCCAATTCTTAATGCTGGTCACTCAACAGATATGGTCTGACTTGTTAAGTGACAGAATGCCTAGGAGTTTTTTCTAGCAGGGGATGAGCCCATACATCTGAGTTCTGGTCAACACAATGTGCAGGGATGTGATGAATCACTTCCAGAACTGGCTTCTGTAATCTTTCTGAAAACTCTTATTGGATTCCTTTTTCTTTTTCTCTCTTTTTCAAAAAGATATTTCATTTTTTTTATTGTTGGTTGATCTGGTCTTCATTGCTCCATGTGGGCTTTTTCGAGTTGCAGCAAGTGGGTCTACCCTCTAGTCACAGTGTGCAGGCCTCTCATTGTGGTGGCTGCTCTTGTTGCAGAGTGTGGGCTCCAGAACACACAGGCTTCAGTAGTTGCTGCACTGTAGCTGTGGGCTTGCAGGCTCCAGAGCTCAACTTCAGCAGTTGTGGCACACATGGTTAGTTGTCCCAAGGCATGTGGATTCTAGGACCAGGGATCAAACCGGTGTCCCCTACAGTGCAAGGTGGATTCTTAATCACTGGACCACCAGGGAAGCCCTCCTCTTTCTTTAATTATTGGTTGGATATGGAAGATTCAGTGGGGGATTTGGAGATCCTGGAGGAAGTGAAATGCTAGATGAAAAGATCCCACTTTTGGAATGATTCTGCAGAGCACAGTTCCACGCTGACTCACTTTCAGCTGTGGATATATGAAAAAATACACATTTATTGGCCTAAGACACAGGAATGTTGAGATTGTTTGATACAGCAATTAGCTTGTCTTGGTGAGTATATCTTACATTCATCCATTCAGGTAATAGATATTTACTGAGTACCAACAAGTAATCAATTCTGTGTTAGATACTGGGGTAAAATGGTGAAAAAAATACAGATCTGGCTTCACAGATCTTATAATCCACCAGTGACTAATGGCAGTGGGGATTGAGAGTTGGTAGGAGATGAATCCAAAGAAGCATGATTAGTACTTTTAAGGAACTGATGTCTATTGAATCAGATATGATGAAGTTGGATAAGAAAGGTATTCTAAGATTATGGATCTTGCATTATCAAAGTAGAGTAGTATGTGAAATAATAGGTAGTTTATGTGGAGTAAAGAGGCTCTTTTGGATGAAAATTAAGTATAAAAATGTACATCATGGGAAAAAAATTAGGAATTTCTTGAGTCCTTCCTAGATCTTAGCCAGTAGGCAGATACTCATGTTTCATTCTCCACTCATCAGGAAGTAGGTGTTATCCCCATTTTCTCTTGCAAAGACTAAGGCTCAAGGACACTATGTTACTTGGCTGAGGTTACACAACTATTGAGCAATAAAAGTGGCATTCTAACCCAAACCTGTTTGGCTCTTTCCTTGGCACTATGCTTTGGTCGAGTCAGCATTAATGTTCTCATAGAATCACATGACCGGAGACCATCTCCCTGCCTGTTAGCCCACCTGGCAGCCTTCAGTCTTGGGAATAAAAGCAAGCACTGTGTCGCTCTCTCCCTGGAGAAATAAACACTCCATTAGTTTTTCATTTGCCAAGAGCATGGGTTTTTTAATATTTTCTCTCTCCTTTTATCTCAGGGGAATATCAATCTGTACAGATTTATTATTAATTCCCTAGTAACATGCTTAGCTGCTCAAAATTTTTTTACTGTTGCTTGTAAAAGAAGGCCTGCCTGTTCTTGAAATTTCAGGGACTTCGATCACTCTGGGATGAAATATCACCTTGAGAGACATTATAATGAAAAGGAAAGTATAGGAAAAAGTAACTCCCTCTGCCTCCCACACCGTTTGCCTTTTCTCTGGAACAAGCAACAGCTACTTTTTGGAGACTTTTTTCCCCATCAGACTGATCTTATGCTATTTTTCCACAGTCCTCTCCTTCCAAGGAATATCACACTGAAAATAATATTCCCAGAGGAAAGGATGCCTCTGGCAGATGGTTCTCTCTCCTTTCTCTCTTTTTTTTTTCCCAAAAATGTTTTCATGCCTCAAAGTCTCATTTTTTAATGGACTCATCTGATAATTAGGATATCTTTCATATGCAAATAAAAAGGCACATTTGGGGGGGTGGTTATTCTGAACTATCGAGAACTTTAAAATGAAAATTCAAGAGAGTTATCTTCTGTAGACTCATTTACTTATTTAAGAAATATTGATGTCAGACTTTATTTTTGGGGGGCTTCAAAATCACTGCAGATGGTAATTGCAGCCATGAAATTAAAAGACACTTACTCCTTAGAAGGAAACTTATGACCAACCTAGATAGCATATTGAAAAGCAGAGACATTACATTGCCAACAAAGTTCTGTCTAATCAAGGCTATGGTTTTTCCAGTGGTCATGTATAGATGTGAGAGTTGGACTGTGAAGAAAGCTGAGTGCTGAAGAATTGATGCTTTTGAAGTGTGGTGTTGGAGAAGACTCTTGAGAGTCCCTTGGACTGCAAGGAGATCCAACCAGTCCATTCTGAAGGAGATCAGCCCCGAGATTTTTTTGGAAGGACTGGTGTTGAAGCTGAAACTCCAATACTTTGGCCACCTGATGCGAAGAGTTGACTCATTGGAAAAGACCTTGATGCTGGGAGGGATTGGGGGCAGGAGGAGAAGGGGACAACAGAGGATGAGATGGCTGGATGGCATCACCGACTCGATGGACATGGGTTTGGGTAGACTCCGGGAGTTTGTGATGGACAGGGAGGCCTGGCATGCTGCAGTTCATGGGGTCTCAAAGAGTCGGACATGACTAAGTGACTGAGCTGAACTCAACTGATGCGAGAAGTGCTGTGTGCAAGTGCTGGGTTGCTACTGGGAAAGTAACCTCTGCCCCCATAGAACTTGTAGTCTAGAGGGAAATATGCACATTAAGCAAATAAACAAACTGATAATTTTATAAAGCTATATAATTATCCCATCAGTAAATTAAAATGCGTGAATTTGGCAGGGTACAAGCATGAAACAGTTTTGCTTTTCTCTAGTTAGTACCTTCCCCTAGATGGTTGATTCTCCATTTTCCACTCCTTATTGAGTTTTAGGGGGGGATTCCATAACTTTCCAGCCACTTGAAGGTATCAAGGGTTTGGTGTAGAGTACTTTAGAAATCCTCTCTCTTGTCTGACTCACTGTTTCCCTCTCCTAGCTCTGGCCTGACCTCTGATGGCACTTTCATTGGGGTAGGAACATGATCTCTTTTGGCTTCCTCCCCCCACCCCAGGTCTCTCACTACCCTTTCAGTGTTGTGTGGGGCTGGGAGAGTGCTGGGGATGGGGGGGAGATGGGAATGGGGATGAATTACAGAAAAGGGACAAGACGTTTTTTCAGTTAACTAGTGCTGTATGTGGTTCTCTTGTGACCCTTTGTTGTCACTGTAGCAGCTCCCCTTCAGCTCGCACTCTACCTGCATTGGTGCTCCTGAAAATCGCTCTCTGTGAACGACCCCTTAGCTGCAAGGCTGTTCACTCTCTAGGGAAAGACTTCAGGGAAAGACACAACAGCCACTTCAAGCTAGTTTATCTTTGTGGTGTCTACTCCACCCATGGAAAATGCACATCCTTCCTTGCCACTTTCCTTTCTTTCCTCTTACAGACATTGATTTGGGGGTGGGGAAGGTGGGAAAAAAGGCTAAAAACAATCTTGAGATCTTTGAAGAAGGGTAATAGACTTTCAGATGTCTTCAGATCAGATCAGATCAGTCGCTCAGTCGTGTCCGACTCCTTGTGACCCCATGAATCGCAGCACGCCAGGCCTCCCTGTCCATCACCAACTCCCAGAGTTCCCTCAGACTCATGTCCATCGAGTTGGTGATGCCATCCAGCCATCTCATCCTCTGTCGTCACCTTCTCCTCTTGCCCCCAGTCCCTCCCAGCATCAGAGTCTTTTCCAATGAGTCAACTCTTCGCATGAGGTGGCCAAAGTACTGGAGTTTCAGCTTTAGCATCATTCCTTCCAAAGAAATCCCAGGGCTGATCTCCTTCAGAATGGACTGGTTGGATCTCCTTGCAGTCCAAGGGACTTTCAAGAGTCTTCTCCAACACCACAGTTCAAAAGCATCAATTCTTCGGCACTCAGCCTTCTTCACAGTCCAACTCTCACATCCATACATGACCACAGGAAAAACCATAGCCTTGACTAGATGAACCTTTGTTGGCAAAGTAGTATCTCTGCTTTTGAATATGCTATCTAGGTTGGTCATAACTTTCTTTCCAAGGAGTAAGCGTCTTTTAATTTCATGGCTGCAGTCACCATCTGTAGTGATTTTGGAGCCCAGAAAAAAAGTCTGACACTGTTTCCACTGTTTCCCCATCTATTTCCCATGAAGTGATGGGACCGGATGCCATGATCTTCGTTTTCTGAATGTCTTAGAATCATTTAAAGTAACCTCATTAGTTGTTAAGTAAACAAAGGCCTTCAAGTTTAGACATCAAGAGTATGGGTTTTGAATGAAATGGACCCAGGTCCTATCTTGTTCCAATAACTTGTAAGTTTTGTGATCTCATGAATGTTATCTAACTTCTTTAATAATATCAAGCATCTCTCAAGTGGGTATTACATGCTGATGCATGTGCCCAATTCCTCAGTCCTGTCTGACTCTTTGTGACCCCATGAACTGAAGCTCTTCTGTCCATGGAATTTACTAGCCAAGAATACTGGAATGGGTTGCCATTTTCTTTTCTAATTATTTGCCTATGTTAATGCTAATTATTTCACTATTTTATCTTTTTATCTAATTTTATCTTTAATGACAACATTCTGTTCAGTTCAGTCACTCAGTCGTGTCTGACTCTTTGCAACCCCGTGAACTGCAGCACACCAGGCTTCCCTATCCATCACCAACTGCCGGAGTCTACCCAAACCCATGTCCATCGAGTTGGTGATGCCATCCAACCATCTCATCCTCCGTCATCCCCTTCTCCTCCTGCCCTCAATCTTTCCCAGCATGAGGGTCTTTTCAAATGAGTCAGCTCTTTGCATCAGGTGGCCAAAGTATTGGGAGTTTCAGCTTCAATATCAGTCCTTCCAATGAACACCTAGGACTAATCACCTTTAGGATGGACTGGCTGGATCTGCTTGCAGGGACTCTCAAGAGTCTTCTCCAACACCACAGTTCAAAAGCATCAATTCTTCTGCGCTCAGCTTTCTTTATAGTCCAACTCTCACATCCATACATGACTACTGGAAAAACCATAGCCTTGACTAGACGGACTTTTGTTGGCAAAGTAACGTCTCTGCTTTTTAATATGCTGTCGAGGCTGGTCATAACTTTCCTTCCAAGGAGTAAACATCTTTTAATTTCATGGCTTCAGTCACCATCTGCAGTGATTTTGGAGCCCCCAAAAATAAAGTCTGATACTGTTTCCACTGTTTCCCCATCTATTTCCCATGAAGTGATGGGACCAGATGCCATAATCTTCATTTTCTGAAAGTTGAGCTTTAAGCCAACTTTTTCACTCTCCTCTTTTACTTTCATCAGGAGGCTCTTTACTTCTTCTTCACTTTCTGCCCTAAAGGTGGTATCATCTGCATATCTGAGGTTATTGATATTTCTCCCAGCAATCTTGATTCCAGCTTGTGCTTCCTCCAGCCTAGTGTTTCTCGTGATGTACTCTGCATAGAAGTTAAATAAACAGGGTGACAATATACAGCCTTGACTATACTATACTCCTTTTCCTATTTGGAACCAGTCTGTTGTTCTATGTCCAGTTCTAACTGTTGCTTCCTGACCTGCATATAGGTTTCTCGAGAGGCAGGTCAGGTGGTCTGGTTTTCCTATCTCTTGAAGAATTTTCCACAGTTTATTGTGATCCACACAGTCAAAGGCTTTGGCATAGTCAATAAAGCAGAAATAGATGTTTTTCTGGAACTCTCTTGCTTTTTCCATGATCCAGCGGATGTTGGCAATTTGATCTCTGGTTCCTCTGCCTTTCCTAAAACCAGCTTGAACATCTGGAAGTTCATGGTTCACGTATTGCTGAAACCTGGCTTGGAGAATTTTGAGCATTACTTTACTAGCGTGTGAGATGTTCTGAGGCAGTTACAAATATTACCTCATTTTACCAATGAGAAATGTAGAGTGCAGAGAGGATAATAACTTGCGTAAGATGGCACAGTTATAAGTAGTGGAGCCATAGTTTAAACTGAAATACTCTGACTCAAGCACTTAAAGTATAATCTTTTCACAATACTGCCTCAGTTTTCTTACCTGGAAAAATAAAGAAAATGGTATTTATATAATCATCGTTCAATCCCTAAGTTGTGTCTGACTCTTTTCTGACCCCATGGACTGTAGCCCAGCAGGGTCCTCTGTCCGTGGGATTTTCCAGTTTCCATGGGATTTTCCAATTTTCCAATATTCCAAGAATACTTGACTGGGTTGCCATTTCCTTCTCCAGGGGATCTTCCTGACCCAGGGATCGAGCTTGCATCTGCATCTCCTGCATTGGCAGGCAGATTGTTTACCCCTGAGCCACCAGGGAAGCCCATTCATATCACAGAGCTGTGAGACTTAAATAAAAGGCCACGCACATAAATGTGTGGTGCACAGAAAGCACCGGGGAGATTTTAGCTAAAGTTGTTTAAAATTGTTTTTCGTGTTGGCTGCTTTTAAATATGGAACTACACTTAGCTCATCACTGCACTTAAGTAATTGCTTAAATGCCTTGGCTTCTCCCACAATGATTTTATCATCATTTAGTGTTCTAACTGCAATTTGCTACTTATAAAACCATTTATGACTTTTTATAATTATTAACACACCATTTATGGTAGTTGTAATGTGTTTTCCTTTTGAAAGTTAGTTGTTACAACTTTACATAAATCTAGTATTAATCAGTTGAGAGCCTCAAAGCCAAATGCAACAAAATATTCTTCTAGATGTATATTTAGAGTAATATAAGTTAGCAAGTTTTTGTTCTATGTGTATATATGTGGTGAATGGGTCACATGTAGAAAATACACGCATACTCTGTGTGTGTGTGTCACATACCTATTTGACAGTATAATGTAGTGAGTTATTTGTCATTCTGCTGCTGCAATTTGGAAAATACTATTTATTATGTTAGGTTAATTTATAAAACCAACACATATATTATAAATTATAGTAGAAATAGGCAAAGTCAACTGAAGTCAAAATGTGTCCCAGGCTCCGAAAATTGATTGTTGCATAATAAAATGAACACATGTATATAATGAATATGCCACAGATAAGGGGAGGTAGGTCAGCCATGGAAGCATAGAAGAGGGGAATCAATCAGCAGGGGCTGGTGATCTTCATCTGAGCACTGACCACAGAAAAAGAGGCTTGGGTCACATAGAATCACCTCCAACTCTTTGGAGGCAAATACAATAGGCAGTCCAGTTTCATGTTGCTAATCCATTAAACCAGCTAATATCATGTTCATAATTTGTTCTTCCAGGTATTCTAAGGTATTCTTCCTTAGAAGGAGAATATGCTAGGATTCTGAGGGGAATAACAGTTGTATTTTATGAGGTAAATTAATGAATGGGATTCCTATCTCCTTCATCCTGTTCCTGAGATGGTTCTCTCTGGTTCCCTTTAGGGTCAACCAAGTTTGAACTTCAACTTTCATGAAGTCACTGAGCCCTGGATCTCAGTAAAGTTATCAGTTTTGCTATACTGTGAGGCATCTCGGAGACACTTTCTGTATTTCCAAGTGCACCAGACAACTTTTTAAATCAAATTTCTATTTCAAAATTTATGTTGCTCAAAGCATGTGGTTATGACATTTAATTCTATGCTATGTGAAGGGAAGTCCTTCCCTCTGAAAAGGGACTACAGTTATGACATCTGACAGTGATTCACATGAATTGCTACTAGATGACTTTCATTCATCTTCTAATTTATTCATGTGAGAAACATTTATTGAATACCTTAGGTACCAGATATTCTGAAAAGCACTGGTTATGTAGCAGAAGTCTGTAATTTTTTCTGTGAAGGGCTAGGGGCAAATATTAGGCTGAGAGTCATAAGATCTCTGGTTATAATTGCTCAGCTCTGCTGTTATATCATTATATCAGCCATGCATGATACATAAACAAATCAGTGTGGCTGATAAAATTTATTTATAGACACTAAAATTTGAGTTTCATGTATTAAATAATTTTTAGTTGTTCATAAAATAGTATTATTTTGACTTTTTCCCAAACATTTAAAAATGTAAAAGCCTTTTTAGCTCATGGATGGTACAAAAACAGGCTGCAGGCTGGATTTGGCCTGTGGGATATATTTTGCCAGTCCTTGGTATATAGCAATGAGTAAAACAGATATGATATTTGCCTTTTGGGTCTTCAAGTCTAGCTTATAACCCCTTGGACTAGTCTGTGGAAATTCCATAGTTAATTGGAAATGTGCATGTGACAGCCATTCCTATGGCATGGCTCTCCCTCCCCTACTCAGGGGGCATGGCCCTAATTACATCTGTGGGACCCAGAGAAACAAAAGACATTGAGGCCCATATACTATAAGTCTAAATATTTAAAAGTTATAAATTACTTGGCAAAAGGATAAATAAAATATATTTTATCATATTACTTTCCCCCCCAACTTTATTGACGTATAGATAGATAGTGAAATCGCTCAGTCGTGTCCGACTCTTTGTGACCCCATGGACAGCAGCCAACCAGGCTCCTCTGTCCATGGGATTTTCCAGGCAAGAATGCTGGAGTGGGTTGCCATTTCCTTCTCCAAGGGATCTTCTCGACCCAGGGATCGAACCCGGGTCTCCCGCATTGTAGGCAGACGCTTTACCGTCTGAGCCACCAGGGAAGTACTTATTGACATATAACATTGTGTAAATGTAATGTGTACAGTGTGATGATTTGATACATGCATATTACAAAATATTACTACAATAAAGTTAGTTAACACATTCTTCAACTCACATAGTTACCATTTTGTTGTTCTTGTTCTTATGATGAGAATATTTAAGATCTACTCTCTTAGTAACTTTCAAGTATACAATACAGTGTTGGTGACTACAGTCACCATGTGTATTAGATCTCTAGAACTTAATCTTCTTATCACTGGAAGTTTATACCCTCTGACCAGCATCTCCCCATTTCTCCCAGCCTAGCTTCTGACAAGTACCAATCTTATCTCTGCTTCTAACAGTTTGGCTTTTTAATTGTCTTTCTGAGTCTGGTTTATTTTACTTAGCATAATGTCCTCAAGTTTCAACCATGTTGTCACAAATGGCAGATTTCTTTCCTTTTTAGTGGATGAAATATGTTAATATATATAATGCAAATATATTCTGTATGTTTCTATATTACGTATACATTATTTTACAGAGTAGATATGAATTGTGTTAGAGAAAGGATTGCATTAGTCGCTCAGTCATATCCAACTCTTTGTGACCCCATGGACTGAAGCCTGACAGCTTCCTCTGTCCATGGGATTTCCCAGGCAAGAATACTGGAGTGGATTTCCATTCCCTTCTCCAAAATATGAATTAATGGTTGCTAATTCACAAACACTGCTAAACTAGGAGAGAAAATACCAACTGAAGTAAACATAAAGGAATAAAACATCTATATAGTTAGCTATAGAAAAGTTCTTTCAAAGTTCTTTGAATGTGTCAGGGACCACTGTAAACATTAACATGTGTTGACTTATTTAATGTATTTCAACCCCATGAGATAGATACTATACTTGCATCAATTTTACAAATAAATTGAAGCAGAGAGAAGCTGAGTGAATTTCCTGAGATCACAACAGCTAGGAAGTGGTAAAGTCAGGATTCAAACTCAGGCAAATGGTTCTGACTTTACTTTGGTGTTAAAAACTATTAGTATGTATTTTATGGAGAAAGGTCAAAAGTTGTCACATCAGTTTGACTGCTCATCTTTAGGGATTAGCCATAACTGCAGAAGCAGAATTTGGTCAATTTTTTTTAGTGGTCCTTTTGAGTTTTCTTAGAAACTCTCCTCGTAATAAGGCAGGGATATTTCCCTTGACTTTCCTATGACTGGAGTTTGTTCAGTTAGACTATGCTTACTCTATTTCTAGCACTTTCCATATCTAGCTGTTTTCCTTTCCCTGAAGAACTTGCCAACTTTTCCTTACTACCTATTTGTAAGACTTGTGCATTGTAAAGAACTTTACATGCAAAGTCAAAGAAGCTGAGAACTGCCAAGACTTAGTTGTCTTGTTCAGCCTATTTTTTTTTTTAAGGATAATTCTTCCAATTGTAAACATAGTTTAAACACATCAGACAAATAGAAACAGCTTTTAAAAAACATAATTAAACACATCAGACAAATAGAAACAACTTTTTAAAAACATAGTTTAAACACATCAGACAAATAGAAACAACTTTTAATAAACAATAGGAGGTTTGTTGATCTACAGGCGTATTTGGAGTAGAACAACTGTTTAGCCATTGTTTAGTTTTGAAAATATGTGGGTGTGATTACTTGATGAAGTATCAAGTACCTTCTTCTTTAAGGTTTTCCAAAGTAAGTATAGATCCTTGAGTTTTGTCAGTCTAGCTGATTATACATGTACTTTGTTTTTTAAGTAACTAATTTACCCAGGTTTCTCACCAGTTATCAAATGATTCAAATGTACACAGTGATGACTTATAAAACATTTCAGTGCATTAAGAGAAAAAGAATCTTACCTTATGACTTGGTATTGACAGGGAGACTGTGGGCACTAAATTCATTTAAACATAAGCTTCTGCTTATGTGCCAAATAAGTGTTTTTCCACAAATGGATTATAAAATGGTGCATTTATTGAAATTTATGTGTAGATACAGTTTAATATCCTACATCAAGTCTGTTTCTTGATGTGTGACTTTTTTGGCTTAAAACATCAGTTAGCACACATGAGCTGTGATATTGTTGACACAAACATATATCAAGAGTAGCAGGAACTTCATCTTCATCAGTGATATATCACAGAAGTTTCTTGGGCTCCCCAGTCATCAGCACTAACAGCATGTACTATAATACTCATTTTTGGATTTTTTTAAAATTAAAATGTTTTTAATGCTCACTTTTAAGATGCTATTATCTGATGAACCATCAATTTAAAATGAGCTTTTCAGAAAAATAAGACATGTAAGCTTGTAAAATATAAATATTATATATATATATATGTTTTTAGTTAATTTTTATTAGGATATAGTTGCTTTACCATATTGTGTTAGTTAGTTTCTGCTTTACAGCAAAGTGAATCAGCTATATGTTTACATATATATATATATATATATTTTTTTTGGTTTGTTTTCCATTTAGATGACCACAGAGCATTGAGTAGAGTTCCCTGTGCTACACAGTAGGTTTTCATTAATTATCTGTTTTATACATAGTATCAATGTCTCCTAATTCATCACCCCCTCCTTGGTATCCATATGTTTGTCCTATACATCTGTGTCTCTATTTCTGTTTTGCAAATAAGATCATCTATACCATTCTTCTAGATTCCACATATATTCCTTAATATATGATATTTGTTTTCTCTTTCTGACTTGCTTCACTCTTTATGACAGACTCTAGGTCCATCCATATCTCTGCAAATGGCACAACGTCATTCTTTTTTATGGCTGACTAATATTTCATCATATGCATGTACCACATTTTCTTTATCCATTCCTTTGTTGATGGACATTTAGGTTGCTTCTCTGTCTTGTTATTATATATACAGTGGTGCGATGAACATTGGAGTGCATGTATCGTTTTGAATTATGGTTTTATCTGGGTATATGCCCAGGAATGTGATTGCTGGGTCACATGGTAGTTCTATTTTTAGTTTTTTTAAAAGGAATCTCCATACTGTTCTCCATAGTGACTGTGTAAACTTACATTACCACCAGCAATTCAAATAATTTTATTTGGATTTTAGAAACAGTGTGAAGAAGCCTATCTTGAAGAGGGATGTCAGCATCATGTTGGTGTCCCCCACCTTGATTTACAACTAATTATGCATCCATAATTGAAAAAATGTACCTCTGCACAGAATACCAGGAAACCCTAGAGATTCATCCATCTGTGCACCTGAAAGTGGGTGGACTGAACTATGGAGGTAGAGGGAGAGTGAAGGAAGTGGGGGGGAACTCATGACGGCAGAGAAGGCAGTGAAGCAGCAGGACTTTTTGGGCAGAGGAAGTGGAGGGTGAAGGTGGTGAGTAGGTTGTCTGCCTGGCCATGTGAGCTGCAGCTGGAGGAACCAGTAGCTCTCTGAGGAGACTACACTGAGTGAGGGGAGGCAAAAAAAAAAAAAAAAAAGGAAGTAGGCAGACAAGGAGAACTGAAGAGAAATGTCTCTTGCTGTCTGCCTTTGGAGGTAAAGGGACCACCCATGCAGCCATGAAATTAAAAGATGCTTACTCCTTGGAAGGAAACTTATGACCAACCTAGACAGCATATTAAAAAGCAGAGACAGTACTTTGCCAACAAAGGTCCATCTAGTCAAGGCTATGGTTCTTCCAGTGGTCATGTATGGATGTGAGAGTTGGACTATAAAGAAAGCTGAGTGCTGAAGAATTGATGCTTTTGAACTGTGGTGTTGGAGAAGACTCTTGAGAGTCCCTTGGACTGCAAGGAGATCCAACCAGTCCATCCTAAAGGAGATCAGTCCTGGGTGTTCATTGGTAGGACTGATATTGAAGCTGGAACTCCAATACTTTGGCCACCTGATGCGAAGAGCTGACTCATTTGAAAAGACTCTGATGCTGGGAAAGATTGAGGGCAGGAGGAGAAGGGGACAACAGAGGTTGAGATGGTTGGATGGCATCACCGACTCAATGGAAATGGGTTTGAGTGGACTCTGGGAATTGGTGATGGACAGGGAGGCCTGGTGTGCTGCAGTTCATGGGGTTGCAAAGAGTCAGACACGACTGAGTGACTGAACTGAAGTGATGGACCTTTGAGATCTGCCAACTTGAAGACCACTCCCACTAACCCATCAGCATAATCAAAACCCCAAGTGCTAGATACACACCTCTGAGCTCTGCCCTCCTGCTACTTTTTTTTTTTTAATGTAGCTTCCAACCTTAGCAGTAAGTCACCTTTCCCTAAAGAAACCAAACACTTGTACTATACCACCGTCTTTTTAAAAACAAAAGGAATGCTCCTAAATACCAACCAGCTGAATTGTTAGAATCAAAGTAAAGAGATCTTTGCCTAAATAAGAGTGATATTTGCTACTTTAACTGCACCAACAGAGGCACTTTTTATCAAACACTATGAAAAATCATGGTAATATAGCATCACTAAAAGAAAATGACAGTTTTCCAGCAACCAAACCCAAAGACAGGGAGTATCATGCTCTAACTGATAAAGAATTCAGAATCGCTGTTATGAAGAAATCCAGTGAGCTACAAGAAAACTCAGAAAGGCAGTACAATGATTTCAGTAATAAGATTAATGAACAGGAACAATACTCTCTTAAAGAGATTAAAAGTCTAAGAAAGAACTAAACAGAAATTCTGAAGCTGAAGAACTCAATAGATGAAATGAAGAATGCATTAGAATGCATTGGAAACAGAGCAGGTTATATGGGAGAATTAGTGAACTTGAAGATAGAAATATAGAAATGATTCAGGTGGAACAAGAGAGAACTAATATTTTTAAAATATGAAGAAACCCTATGAGAACTATCTGACTCCAGTAGAAGAGTCAACACAAGAATAATAGGTATCCCAGAAGAAGAGTGGTAGAACAGAGTAGCGATCATTCTTAAAAAAATAATAGCTGAAAACTTTCTAAACCTGGGAAGGAGCTGGATATACAAGTCCATAAAGTTAATAGAACATCTTGTCTAAATGCAAAAAGACCTTCTGCAAGACACATTATATTAAAACTAATGAAGGTCAATGATAAAGAATTTTAAAGACATCCAGGGGAAAAAACACAGTAACCTACAAAGGTATCCCAATAAGTCTATCAGAAGATTTCTCAGCGAAATCTCTACAAGCCAGTAAAGAGTGGAATGACTTATTTAAAGTATTGAAAGATTAAAAACTACCAGCCTAAAATACGCTGTTAAGCAAAGTTATCCTTCATATATGAAATAAAGCTTTCCCAGACAAGCAAAAGTTGAGGGAAATTACCACCACTACACTTGCCTTACAAGAAATGTTGAAAGGAGCTCTGCAAGCTAAAATGAAAAGATGGTTAAGGTAATAATTCACTAGTCAGAATTAGAATACTGTACCTTTTTAAAGAATAGTATATTAAACTAACTACAGCAAAAAGGTTAAAGGAAAAAAGCATTAAAAATAACCATACCTACTACAACTTGGTAATAAAATCATAGCTTAAAAAGATAATTTGTGACATCAAAAATATAAAAGGGGTAAAAAAAAACATAACAGGGGAAGAGAAGGGATGGAACCTTTATAGGTGAATGAAAAGAAATGGCTTTCCATCGAAAAAGGTCTATTTTATCTATGAGATTTTCAACTGAAAAACAAAAACACACAAAAACACAACCTAAAAGTTGAAAATTATGTTCTATTTGATGGACTTTCTGAGAACTTCAAGTCCAGGAGGTAGCCTCTCAGATAGCTCTGAGGAATTGCTCCAAAAAGATGATGAGGAGCCAGGATATATTAAAACCAGGTAGTCAGAACATCAAAAGATTACTGTTAAAGGAAATCAAACAGCTCAAGTTAATGCATTTAGTTCTTTTATGTGTATGCAAAGGTGCAGAAATCTGCCCTCATTGAACTCATTCCTTTGATATCCCCATTAGCTATCTAGGGCTAGTATCCTGTTCTTTCCCATCCTGAGTCCCCTCAGGGTACAACACTGGAGTTGGCTGCAGTGGTTCAGGGCTTGGTACTGGGCAGCCCATTTGTCTCCATCCTGACTTTTCTCAGGGTTCACCATCAGGGGAGACCGTAGTGGCTTGATGGCTGCAGCACCCCTTGTTTACTGATATGGCAGGCAACATTTCGATGTGGGCAAGGGCACCCCACTCCAGTACTCTTGCCTGGAAAATCCCACGGACGGAGGAGCCTGGTAGGCTGCAGTCCATGGGGTTGCTAGGAGTCAGACACGACTGAGAGACTTCATTTTCACTTTTCACTTTTATGCACTGGAGAAGGAAATGGCAACCCACTCCAGTGATCTTGCCTGGAGAATCCCAGGGGTGGGGGAGCCTGGTGGGCTGCTGTCTATGGGGTCGCACAGAGACGGACATGACTGAAGCAACTTAGCAGCAGCAGCAGCAGGCAACATTTTTTATTCACAAGATGTTTTATGTAAATAAACATCATGGTAACTACAAAGCAATAATCTAGAGCAGAGGCACAAAAAGAAAAAAGGAAACACTGAACAAATCACTATGGAAAGCTATCAACTTACAAAGGATGGCAGAAGCATAAGGAAAACAAAACAATGAAAGGCAAAATACAACAAAAAGATAAACTGGCAATAGTATATTCTCACATATCAGTAATCAAGCTAAATATTAACTGAACTCACCAATCAAAAGTCATAGAGTGGCTGGATGGATAAATAAACAAGATCCAACTATATGTTCTTCATAGACTCATTTCAAGTCTAAAGATACATGTAGGTTCAAGGTGGACGGATGGAAGATGCATATAATTATAAATATAAAATTATATAATGATAAAGGGGTTAATACATCAAGAAGATATAACTGTTGTAAATGTATATTCTTCCAGCATCTATGCTCTAAAATATAATGAGTAATCAATAAAAGATCTTAAAGGATAAATAGAAAACCACAGTAATTTTAGGGGACTTCAATATTCCACTGTCAGCAATGGCTCTATTGTCCAGACAAAATCAATAAGGGAACACTGCAATTGAACACATTTTGAACATTGAACCATACTTTAGGAGAAATAGACTTAATAGACACATTCAGAACGTTTCATTCAACATCACAGAATACACATTATTTTCAAGTGGACCTGGAATACTCTCTAGTAGAGATCATAGTGAAGTGAAGTGAAGTGAAGTTGCTCAGTTGTGTTCAACTCTTTGAGACCCCGTAGCCCACCATGCTCCTCTGTTCATGGGATTTTCCAGGCAAGAGTACTGGAGTAGGTTGCTATTTCCTTCTCCAGAGGATCTTCCCAACCCAGGGATTGAACCCAGGTCTCCCACATTGTAAGAAAAATAGGCCAAAAAGCAAATCTTAGCAAATTTAAGAAGACTGAGATCATACCAACTATCTTTCCTAATCATAGTGCTGTGAAACTAGAGATCAATGAGAGGAAAGTAAGAAGGTCAACAAACACATGAAAACTAAGCAACACACTTCTATTCAATAATTGGGTCAAAGGAGAAATCAAAAGGGAAATAAAAAATTATTTCAAAACAGATCAAAATGAAAGCACAGCACATCAAGTGTTGTGAGATGCACCAAAAACAGTTGTGAGAGGAAAGTTTATAGGAATGAACATAATGTAGTAAGAAATTAAGACGATCTCAAAAAACCTGAATTTACACCTCAAAGAACTAGGAATAGAAGAGCAAACTTAGCCCTAAGTTAGCAGGAGGAAGGAAATAATAAAATTAAGAACAGAAATAATAAAATTAGGAGCAGTTCTCAATAGAGACTGGAAGACCACTAGAAAGGATCCACAAAACTAAGGGCTAGTTGTTCAAAAAGTTAAACAAAATTGACAAAATTTTAGCTATACAAATAAATAAATACTAATGCATGTATATGGAATTTAGAAAGATGGTAACAATAACCCTGTATGCGAGACAGCAAAAGAGACACAGATGTGTAGAACAGTCTTTTGGACTCTGTGGGAGAGGGCGAGGGTGGGATGATTTGGGAGAATGGCATTGAAACATGTATAATATCATATATGAAATGAATCGCCAGTCCAGGTTCAATGCAGGATACAGGATGCTTGGGGCTGGTGCACTGGGATGACCCAGAGGGATGGTATTGGGAGGGAGGTGGGAGGGGGGTTCAGGATGGGGAACATGTGTACACCCATGGTGGATTCATATTGATGTGTGGCAAAACCAATACAATATTGTAAAGTAATTAGCCTCCAATTAAAATAAATAAATTTATATTAAAAAAACAAAATTAGAAATGAAAGAGGAAATATTACAACTGATACTACAGAAATACATGGAATCAGCAGTATGGTAATTCTTAACAAACAGTGTAATGAAAGTAACCAAAGTGGTTAAACAACCCACTCAAACCTGTTTCTAAATTTTAATAATAACATTAATGACATAGATAGTATCTTTGAGAGCCTTCAGTTTGACAGACATTGCCAGCATCAATCATGGATGATCACATTTAACCCTCACGTTAGTTCTTTCAGGTGGGTACTGCTAGTACCCCTGTTTCAGAGACACCAACATTGTTCTTAGGTTTAGAAAGATGAATCATTAGGACCAGTGCTTACCGGTAAAATACATCCATAATGGCCAAACATTCATTTATTATGTCACCACAATTCACATCTATCATTAACCTACTGATAAGACATACAAAGAGAAAGGATGGGAATTTTTGATAAACCTTTGTGGGTCTTAATTTTTGAAGAGGAGGCAATAAAAACTAAATTTTATGCCAACTTGTGGTTAAGTTCCCACAAAGATACATTTGAAATAGAGGTATGGACTTGTGATTTAGTCTCATAGATAAGAGTGAATGCAAAGAGAATAATAGAATCTTGTGACTGACCAAGAGCCTTTTGCTACAAGTATTGTGCTGTGGAGGGGAAAGAGAATATGGGACTTCCAAAAGCTGGGAGATTTATGTACTTCAGTTTAGATTTCTTTCAAAAGCAAAATACATTGCCTTTGAAGGAAGTCTTCAAAAGCAGATCCCAAGACAAGGTTCTGGTATATGTATTTTATTTGGGGGAAGATCTTAGGAAATATGGGTTTCCCTGGTGGCTCAGATGGTAAAGAATCAGTGTACAATGCAGGAGACCTGGGTTCGATCACTGGGTTAGGAAGATCCCCTGAAGGAGGGCATGGCAACCCACTCCAGTATTCTTGCCTGGAGAGTCCCCATGGACAGAGGTGCCTGGCAGGCTACAGTTCACAGGGTTGCAAAGAGTCGGACATGACTGAGGAATATCGTAAGGGACCAGGGAAATGAGACAGGAAAAGGAGGAAAGCCAAACACGATTGCATTAATGTGTAATTACTATTTTGGGCACAAGTAGGTTTTAGTTCTACAGGGAACTTTTTAGGAAACTGGAACACACAGAGAATTGTCCACTGAGGAGAAAGCAGTTAGTATAGTTACCTATGATATTCTGTCCATTAGTTGGCAGTTGCTCCTGAGCATCTTACTTCTTGGTATTTTCTGGCTGAGAATGCTCTCCTAATGAGAAAACCACATGCAGAAGTGGGGGGCCTCAGTCATTGGTATATGGAAACCAGCCAGCAAAGTTGCAGGTGACCGAGGGGATATGGGAAAAGCACCACCAATGTCTGCATAATATCCTTAAAATTGGCAACTGGAGTTTCAGTGTCAGTGGTTTTAAATGATGTCTTTTATCATATAGGCTGTGTTCACAGTATTACAATAGACCTCCCAATAAAAAGTGATGGAGTTTGGAGCAATCCAGGATATCTGGCTCCAGAGGTTATGTGTGAGACCTGCCAGTGTTCTCTCTAACTTGGATAAATCACCTTTATTCCCACTCAAGCTTCCACTCAAATAGTTTCAGGTTTCATCTTTTCGGGTTTAAAATAATGGCTAGAGTGAATGCATTCATGTCAATCTTCAACCAAATTCATACTTTACTTAGATTAAGTGTCATCCATCAAAATTGTAATTTACTGGCAAACGTTACCTCTTTCTCAACACTTTGTTGTTACCCTTAGCATTTGGATTTCTCTTCAGGGTCAGATCTGATATAAACTACATTCCCCTATCTCCCATTAAGTTGTTATCTTTTTTAAAAAAAAGTATTGTGTGAGAGTTGCTCTAGTAGGAGAATAAAAAAAAGAACATCAGGGTTGAAAAATAAATGTCAAGTGGGCAGGTAAATTCACCAGTTCTGTGATTTATTTCAATCTATTAGACTTGGCGGCAGGGGAGGGGTGATGTGACTCAAATTCAGTCTCAGCAAAATTAAAAATTACTGTAAATCATGGAACTTTGTGATTGCTGAAGAGTATATGAATCACAAACATTGACTGTTCAATTGGCCAAAGGTTTACTGCAGTGGCTGTGTTAGGTCAATGCTGGCCCTCACTGTGGACTGTGATAGAGTTTGCCAATTTTTAGCATTAGGTGCTTTAAACATTCTATTTTATGATATATGGTCTATGTTTGACTTTATCTGTGAGATAAGAAATAGAAATAAAATGTCTAAAGTAATTTCAACCTGTCTTATATAGTATGAATTATTCCTTTGATTCTTAGCTTTAAAGAATAAACTTGTAAGGCTGTTTTATCTTTATTGACTTGATGATTTGTTTCCGGAATTAGGATCTTACTTCGCTTATCGACGCATGGCAACATCCTTTATTTATACCATTAAAGTGACAAGCATAAATGGGCTACGATTAGCACCTGCCCTCCAAGTCTCCCCAACACAAAAACTTTTCGTTAGAGCACATCACTCCTTCTTGTTTAATCAAACTGGATTCCATGTTCCTGCTTCAAGTTTTATTTATGAATCAGTTGCCTGTGAAATATGCATAGGCATTCAAAATTAGTAATAATGAGTAGAATATATACATATTTTAAAAAATACATGGATCATTTCCTGTCTTTTCTTGTGGTTAAGGCAGACTAGAGGAGCAGCAGCCTCTTACAGCTGCCATTATCATTCTACATTTCTCTTTTATTGCCCATCAAACATGTATAGATTTAATGACCTGGAGAGGGATCAGTGAAATTCTTCACAGCTCTGCATGTTTATTAATGGGCCTCCTGTTCATTGTGATGTGTTAGTGTCAGGATTATGCCAGTGGTATTGCAAGAGGCAATTAAGGGTTTCTTTATTCCTGATAAAAAGGAAATTAGCCACTGATCATCAACACAGAGCAAAACTCAACATCCTGGCAAGTGCATGGAGAAGGAGAAAAGCAATGGCTACAGAGAGGTTAGGAGATGGGGAGATGTTTGATAAGCTTGCTCTATTGTAGGACATGACAAGGAGGAATAGCAGTAGGGACTGTGGAAGAGGAAAGAATGGAAAATAAATGTCATAGGAGCAAAAAAGAACTGGAGCATGGATAGGAATGAGGGTCTTTGTAATGGCTCTTAGTTTCTTTCCTCTGGCAATGAGAACATTCAGTTGATGCAATTAAATTTGTTAAATTTATTTCAATTCCATTTAAGAGGGATTTCTTGATCAACTATTTATATGAATCAATGGAATTTATCTACAGGCATTTAAGAATAATTAGGATTTGATCTCTACCCTTAACAGCAACAAGAAACAAAACAAATTGGAAAAGAGTTTATCAAAGCTTGGGGAAGGAGGGCCATTATCTAACTCAGGCATTTGACAAGCAGTTAACGGAGGGCTTGCTCTATATGACTCCAGCACTATACCCTGTCATTACACAGTCAGCTTTGTTATGGGCTGAATTGTGTCTCATCTCCTCACATTGATGTTCTAACCTGAGGTTTCTCAGAATGTGACTGTATTTGGAGAAAGTTTTTAAAGAAGTAATTAAGGCTAAATGAGGTCATTAGGGTGGGCTCTAATCCAATATGACTGGTAACCTTATGAAAGAGGAGATTAGGACTCAGACCTACTCAGAGGGATGGTCATGTGAAGACACAGGGAGACAGTGACCATCTACAAGTCATGAAGAGAGGCCTTAAAAGAAACCAACACTGTCAATACCTCGATCTTGGACCTCCAGAATTGTGATAAAATTAGTTTCCATTGTTTAAACCACTCAGTCTGTGGCACTTTGTTATGACAACCTTAACAAATTAATACAGCACTGAAAGGAGAAACAATAATCTCACTTAAAGATGAAATTGAGGTTCAGAATGTTATGGAATTAATCTGGATTTTCAAAACTGGCTTTTAGAACTTGAGCATTCAGAACTTGGATTAAAGAAATCCCCATGGTTACTGAAAACACCAGTGTTAAGGACAGGAGCACCAGAATTACTAAAAGGATCTTAGAATTTAATCAACAGCTAAACTTTGTATGTAAATGATTAAAAATTGTCAATTCAAGCAAAGTCAGGGTTTTTAGAAATCTGTGACACACAATGAGAGTAGAGTGTCTTCCTTTATTTATCTTTAGAGAGTCACATTCAGATCATAGTATCATACTTTAAAAAAAATACAGAAACATTAGAACTTTTTTTAAAGAGACTGAGTCAGAGATGGCTGAAGGATTCAATAACAAGCATATCAGAAATGGCCCAAAGGAGGAGGTATGTCTTTCTAAGGATAGGTATTTTCATTTGAAGAGGAAAGAGCGAACAGACTTGTTTTGAATCTGAGTCTGAAGGGAAGAAATATTATATTCTTGTTCTGCTCACCATTGTCTGCTCACCATTATTGTTGATGCAATTGTTCTGCTCATCATTATCATGAAGCATGTATGAATTTCTAGCTTTCAATTACTAATGCTAGGTCTTGGAAGGCAGTGCTGGCTTTGTAACCCCAAATTCCATCTGTGTTCAACACCAACGAGGGAAACTCACTTTGAATTTCACCTGATCTGGCCATAGGCCAAGAGTCAGTCTACACCTGATGGTCTGCAATAATCTCTGGGGCCAAGTTTCTTTCTCCTAAATAATTCCATAATAAGAAGTAGTAGAAATAGCCCCTCAGGCACAAGATTGGAAAAGTCTGTTCATAAGGGAGTGTGGATGCCACTGTCCTTACATGGTCTATGATTTGTCCAGTGTTTGGTGCCAGAAACAGTTTTTGATAGAGATTCTAGCAGATACCTCCAAATAAAGTTCAGTGCAGACTAGTTCTCTTGCACTATAAATATTAATTATTGTCCTGTTAAAGTGTATGACTTTTCCATTGGATCAAGATAGGCACATAGAGCTATTTTAGAGCTGAAATATCTTTGTGATTTTAAGAATTTGTCCTTTAATTTCAATAGGTTTCAAGAAAATGTTCACTATGTATAGAGTCTGAATGTGTCATTATCCTGGGCAAGGCAGTGTCTGACTTTAGAACCTCTAAGCAAAGTAAGGTTTTGAGGCTATGCCCCCCTTTCACCCTTTTGTACTGAAATTAAAAAACAATATTTGAACTGCAGAATAATAATTGCTAGCTTGCACAGCATTTGAGAGTCAAACACTCTGCTAAGTGCTCCTCATACATGAATTCATTCCACTTCTCATGGCAAACCTATGATGTAGGCACTATTTTTACGCTCATTTTATAGTTCATGGTAGAGCTGGGATGCAGTTCTTGGTGGACTGACTCTAGAGTTCATTCTCTTAACAATTATACTATGTTGCTAATAATAATGATAACTTCTGGTCCTTATTTTGAAATATCATATATTAAATTCTCTGTGAATTCATAAATCTTTCTCTCCTGTTGGTGCTCATATTTTGCTTGGACTTTAAGCACATTCTTAGTTTATTGGCTAATCCAACAGTGGCCCTGTGAGAAGACTTGGTTATCTGTATTGAGCTTAAATATAACAAAATGTAATAGGAGGTTCTATTGGGGTGGAAGAGCATGCTATATTCTTTGCCTCTAAAGCCAAAAGGAAGCAAGTGACTTGTGAATCTCTTGATTTCTTTTGTAGGACTTTGAATTCACATTTTTTTCTTAATCAGTCAGAGAGGTCTCTTTCCTTTTAAGCCATTCACCAAACTGCCTTCCTTTCAACATAATGAGCCATAATTACTCAATGATCTGTCAAAGGGTGAGTATCTCTGGGACCTAAGATCTTCATAAAGGCTTTTCCAGGTTTAATTTGCTAATACTCTTAGTTAAAATGCAGTTCTTCCTTTTAGAGCTGCAACCACAATGGGTTTTTAAATAATGGGCTAAAAACGTTATACCTATATAAAGGTTGTCTGATATCTATTTGGGAGCATTGATATATACTTTGTATCTATCTGCTGTTATATCACTGAAAGTGGGAGCAGGGCTATGCTTAATCTCAGACAGATAAAAATTTACTGTCAGCTTTTCTACCTAATGGCAAAATCCCTGGGGCAAAACTCTGCTATGTTCTAATGTAATTTCTGATGTACCCACAGCACACCCCTTCTTTCCTTTGTCAAAGATTTGTTGAGTTGTAATTAGACTGCTGAGGGGAAACTACTTTCTAGGCTGAGACCATTTGGAGACTACCCATTAGCTCCGGGAGTTGGTGATGGACAGGGAGGCCTGGTGTGCTGCGATTCATGGGGTCGCAGAGTCGGACACGACTGAGCGACTGAACTGAACTGAACTGAGACTGAACTATGCTCAAAGTACCAGCCAGATGGGAGGAAGGGGATATATTTATACATGTGCTGTGCTGTGCTTAGTCACTCAGTTGTGACATGAACTAGGGTCTTGATATTACGTGGTACCCATTGTTCCTACAAGTAGTCCCAGTCTTATCACTATAGGTTAATTTTTCTAGCCTTTGGTTGACCTGAGTTCTGTGATTCCTACATATGCTGCATTTTTCTTTGCCTCACTTTAAAAAAAGTTACTGTATTATCATTATTTTAAGGGTCCTATCTATTTTCAGGTCGTGCAAAGTTTTAACACTGAGGTCTTTATCATAGTCTTGTCTCAGCTTCCAATCTGTTGAGTGGCGAGCAGCCCGCGCATTAACATTTAGAATACCCTCGCTGACACAATGACCCAGCGCTTTGCCGTACAAATCTAATCAAATCTATTAACGCCTTACTAGATCAAGTTTATTTCTTCTTTATGGAAAGCAGTTCAGGAGAAATGGTACTGAGGAACAAAGGAGCCGGTGTCTGGTGGGTATAGATGAGGGAGTTTTCCCCTTTCAATTGCCTCACAAATCACACGAAGCATTTTTTTGTTTAGCAATAAACTCTTGAGCTGAAAGTTGGGCTGAATGTAATTTTCTTTCAGGCAAGATAAGGATGGGTAGGAAAATTAGTTGTTTGGAAAGGAAGATGTATAAAAAAGTTTTTTTTTTTTTAAATACAATTTCTGGCTGAAACCCCATGGGATTCTCTGCTCTAATAATTAGCATTAAGATCCACTGTCTTGTGTAAGATAATTCTGAAATCAGGCCTATGTGGAAAAAGTTTCTTATTTATACTTCCATGTGTGGAGGGATATTTTCTACATCATGACCTTGCATTGGATCCAAGTTTGTGCCGACAGTTACATAAAAAGAGAGTGGAAAAAGTAAGTATCTGGGCAGAGGAAGGGAACACAGGTGAAGGAATTCATTGAATACAATTCAGAGGATTATGATTTTGGGTATAAAGTTTTTGGTTTTCAATGCCATAGCAGCACATGCCCACTAGAGGGCAGTAAAAGGCAAGTGCATGGGAGTTTCAGCGGGAAGTTTCCCACAGGCCTGGGTGGGTTTCTTAGATGTAACACATTTATTTCAAAATACTTTCTTTTAAAGATGACTAAAAAGTGGTATTCACTGTTTAGTGGGAGAGGGGTCAAAACAAAGAACTTAACTTCCAAAAATATGAAACTGAAAAAAAAAAATGCTTGAAGAGGTTTCACAACAAAAACCTTTCTTTAGCTATTGTTATCTAAGAGTAACCTGGAGAAGGTAATGGCAACCCATTCCAGTACTCTTGCCTGGAAAACCCCATGGACAGAGGAGCCTGGTAGGCTGAAGTCCATGGGATCACGAAGAGTTGGACACGACTGAGCGACTTCACGTTTATTTTTCACTTTCATGCATTGGAGAAGGAAATGGCAACCCACTCCAGTGTTCTTTCCTGGAGAATCCCAGGGACGGGGGAGCCTGGTGGGCTGTCATCTGTGGGGTCGCACAGAGTAGAGTCGGACATGACTGAAGCGACTTAGCAGCAGCAGCAGCTAAGAGTAAACAGGTATATTTACCTTCACTGATCTTTTAGGTGTGGGTTTCAATAGGTGTAGCGAAGCTGCTGCACACCTCCACTTTCCATCTGCAGTACTGGAAGGTGACTCCTTCCTCTGACTCCAACAGCACACTGTTTTATTACCTTGATGGTATTTATTGCATTGTTTACTACTTTTTGTGCATATATATTTCTCTTGTACTAGTTTGCAAGCTTCTTGATGACAGGAATTTGATCTCAGGCATTTAAAATCCTCCAATCTTGGGACATTGCTTGACTAGAACATAGTATGTTACCAAAAAATGTGTGGATAATCTATGAATCAGTGCATGGTCTTGTTAGTACTCATAAAGTACGATAGTATTTTTATGTGTTTCACTCTTTAGAGAATTTAAAGTGGATAAACACCACATGCTATTTCTCCTCTTATAAACTAGTTAAAGTTATTATGTCTCAATTTTATCTGTTTGCTTTTGAATTTCTGGTCTAATTCAGAGCTAAAAACTAATATTCTCAGATTCATGATGTAGGAGAAAAAAAAGACCACTGTCACTTTAACCATGACCAGTTTTCTTGCATAAAGTCAAGAAGGATTTCAGAGCTTTTCAAATTGATGGGTGTTAGCCTGGCAAGCAGTGAATTCTGGCCTTCAATTCTCAAGTTGTCAGACTGTTTCACAGACGTGCTGCATGATGGAAGGCTATTGAATATTACTCAGACATCAACCACGATGTTATTTTCTTCTGGCACGCACAAAGCACTTTCCCTTTAAGATGGGCTTCTGTGGTTTCCCCTGCCTCTGTGTGTTCAGAAGTCCTATAAAGGAAGTGGGTACCCACTCTGAAATCCAGAGCACTCTCAGCTTTGGCATCCTCATCTTTCATGGTAGGTGGCTCAATGTGGTGCCTTTGAATACACGGCCCCAGTAGGAGCCTTATTATCTGCTAAATATTTCTGGAAACGTTTATACAGAACGTGGAGCACAGCAGGCTGCCCCCACCCTTCCACTGACAGCTAAGCCTTTGAAATGGCAAATGCATGGACCTCCTGAGCGCCTCCACTTGGCCCCTGCTGTTGACATTTTCAAAGTTAACATATAAAATGATTCCATTGAAACTATTTTTGAAGATCTTACTGCCCAAACTTTATCAAGTTTCACAAATTAGCTCTAGGATGACATTTGACTTAGGTAGAGATTGTGAGTTTCAATTGAAAACCTGTTAGATTGTTTTCAAACGGACCCCATTTTCGCATCCCGAACATAATGTTAAGCCTTCCAACACTCAGTTGAGGCTGGTTTCTGACTTTCTGGTATCACTTTCAGACAGATAACTGTCATATATGTTAGAGCTGGAAGGCTCCTCTGAAGACTAGTGGTACAACAACACCTTCGTTTTCAGTTCATTTCAGTTCAGTCGCTCAGTCGTGTCCAGCTCTTTGCTACCCCATAAATTGCAGAACACCAGGCCTCCCTGTCCATCACCAACTCCCGAAGTTTACCCAAACTCATGTCCATCGAGTTGGTGATGCCATCCAGCCATCTCATCCTCTGTCGTCCCCTTCTCCTCCTGCCTCCAATCCTTCCCAGCATCAGAGTCTTTTCTAATGAGTCAACTCTTCATTTTAGAGGTAAAGAAATCAAAACTCTTGGAGAACATCTGACATAACCCCAGAGATCAGACACCTAAACTTTTGGGGGCAACTTTTTCCTCAACAGTTTGATTAATTCAGCCTAGGTGTGATATTGGAGAATGGGATGGATGATGTGTGATTCTAACACAGAATCATACCACGAGGTTAACAGAGCACGCTTGATGGGTAGAGTCAAGCAGCACCATTTCTGTTTTAAGCTACGCTTCTTTATCTACATTTTTTCCCTCTCAAGTCTTGAAAGGGAATGAATGTGGGGAAAGGAACAAAGTATATATAAAAGGAAAGAAACTCTGATTCCAGGGTCCAGTTAAGTTAGGAGATGGTCTGATGAGTAAGGACACACTCCTGGACAAAGTCTCCTTCTTCAATGCTTTTCCCAGAAAGTATGTAAGAAGATTGGGATTAACAAACTACTATATATAAAATAAATAACCAATAAGGATCTACTGTATGGCACAGGGAGCTCTATGCAATGTCTTATAATAACCTGTAATGGAAAAGAATCTGAAAAATACATCTATCTATCTGAATCACTTTTTCTATCTATCTGTACACCTGAAATTAACACAGTACTGTAAACACACTGTAAATTACTGTATTCAATAAATATTAAAAAGCTAGTGGTGGGCTAGCTCAGCAAAGTTCTTTGGTAATAGTGTAAAAGACGTTATTTTCTGTTCGATGGAGAGATCTTACCCAAGAATATAATGCACTGTGTCAGTGCCATCAGTTCAGTTCAGTTCAGTCGCTCAGTCAAGTCCAACTCTTTGTGACCCCATGGACTGCAGTACACCATGCCGCCCTGTCCAACACCAACTCCTGGAGTTCACTCAAACTCATGTCCATTGAATTGGTGATGCCAACCAACCATCTTGTACTCTGTCATCCCCTTCTCTTGCCTTTAATCTTTCCCAGCATCAGAGTCTTTCCCAATGAGTCAGTTCTTCAGGTGGCCAAAGTATTGGAGTTTCAGCTTCAGCATCAGTACTTCCAATGAATATTCATGACTGATTCGCTTAGGATTGACTGGTTTGTTCTCCTTGCAGTCCAAGGGACTCTCAAGAGTCTTCTCCAACACCACAGTTCAAAAGCATAAATTCTTTGGCGCTTAGCCTTCTTTATAGTCCAACTCTCACATCCATACATGATTACTGGATCTTTGTTGACAAAGTAATGTCTCTGCTTTTTAATATGCTGTCTAGGTTGGTCATAACTTTCCTTCCCAGGAGTAAGTGTCTTTTAATTTCATGGCTGCAATCACCATCTGCAGTGATTTTGGAGCCCCAAAAATAA
>NW_011494851.1:3838908-3844424 GCF_000754665.1 Bison bison bison | reverse complement strand
TTCACTCTCTTCTTTTACTTTCATCAAGAGGCTTTTTCGTTCCTCTTCACTTTCTGCCATAAGGGTGTCATCTGCATATCTGAGGTTACTGATATTTCTCCCAGCAATCTTGATTCCAGCTTGTGCTTCTTCCAGCCCAGCATTTCTCATGATGTACTCTGCATAGAAGTTAAATAAGCAGGGTGACAATATACAGCCTTGACATACTCCTTTTCCTATTTGGAACCAGTCTGTTGTTCCATGTCCAGTTCTAACTGTTGCTTCCTGACCTGCATACGGGTTTCTCAAGAGGCAGGTCAGGTGATCTGGTATGCCCATCTCTTGAAGAATTTTCCACAGTTTATTGTGATCCACACAGTCAAAGGCTTTGGCATAGTCAATAAAGCAGAAATAGATGTTTTTCTGGAACTCTCTTGCTTTTTCCATGATCCAGTGGATGTTGGCAATTTGATCTCTGGTTCCCCTGCCTTTTCTAAAGCCAGCTTGAACATCTGGAAGTTCACGGTTCACGTATTGCTGAAGCCTGGCTTGGAGAATTTTGAGCATTACTTTACTAGCATGTGAGATGAGTGCAATTGTGTGGTAGTTTGAGCATTCTTTGGCATTGCCTTTTTTGGGGATTGGAATGAAAACTGACCTTTTCCAGTCCTGTGGCCACTGCTGAATTTTCCAAATTTGCTGGCATATTGAGTGCAGCACTTTCACAGCATCATCTTTCAGTATTTGAAATGGCTCAACTGGAATTCCATCAGCTCCACTAGCTTTGTTTGTAGTGATGCTTTCTAAGGCCCACTTGACTTTACATTCCAGGATGTCTGGCTCTAGGTCAGTGATTACACCATCGTGATTATCTGGGTCGTGAAGATCTTTTTTGTACAGTTCTTCTGTGTATTCTTGCCACCTTTTCTTAATATCTTCTGCTTGTGTTAGGTCCATACCATTTCTGTCCTTTACCCAGCCCATCTTTGCATGAAATGTTCCCTTGGTATCTCTAATTTCGTGAAGAGATCTCTAGTCTTTCCCATTCTGTTGTTTTCCTCTATTTCTTTCCATTGATCTCTGAGGAAGGCTTTCTTATCTCTCCTTGCTATTCTTTGGAACTCTGCATTCAGATGCTTCTATCTTTCCTTTTCTCCTTTGCTTTTCACTTCTCTTCCTTTTGCAGCTATTTGTAAGGCCTCCTCATAGAGTCATTTTGCTTTTTTGCATTTCTTTTTCATGGGGATGATCTTGATCCCTGTCTCCTCTACAATGTCACGAACCTCCATCCATAGTTCATCAGGCACTCTGTCTATGAGATCTAGTCCCTTAAATCTATTTCTTACTTTCACTGTATAATCATAAGGGGTTTGATTTAGGTCATACCTGAATGGTCTAGTAGTTTTCCCCACTTTCTTCAATTTAAGTCTGAATTTGGCAATAAGGAGTTCATGATCTGAGCCACAGTCAGCTCCCAGTCTTGTTTTTGCTGACTGTATAGAGCTTCTCCATCTTTGGCTGCAAAGAATATGATCAATCTGACTTCAGTGTTGACCATCTGGTGATGTATATGTGTAGAGTCTTGTCTTGTGTTGTTGGAAGAGGGTGTTTGCTATGACCAGTGTGTTCTCTTGGCAAAATTCTATTAGCCTTTGCCCCACTTCATTTTGTACTCCAAGGCCAAAGTTGCCTGTTACTGCAGATATTTCTTGACTTCCTACTTTTGCATTCCAGTCCCCTATAATGAAAAGGACATCTTTTTTGGGTGTTAGTTCTAAAAGATCTTGTAGGTCTTCAAAGAACAGTTCAACTTCAGCTTCTTCAGCGTTACTCGTCAGGGCATAGGCTTGGATATGTGCCCGAGAGGAGCTACCCCATGCCCGAGGTCAGGGGAGGCAGCTGAGAAGAGCAACCCCATGTCCAAGGAGTGGCGGCTGCACGGGTGCAGGAGGGCCAAGAAGAGCTACTCCATGTTCAAGGTCAGGAGGGGTGGCCCTGAGGAGATACCCCTCATCCAAGGAAAGGAGGAGCGGCTGCGCTTTACTGGAGCAGCCATGAAGAGATAACCCACGTCCAAGGTAAGAGAAACCCAAGTAAGACGATAGGTGTTGTGAAAGGGCATCAGAGGGCAGACACACTGAAACCATAATCACAGAAACCTAGCCAATCTGATCACACAGACCACAGCCTTGTCTAACTCAGTGAAACTAAGCCATACTGTGTGGGGCCACCGAAGATGGGAGGGTCATGGTGGAGAGGTCTGACAGAATATGGTCCACTGGAGAAGGGAATGGCAAACCACTTCAGTATTCTTGCCTTGAGAACCCCATCAACAGTATGAAAAGGCAAAAAGATAGGACACTGAAAGATGAACTCCCCAGGTTGGTAGGTGCCCAATATGCTACTGGAGATCAGTGGAGAAATAACTCCAAAAGAATGAAGGGATGGAGCCAGAGCAAAAACAACACCCAGTTGTGTATGGGACTGGTGATAGAAGCAAGGTTCAATGCTGTAAAGAGCGATATTGCATAGGAACCTGGAATGTTAGGTCCATGAATCAAGGCAAATTGGAAGTGATCCAACAGAAAATGGCAAGAGTGAACGTCGACATTCTAGGCATCAGTGACTAAAATGGACTGGAATGGGCGAATTTAACTCCGATGACCATTATATCTACTACTGTGGGCAGGAATCCCTTAGAAGAAATGGAGTCGCCATCATGGTCAACAAAAGAGTCTGAAATGCAGTACTAGGATGAAATCTCAAAAATGACAGAATGATCTCTGTTTCCAAGGCAAACCATTCAATATCATGGTAATCCAAGGCCTCCTCAGACAACCATTTTGCCTTTTTGCATTTCTTTTTCTTGGGGATGTTCTTGATTATCTCCTCCTGTACAGTGTCACAAACCTCCATCCATAGTCCTTCAGGCACTCTGTCAGATCTAATCCCTATTTATCACTTCTGCTGTATAATCATAAGGGGTTTGATTTAGGTCATACCTGAATGGTCTAGTGGTTTTCCCTACTTTCTTCAATTTGTCTGAATTTGGCAATAAGGAGTTCATGATTTGAGCCACAGTCAGCTCCCGATCTTGTTTTTGCTGACTCTGTAAAGCTTCTCCATCTTCGGCTGCAAAGAATATAATCAATCTGACTTTGGTATTGACCACCTGGTGATGTCCATGTGGAGTCATCTTTTGTGTTGTTTGAAGTGGGTGTTTGCTATTACCAGTGCATTCTCTTGGAAAACTGTTAGCCTTTTCCCTGCTTCATTTTGTACTCCAAGGCCAAATTTGCCTGTTACTCCAGATATCTCTTAACTTCCTACTTTTGCATTCCAGTCCCCTATGATGAAAGGGACATGTTTTTTGGTGTTAGTTCTAGAAAGTCTTGTAGGTCATCATAGAACTGTTCAACTTCAGCTTCTTTGGCATTAGTGGTCAATGCCTTAGGTAATGTGTTTTGTGTTAACTTCAACTAGAAACACTTATCCAAGTATCTACTGTGTTTAACGCATTGGCTCTACAGCAGTGGACAGAACGGTCTCTGTTCTTATGGATTTGCATTCTTTTTGGAGAAGACAGACAATGAACAGGTGAGAGATGAGGAGTGCTCACCAAGAAATGTTAATCAGGGCTGGGAGATTAACAGTGATGGCAGGGGAGGGGTGACATTTTATCATGGGTGGATGTCTTGGGTACTACTACAGCGACTTCAAAAGGTGCCAAGCAGCTGCTAAATTGCTTAGGCTTTCCTCTGGAGAGTAGTCTGTTATTGCAGATAGGAAATTGGGTCTCTGTCTCCACTGTGGCCCATTCTATCAGCTTCTACCAGCCAAGATTTTAGTCAAGATCCCAGCCTGTGGCCCCCGTCAGTCAGCCTCCTCTCGCCTTGCGCCCCGTCCTGAAGTGAACTCATGGGGTTCTTGCTGCAGCTATGTTCCTGATGCCGCATTAGCTGTCCTGGCCTCGTTTTGCTCTTTTTTGTGAGTCAAACTGAAGAGGCTGCTGTTAAAACTATTTCTGGCAAATGAGGCTCAGACAGTGTTTGAACTGGGTTGAGAACCTGGAACAACAAAGAATACAGGAAACAAATCCATGGCTATATTGGCTGTATTATTGAAGAGCCGTTCTTGAGAATTTTCAGACACTGGAAGAGCCTGCTGCTTGCCCGGAAGATTCTATCTATAGGATGTTGATTTATTATTCTTTCAGTAGATCTACTCATTCCATAAACATTTATTCAATAAATAGCCTACTATAGCAATTGTTTTTGGAGGGTTCTACTCCTTCCTAAAATGTAGGACAGCTGGAATTTGTGAGATATTAATTGTTATCAATTGTTCATCCTTATCTGACTAAGCTTCAGCTTTTTGTCTGTGACAGTGTTTGATGAGGGGGATGGAGAGGAGAAGAGAATTTGAGTTTATAGAGAAACAGAAGGTTCAATGAGAAGGGCCATCTGGAATGCAGAACAAGAGACAAATTTTCATTTTTGATGAATACAAGAGTGTTTCTTTGATATTCACTGTCTTAGTATTTTAGCTCATGTTTCTGTACGAGTGTGATCTTCACAGTATTTAATAGCTGATATCACCCTGGATCCAGCTAATCTACTTAGACTGTGAACACCCAGGACTAGTGGACCCGAGGGGAGCTGCTGATGTCAGTGAGCCTCCATTCAACTTTTATTTCTTGGTTATGAAATAAGTTGAGAGGGGGTAAAGAAGGAATGACTCTTCAATAAGCAAACAAAACTGAAGCAAATATAATGACCTAAATAATGGGGTGCATCCTCCCTAGCCTTAGTCCTGAGGTCAGTTTTGCTAGCCACTTTTGCCTCTGTTGGAGAAGGCGATGGCACCCCACTCTGGTACTCTTGCCCGGAAAATCCCATGGACGGAGGAGCCTGGTAGGCTGCAGTCCATGGGGTCGCTACGAGTCGGGCACGACTGAGCGATTTCACTTTCACGCATTGGAGAAGGCAATAGCAGCTCACTCCAGTACTCTTGCCTGGAGAATCATAGGGACGGAGGAGCCTAGTGGGCTGCTGTCTATGGGGTCACACAGAGTCGGACACGACTGAAGCGACTTAGCAGTAGCAGTAGCAGTTTGCCTCTGTGGTAGCTTTCTTTCTCTTACATCATGTTTATTATTTTTGAATTTGTGACTGTCTTGAAAAAAATACAATGACTATTTAACAATAATTTTACTGGTGTTCTTAGTATAGGTAATGACTTTCATTTGTCATAAAATTTTCAATCTCAAGGATCTTTAAAAACTTACTTCATACATGAAGTTTTATATTTGATTTGCAATGAGAAGTGAAGATTATTCCCAGCACCCAAGTGGATGTTCAGTAAACATTTGTCGAATGAACATTTATGAAAGAGACACTGATGTATAGAACAGTCTTATGGACTCTGTGGGAGAGGGAGAGGGTGGGAAGATTTGGGAGAATGGCATTGAAACATGTAAAATATCATGTATGAAACGAGTTGCCAGTCCAGGTTCGATGCACGATACTGGATGCTTG
>NW_011494851.1:3827148-3838804 GCF_000754665.1 Bison bison bison | reverse complement strand
AGAAAGCATGTATACCTGTGGCGGATTCATTTTGATATTTGGCAAAACTAATACAATTATGTAAAGTTTAAAAATAAAATTAAAAAAAAAAAAAGACAAACCAGAAAAAAAAAAGAGAACATTTATGAATGAATGAATGAAAGCAGGTCTCAGATCAATCACATCCTCCTTTACGTATTCCCTGACAACCTGAGCTGGGTGTGATTTCCCTCTCCTCTGATTTTCCATTCTCTTCTTGTTTGTATTTATTGTCTCACACAGTTTGTTTTCTCATGAATGCATGATGCCATCTTGAATTAGAAGATTCAATTACAAGATTGCATGAATTACAAGATTGGAAGGTGTCTTGTACTTTATACACCCTACTCTCTGGGAGGTGAGAAGTTGAACTAGAAAGAGGGAATGGGATATATAGGGAGACTTGTGAAGGAGAGATAAAAGAAGTATAGAAATAGAAAAGTCAGACTTAATAACTGTTATGGGAAGGTGGCGAGAGGGGAGGGTGAGAACTAACTTATGATTCTGACTCTTTTGAGTGTTAGGATTCTTGAACCTAATCTCTTCCTCAAACTCTGATATGAAGGCAAGGCTGTCTTACTTATGGGGTATGAACTGAAACAGAGGGTTTAGCTACTGCTTTCAGCCTGGCCTTGGTTCAGCCAAGGTCACACAGCTAGTAAGTTACTGAGCAGGGATTATGAACTTGGGGCTCCAGGACATACACTCTGGCTGCAGTACCATGCAGCTTTTTATATTAAATGAGATAAAGCATATGAAAGCACTTTATCTGAAAACTTTAAAGCTACATACAAGTATTAATTCAAATGAATGTTATGGAAATGTTGTGTCTTTGGAACCAAAACTCAAAGTGTGAGGTACAGTCAGTAGCAAAGAAGGGGATTATAAGATACCTAAGGGCAGGTGGCTCCACAAAGGCATGATGAGTAGCCTCCAGTGTGGAAGAGGGAAGGAGGATGTGACCCTTAAACAGCCTGACCAAACCCTTTCCCAGTCATCTCAGGGATGCTGAAAGGCTGAGAAGGGCCTTTATGCTTAGAAATTTGACCCCAGAGTTTTCTATACACTTTAGAGCTGAGAGAGAGGGATAATCACTTTCATATAAGAAGTAAGAAACTTTAAGCCATACTGAGCTTTAACAAAGAATCAGCAATTAGATAAGAAACATTTTGGGAAGAAAAACTTTCTCTCTACACCTCAAATATAATACAAGGTGTGTATTGATGGGTCTTTTTCACCTACGAACTTAAGGCTGACTTTTGTCCTTAGACCTCACTGAGGTTGCTCATTCCTATAGATCAACTGTCACTCATTATTAATAGAATGGGGATACAGCAAAAGCAGTGAATACAGCAAAGGCAGCTGAAGGAAAGAAAAGTATATCTTGATCTCTGCTTGAATGAATCACTTCTTCCATTGTGAACTTCCCTTCCCATTTTATGATGGTAAATTGCAACATTGTACTTTCTAACCAGAGGTCATTTATCTGACATCCTCAGTTACCCAGAACAAAGCAGAGAAAATATTTGAACATTAAAATGAATGTCACAAAGTTCATTCATTAAATCTCTTGTACTTTTCTTTCAGGAGAATTTCTCAGACTTCCCTTTCTCTCCTGTTTCACACACAGTCTACAGGGGCTGGACTGTCTGGAATAGAGCAGCAGAGGAAGCAGCAGGTAGGATAGGAAGCAAGTGGGAGGCAGGTGTGGAGAGGGCACGAGTGATACACGAGAAAGAGTCAGTAAGGAAGACAACAAAACAGTAAGTGTGATGCAGCAGGAATGGAACCTTCTGGTGCTTAGCATTTGAGATTCCATCTCATATTCTTTAGTAATATCTCAGGTTGCCCTCAATACACATATCCAATAGGTTATGGAGTTGCACAACTATAGGCTTGTTATCAATGAAAATGAGTCTTAAAACACGTTAAAAGAGTATAACATTAATAGTAAGTCTCTTTTCCACTCAAAATGAATTTTTATCATAAGACCAGAAGATGGCTAAATTATATGACTTATAGTATGTTTTGTGTCCTGGAGACAGTGGGTTATTCAGAGAAGAAAGGAAAAATATTTTCTCTCTTTCCATGATGAAACAAACTTTTCAAACAGATAAAATTTGTTGGTCACCTTCCTATTTCTTTTTCTTGCCTCAATTGAACACTTTTTGATCTCTCACGAATTCCCATTATAGACTCGGCTGCCTTCATTCTGTCCTAAGCCCTGCCCTGTGGCTCCCTAGCTCCACCCCCAACATGGCCACCCTTAGTCACTAAGGTCTCCAGTGCCTCGGACAAGGCCTGGCACCTAGAAGCATTCAGCATGTCGAAGGAATAAGTAGATAAACAAATGAAAAAAATGTTTTCAATGCCCCTAAATTGCCTTCATAGTTTCTCCAGAATAAAAAAATTTAAATAAATATCTTATTAAAGGATAGTTGATTTACAATATCAAATTAGTATCAGGTATATGACAGTGATTCAATATTTTATAGATTATACTCCATTTTTAAAGAAAATTTTTTATTTTGTATTGGAGGTAAATAATCCTCCTGCCAATGCAGGAGATATGAGTTCCATTCATGGGTCAGGAAGGTCCCCTGGAGAAGGAAATGGCAACTCACTCCAGTATTCTTGCCTGAGAAATCCCATGGACAGAGAAGCCTCAGGGGCTATAGTACATGGCGTTGCAAAGAGCTGGACATAACTTAGCAACTAAACAGTAATAGGTGATTAACTGTGATAGTTTCAAGTGAACAGTGAAGGGACTCAACCATACTAGATTATAAGCCATTTAAAATTATTATAAAATATTGACCATATTCTCTGCATTTTACAATTTATCTTTGTAGCTTAACCATTATATACATAGTAGTTTGTACCTCTTAATTCACTATCCTTATCATGCCCCTCCCCTTTTACCTTTCCCACTGGTGACCACAGTTCATTCTTTATATCTGTAAGTCTGTTTGTTTTGTTATATTTGTTTTGCTTTTTAGATTCCACATATAAATGATAGCATAAAAATATTTGTCTTTCTCTGTTCAACTTATTTCACTTAGTATAATAACCCCCAGGTCCATCCATGTTACTGCGAGTGGCAATATCTCATTTTATTTTTGTGGCTGAGTAGTGTCCCTGGTGGCTCAGAGGGTAAAGTGTTTGCCTGCAATGCAGGAGACCTGGGTTCGATCCCTGGGTCAGGAAGATCCCCTGGAGAAGGGAATGGCAACCCACTCCAGTACTCTTGTCTGGAAAATCCCATGGACAGAGAAGCCTGGTAGACTACAGTCCATGGGATCACAAAGAGTCGGACATGACTGAGCGACTTCACTTTCAATGTCCCATTGTATCTGTGTGTGTAAATATATATATACACACCGTATCTTATTTATTCATTCATTTATTGATGGATGACTTAGGTTGCTTACACAGCTTGGCAATTATAAGAAATGTTGCTATGAATATTTGGATATGTGTATCTCTTTGGGTTGGTGTTTTTGCAGAACTCTTTAAATGCTTTCCAGGAACTCAGAGGAAGGCAATCTGATTGAATTCAAAATGAACATGTTCATGATCAAAAGTCTATTAACTTTTTGGGAAGAATTTGCATTGCTAAGGAGAATGTTTAATAACCCAAATTAATATCTAATTTATAGACTCTTAGGCAAAAGAACAAGTTGAGACAACACACAAACAGGGAGGTTTAATAATATCAGGCAGAAGATGGCTGACTAGGCAAGATTAACTTTTTTGGGAATCTGTTCCCAGGGTGAGAGTCATTTAAATTCCCTCTACCTTTATATAACTTCTTTCCACTCTCTCTTCTAAACTAATAGTTTCTCTATGAGCACACAAATGTTTTCTGGACTGCTTTTATGTTTCAGTAAAATAGAGCATAGGACAAGAGTGATGACAGCCATTTGTGTGAATGGGCCATTGCTAAGTCAGGGACTGTTTGCAGGAGAGATAGACTTGGGTTTTTGTTGCAGAGGAAGCTAGCTTTGTCAGAGTCGTTCAGATTCAACTGTAGAAACTTGAACAGCTTGTGTGAGCATGGGTCACATGCCCAATATCAGTTTCTGGCTGAGTCCTATAAATTTAAGACTAGACTCTGGATCAGTGTGTGTGTGTGTGTGTGTGTGTGTGTGTGTGTATGAGTGGGAAGGGCAAGGCTGGAAAAGGTGGAGTGTGGAATGAAAAGAAGGGCTGAGATTGTCTTCTGTCTCTGGAGAACAGGAATCAGCCTTTCTTTTCTTCCTTCCTCCCTCCCACCTCCTGTACCTTCCTCTCTCTCTGCCTCTTTCCTGTCCTTCATGTAACAGTATTTATTGATCGTCTTTCATATGCTTGGCCTCTTTCCTACAGTTTTGTTGCATTTGGATGTTGATTTTGTTCTGAGCCACAGCAGGTTATAAGTCAGTAAGATCCTGGTTTTACTTGATTTTCTGGAACCAACCAACCAATGCCTAGGGGTTGGTGATTGTTTTGCAATCCTGGGATGTTTAAGGGATGACTCCTTTGTAAAAACCTAGAAGCTGTCAGTACTTTTATGCCTTATCAATTTCTTCTATTCAGGGTATCAAAGCAATGAAAGAGTTGATGAAAGTTTTTCACAGAAGATTTCTCAATGAGAGGAATAGATCAAGGAGAGGTGGCTCAACAGTGCCTAAATAAGACTTGAACAAAAATTTGACTAATTACCTACTGATTCATATGCATTCCCTTAACTTTTTCTGGTAGCTCAGCTGGTAAAGAAACTACCTGCAATGCAAGAGATCCCAGTTTGATTCCTGGGTTGGGAAGATCCACTGGAAAAGGGCTAGGCTACTTACTCCAGTATTCTTGGGCTTCCCTTGTGACTCAGCTGGTAAAGAATCTGCCTGCAATGTGGGTAACTTGGGTTCTATCACTGGGTTGGAAAGATCCCCTGGAGAAGGGAAAGGCTACCCACTCCAGTATTCTTGCCTGGAGAATTCCACAGACAGTCCATGGGGTCTCAAAGAGTCAAACACAACTAAGCAACTTTCACTTTCAGGATTGAGTTTGGCATTCATATGAATATTTATTTTTGATATATCTCTTTCCAATTCTGGAGTAACTTTTAGATTATAACAATGGCTAACATTTATTGTGCCCTTAGTAGTTACTGGGAATTGCACTAAGCACTTCACAATAACCCCATGAGATAGGTACTGTTATCTAGATTCTGCAGACAGGGAAATGAAGTCAAGAAAGGTCAAGTCCTTTGCACACAGTCGTATAGATAGTAGGTAATAAAACCTGTTTTAAGAGTCCAGAGCCCCAGTTTCAGCCATGCATACACCTTATCTCTGATCTGAAGAATATAGACATTTAGAATGAGAGTTATGGCTATGCCATTATGATTAACAGTTATACTTATGTCTATGTATTTTTCATTGAACACATTATGTGTGCATTTTTCAAGATTTTGTTAAATTACCTCTGGACGTGAATGAAATTGGTGAAAGGAATAAAATACATTCTGCCTTAAACTGAAAATTTCTGTATCAGAAAGAAGAGACTGGTAAAAAACTGTTCTGGTATTTTCTTCTCTTTTTCTATTGCTATTCTGAGCAAGAGAAAGATGGGTTTCTGACCTCTTTTTCTTGCCTTCTACTTAAATAGTATACTCTGACAGCCACATAGAGATTAGTCAGTGTAAGGAAAATCAAAGCTATTCCCTATTTGAAAAGGTTACTGAGGTAAATTATTTTTTTCTCCTCTGAAGATCTTTAAACAAACTAACAAGGACACAGACACAGACACACACACACACACACACACACACACAGACACACACACACACACACACACACATACACACACCTATGAATGTTCATTTCAGAAAAATTAGAAACCTCTGGGGAACTTTAAGGCTAGAATAGATTCCTTTACCTGCCTGAGTGTGGAAAGGAAAGCAGATAATCTTTGTTCTTTGTAACTCTGATATTTTTCTCCTGTAGAGGTTACTGCCCGGTTCTGTGGACAATGCATAGAATCACAATAAAAGACTTTAGTTTCTGTCCTAAGACCTTTGATTACATGGCAGAGCAATGATTTTAGTCATGCCTTTGACTTTTGAAAAACAGAAGTTAGGGTTTGCTGGCTTAAGGCTGCACATTTTAAGAACCATAGAAAGATGTGTTCTTTCTATGGTTCATGTTATTTCTTTGGGAATAAGTTAAGATTTTGGTGGAAGACAGTTAAATATTTGAAATGACTGAAAAGTAGGAAGCTTTGCCCTTTCTAAAGAACATAATGATAGAGTTTGCTCAAAGGAATCTTATTTTTTTCTTAAATAGTATAATGATTCACCAAGATTCTCTCACCAGTTTCCCTTGTCATTATATCAGGTACAATAATGATTCCCTAAAGAAGTTCACATTTCAATTCCCAGAACTGTGAATATGTTAGTTCATGTGGTAAAAAGAATTTTTGCTGATATGATTAAGAATTTTGAGATGGGGAAATTATTCTGGATTATTTAGGCCCGAATAATCATTAGAGTTTTTAAAAGTGAAATAAAGAGGCAGGGGAGGGAGGTTAAAGTGAGATTTGAAGATGCTACACTGCTGGATTTAAAGATAGAGAAGGGGGTCATGAGAAGGGGGCTTCTAGAGATTGGAGACAACCTCTAGAAGCTGGAACAGCGAAGGAAACGGATTTCCTCCTACTGCCTTCAAAAAGAATGTAGTCCTGCTGATATGCTTGATTTGAGCTCACTTCCATGCTCTGAATGTTTGTGTCCCTCCAGAATTCATATGTTGAAATCTTAAGGCCCAGTATGATTGTATTAGGAGGTAGGGCCTTTGGGAGATAATTAGGTCATGAGAACGAAGTCCTCATGTGAGAGAATAGAAAAAATTATCCTGGTACAGAGCTCCTAAAAGCTCTTTTAATTTCATAAATGATAAGAGCACCAGGACCATCTTTTGTTCTATTATTTGTTTTACTTTTGTTCAACTCTTTGACTCTGGCTTCTGACACAGAGTTCCTATATCTCTAGGGATTTACTGGGTAATAGTAATGTCTTTTGTTCTGATTCCTGGGTCACTCCTAGATGGAGACTGGTCACCAGAAAGAGCAGGCTTGGAATTTTCATCCCATATCTCTCATTCTCCAGAGAGGGACAATGGGCTGGAAATGGAGTTAATAACTGATCATACCTACCTGATGAAGCCTCTGTAAAAATCTCAAAAGAATAGGTTTGGAGAGCCTCCAGTTTGGTGAACAGGTGGAGGTACTGGGAGGGTGATGTGTCCAGAGAGGGCATGGAAGCTCCCACATAACTTGCCCCATATATTACCTTCATCTGGGTGTTCATCTATATCCTTTATCATGTCCTTTTATAATAAACCAGTAAATAGTGAGTGAACTGTTTTCCTGAGTTCTGTGAGCCAGTCTAGCAAATTAACTGAGCCCAAGGAGATATATAGTCTGATGTATACTTGATTGGTCAGAAACACAGGTGACAACCCGGATTTGTGATTGACATCTAAAGTGGGGGAGGGAGGCAGTCTTGTGGGATGGAATACTTAACCTCTGGGATCTGATGCCATCTCCAGGTAGACAGTGTCAGAACTGAGTTAAATTGTAGGATACCCAGCTGGCATGACAGAGAATTCCTTGTTGTGGGGAAAACCCCCACATATCTGGTATCAAAAGTGTTGCAAGTGGGGCAGTAGGGTGAAGAAAAAAGAGAAAAAGCAGAGGAAAACTGAGCTTTTCCTTGAAACACCTACAAGTATTACTGATCCTTATAATGATGTTTCTGAGGAACTGTGGTATATTGACATACTTTCCTGTCATCAATAAGAGGTAAAATTACTGCTTAGTGCATTTTACTGACTATCTGAGGGTTTCCCAGGTGGTGCCAGTGGTAAAGAATCTTCCTGCCAATGCAGGAGACACAAGAGACTCAGGTTTGATCCCTGGGTTGGGAAGATCCCCTGGAGTAGGAAATGGCAACCCACTCCAGTATTCTTGCCTGGCTGGTATCACAAAGAATTGCTTGTTGTGGGGAAAGACCCCACATATCTGGCATCAGAAGTGGGGCAATAGTGTGATGGTAAAAGAGAAAAACTAGAGGAAAACTGAGTTTTTCTTTGATATACCTACAAGTGTTACTGATCCTTATAATGATGTTTCTGAGTAACTTTGATATATTAACTGTGATATATATAGTAACTGTGATGTATTATACTTTCCTGTCATCAGTAAGAGATAAAATTATCACTCAGTGTATTTTACTGATTATATGAATATTGGCAATCCACAGGAGCCAAATATATTAGTTGATGTTGTGATATTATGAGGGAACTGAGATCTTGGAATCACAAACCCTGAGTTCTAATCTGTGTAGTTCTCATAGGCTCATGGAATTTTGGGAGTGAAAAACTCAGCTACACCTCTTTCATCTCACAGATGGGCACAGCCCGTTTGCATCCGCCTTTCTATCTGTAAAATGGGATTATGTAATATTACCTTTCTAATAACTTCAGGAGACTTGACAGCCTTCAGGGACTTAAAATGTCATACTGTATTTAAAATATTTTGCCAGCTTAGTCCACTAGAGATGTGTAAGTTTTTATTAGCAGTTCGTATACTTAATAGGAGAAGGCACCGACAACCCACTCCAGTACTCTTGACTGGAAAATCCCATGAATGGAGGAGCCTGGTAGGCTGCAGTCCATGGGGTCCTGAAGAGTTGGACATGACTGAGCGACTTCACTTTCACTTTTCACTTTCGTGCTTTGGAGAAGGAAATGGCAACCCATTCCAGTGTTCTTGCCTGGAGAATTCCAGGAACGGGGGAGCCTGGTGGGCTGCCGTCTATGGGGTCGCACAGAGTCGGACACAACTGAAGCGACTTAGCGGTAGCAGCAGCAGAATATTTAATAATCTGGAAGGCACTATTCTTGCCAGTGCTGGATAATAGAGAAATGGCCATGTAAGTAACACTACAAGACCTTGAAAGTGCACTTCTGCTGGCTTTGGTAGGTGACGATGAGAGTGTCTTTTTCTGTCCTCCATTTAGCCCCACTTTGCCTTTCACTGATAGGCTTGCCAGTTTCTTTCTTTCTTTTTTTTCTATCTAGAGAGCACAAACCTGTACACTATGACCAATGATATCCTTTTCTCCTTCCTGTTTCATTTCTCAGTCCCTTAGGTGGAGGGGATACTTGTCTCTGGAGGGCAGTTCTATCTTATATGTCTGGGACCTGGTTTTTTTCATAGGAAGTACAAGTAAATGAGAAAAATAACGTTTAAATATCAGACTTTTGCTTTAAAGACAACTGTCAATAATGAACTCTGTTTTATTGAGAGATATCAGTAAAACTTTGTTTCCACTCTGTGCTAAGCATTTCAATTTGGCAACTATTGTTTATTACTTTTAATGTTCTCATTAACCAAGTGCTTTTGAATGAGCCTTTGAGATACATTATTTCAGCATCTGAAAGTCAAGATTGAGGAAGCATGCTGTTCCAGCATATTCTGCCAGCTTAAAGGAGCTAATGTAGTTTCCAAAAGTGCCTATTTAGAAGCAGTTAAATGACCACAGATATCAGGCATAAGCAAGTGTGTAATACAAAACTATGTGGTGCTGGAACAGTGACTGCGTGGTGCTGAAGCGACTTTGAGGAGATACCACATGTCCAAGGGCAAGGAGAAACCCCAGCAAAATGGTAGGAGAGGTGAAGCTGCATTTAGAATCAAACCCCATACCTGCCAGAGACACTCAGAGGGCTCAAACATATCTTGTGCACACCAGGACCCAGAGATCCCACAGAGACTGAGACAGAACTGTGTTTGAGTGTCTCTTGAAAGGTACAGGTCAGCAGTGGACTGCTTCAGGAGCAGAGGTTCTGGGTGGAGTAGACCTGGGTATGGCATAAGCCCTCTTGGAAGAGGTCACCATTAACCCTACCATAGAGCTGCCAGAATTTACACAGTCTGGGGAAACAGACTCTTGGAGGGCACAAACAGAAACTTTTGTGCACCAGGACCCAGGAGAAAGGAGCAGTGACCTCACAAGAGACTGACCCAGACTTGCCCTTGAGTGTCCGGGAGTCTCTGGTTGGAGGCATGGTTGGGTGGTGGCCTGCTGCAGGGTTGGAGGTACTGAGTGCAGCAGTGTGTACATGAGACCTTTTGAAGGAGGTCACCATTATCTTCATTAACTCCACCATAGATTGGCCTCAGGTTAAGTAACAGGGAGGGAACACAGCCTCACCCTTAAACAGAAAATTGGATTAAAGATTTACTGAGCATGGCCCAGCCCATCAGAACAAGACCCAGTTTCTCCTTCAGTCATTCTCTCCCATCATGAACCACAACTGTGGTGCAGGAGTGGCCAAAAGGAGATACCCCACGTCCATGGTCAGGAGTGGCGGCCATGAGGAGATACTCCAAGTCCAAGGTAAGAGAAACCCAAGTAAGAGGGTAGGAGCTAAGAAAGGGCATCGAAGGGCAGACAGACTGAAACCACAATCACAGAAAACTAGCCAAGCTGATAACATGGACCATAGCCTTGTTTAACTCAATGAAACTAAGCCATGCAGTGTGGGACCACCCAAGACAGCTGGGTCATGGTGGAGAGGTCTGACAGAATATGGTCCACTGGAGAAGGGAATGGCAAACCACTTCAGTATTCTTGCCTTGAGAACCCCATGAACAGTATGAAAAGGCAAAAAGATAGGACACTGAAAGATGAACTACCCAGGTCGGTAGTTGTCCAATATGCTACTGGAGATCAGTGGAGAAATAACTCCAAAAGAATGAAGGGATGGAGCCAGAGCAAAAACAACACCCAGTTGTGGGTGTGACTGGGGATAGAAGCAAGGTCTGATGCTATAAAGAGCAATATTGTGTAGGAACCTGGAATGTTAGGTCCATGAATCAGGGCAAATTGGAAGTGGTCAAACAGGAAATGGTAAGAGTGAACGTTGACATTCTAGGAATCAGAGAGCTAAAATGGACTGGAATGGGTGAATTTAACTCAGATGGCCATTATATCTACTACTGTGTGCAAAAATCCCTTAGAAGAAATGGAGTAGCCATCATAGTTAACAAAAGAGTCCAAAATACAGTACTTGGATGCAATCTCTGAATGAGAGAATGATCTCTGTTCATTTCCAAGGCAAACCATTCAATATCATGGTAATCCAAGTCTATGCCCTGAGCAGTAACACTGAAGACGCTGAACTGGAATGGTTCTATGAAGGCCTACAAGACCTTTTAGAACTAACACCGCCAAAAGATGTCCTTTTCAATAAGGGGACTGAAATGCAAAAGTATGAAATCAAGAAATATCTGGATTAAAAGGCAAATTTGGCCCTGGAGTACAGAATGAAGCAGGGCAAAAGCTAATAAACTTATGCCAAGAGAACACACTAGTCATAGCAAACACCCTCTTCCAACAACACAAGACAAGACTCTACACATGGACATCACCAGATGGTCAACAGCGAAATCAGATTGATTATATTCTTTGCAGCCAAAGATGGAGAAGCTCTATACAGTCAGCAAAAACAGACCGGGAGCTGACTGTGGCTCAGACCATGAACTCCTTATTGCCAAATTCAGCCTTAAATTGAAGAAAATAGGGAAAACC
>NW_011494851.1:3825144-3827048 GCF_000754665.1 Bison bison bison | reverse complement strand
GCAAACACCCTCTTCCAACAACACAAGACAAGACTCTACACATGGACATCACCAGATGGTCAACAGCGAAATCAGATTGATTATATTCTTTGCAGCCAAAGATGGAGAAGCTCTATACAGTCAGCAAAAACAAGACCGGGAGCTGACTGTGGCTCAGACCATGAACTCCTTATTGCCAAATTCAGCCTTAAATTGAAGAAAATAGGGAAAACCACTAGACTTTTCAGGTATGACCTAAATAAAATCCCTTATGATTATACAGTGGAAGTGAGAAATAGATTTAAGGGACTAGATCTGATAGACAGACTGTCTGATGAACTATGGATGGAATTCATGATATTGTACAGGAGACAGTGATCAAGACCATCCCAAAGAAAAAGAGAAGCAAAAAAGCAAAATGGCTGTCTGAGGAGGTCTTACAAAGAGCTGTGAGAAGAACAGAAGCTAAAGGAAAGGAGAAATGGAAAGATAAACCCATTTGAATGCAGAGTTCCAAAAAATAGGAAGGAGAGATAAGAAAGCCTTCCTCCATGATCAATGCAAAGAAATAGAGGAAAAGAATAGAATGGGAAAGAATAGAGATCTCTTCAAGAAACTTAGAGATACCAAGGGAACTTTTCATGCAAAGATGGGCTCAATAAAGGGCAGAAATGGTATGGATGTAACAGAAGCAAAAGATATTAAGAAGAGGTGGCAAGAATACACAGAAAAAGTGTACTAAAAAGATCTTCATGACCAAGATAATCACGATGGTGTGATCACTCACCTAGAGCCAGACATCCTGGAATGTGAAGTCAAGTGGGCCTTAGGAAGCATCACTATGAACAAAGCAAATGGAGGTGATGGAATTCCAGTTGAGCTATTTCAAATCCTGGAAGATGATGTTGTGAAAGTGTTGCACTCAATATGCCAGAAAATCTGGAAAACTCAGCAGTGGCCATAGGACTGGAGAAGGTCAGTTTTCATTTCAATCCCCCAAAAAGGCGATGCCAAAGAATGCTCAAATTACCGCACAACTGCACTCATCTCACATGCTCAAAAGTCAAGTAATGCTCAAAATTCCACAGACTAGACTTCAGCAATATGTTCAAGCAGATGTTCAAGCTGATTTTAGAAAAGGCATAGGAATGAGAGAACAAATTGCCAACATCCGCTGGATCATTGAAAATGCAAGGGAGTTCCAGAAAAACATCTGTTTCTGCTTTATTGACTATGCCAAAGCCTTTGACTGTATGAACCACAAGAAACTGTGGAAAACTCTTCAAGAGATGGGAACCCAGACAACCTGATCTGCCTCTTGAGAAATCTGTATGCCGGTCAGGAAGGAAGTGTTAGAATTGGACATGGAACAACAGACTGGATCCAAATAGGAAAAGGAGTACGTCAAGGCTGTGTATTGTCACCCTGCTTATTTAAATTATATGAAGAGTATTGGCACCCCACTCCAGTACTTCTGCCTAGAAAATCCCTTGGACGGAGGAGCCTGGTAGGCTGCAGTCCATGGGGTTGCTCAGAGTCGGACAGGACTGAGCGACTTCACTTTCACTTTTCACTTTCATGCATTGGAGAAGGAAATGGCAACCCACTCCAGTGTTCTTGCCTGGAGAATCCTGGGGACGGCGGAGCCTGGTGGGCTGCCGTCTATAGGGTCGCACAGAGTTGGACACGACTGAAGCGACTTAGCAGCAGTAGCAGCAGCAGTATATCATCAGAAACGCTAGGCTTGAAGAAGCACAAGCTGGAATCAAGATTGCTGGGAGAAATATTAATAACCTCAGATATGCAAATGACACCACCCTTATGGCAGAAAGGGAAGAAGAACTAAAGAGCCTCTTGATGAAAGTGAAAGAGGAGAGTGAAAAAGTTGGCTTAAAGCTCAACATTCTGAAAACTAAGATCATGGC
>NW_011494851.1:3819242-3825044 GCF_000754665.1 Bison bison bison | reverse complement strand
AAAAGATGCTTACTCTTTGGGAGGAAAGTTATGACCAACCTAGACAGCATATTAAAAAACAGAGACATTACTTTGTCAGCAAAAGTCCGTCTAGTCAAGGCTATGGTTTTTCCAGTGGTCATGTATGGATGTGAGAGTTGGGCTATAAAGAAAGCTGCACACCAAAGAATTGATGCTTTTAAACTGTGGTGTTGGAGAAGACTCTTGAGAGTCCCTTGGACTGTAAGGAGATCCAACCAGTCCATCCTAAAGGAGATCAGTCCTGGGTGTTCATTGAAGGACTGATGCTGAAGCTGAAACTCTAATACTTTGGCCACCTGATGCAAAGAGCTGACTCATTTGAAAAGACCCTGACGCTGGAAAAGATTGAGGGCAGGATTAGAAGGGGACGACAGAGGATGAGATTGTTAGATGGCATTGCCGACTCAATGGACATGAGTTTGGGTAAACTCTGGGAGTTGGTGATGAACAGGGTGGCCTGGCATGCTGTGGTAACTGTGGCCGCAAGAAGTCGGACAAAACTGAGCAACTGAACTGAACCCATCAAGAAGATTCCATAAGCCTCTTATCTTTCTCCATCAGAGGGTAGATAGACTGAAAATTACAATCACTGAAAGCTAATCAATCTGATCACTTGGTTCACAGTCTTGTCTAACTCAATGAAACTATGAGCTATGTCGTGTAGTGCCACCTAAGATGGACGGGTCATGGTGGAGAGTTCTGACAAAATATGGTCCACTAGAGAAGGGAATAGCAAACCACTTCAGTATTCTTGCCTTGAGAACCCCATGAATAGTATGAAAAGGCAAAAAGATAGGACACGGAAACATGAACTCTCCAGGTCCGTAGGTGCCTAATATGTTACTGGAGATCAGTGGAGAAACAACTCCAGAAAGAATGAAGAGACGGAGCCAAAGCAAAACCAACACTCAATTGTGGATGTGACTGGTGATGGAAGTAAAGTCCGATGCTATAAAGGGCAATATTCCATGGGAACCTGGAATGTTAGGTCTGTGAATCAAGGCAAATTGGAAGGGGTCAAATAGGAGATGGCAAGAGTGAACATTGCATTTTAGGAATCAGCCAAATACAATGGACTGGAATGGGTGAAGTTAGCTCAGATGACCATTATGTATACTACTGTAGGAAAGAATCCCTTAAAGGAAATGGAGCAGCCATCATAGTCAACAAAAGTGTCTAAAATGCAGTACTTGAATGCAATCACAAAAATGACAGAATGATCTCTGTTCATTTCCAAGGCAAACTATTCAATATCACACTAATCTGAGTCTATGCCCTGACTAGTAATGCTGAAGAAGCAGCAGTTGATGGTTCTAGGAGGATCTACAAGACCTTCTAGAACTAACACCCAAAAAAGATGTCCTTTTCATTATAAGGGATGGAATGCAAAAGTAGGAAGTCAAGAAACACCTGGAGTAAGAGGCAAATTTAGCCTAGGAGTACAGAATGAAGCAAGGCAAAGGGTAATGGAGTTTTGCCAAATGAATGCACTGGTTATAGCAAACACCCTCTTCAATAACACAAGAGAAGACTCTACACATGGACATCACCAGATGGTCAATACCAAAATCAGATTGATTATATTCTTTGCAGCCAAAGATGAAGAAGCTCTATACAATCAGCAACAACAAGACTGGGTGCTGACTGTGGCTTAGGTCATAAACTCCTTATTACTATATTCAGACTTAAATTGAAGAAAGTGGGGAAAACCACTATCATGCAGGCCTTTTCAGTCAGTTCAGTCCCTCAGTTGTGTCTGACTCTTTGGGACCCCATGAACCGCAGCATACCAGGCTTCCCTGTCCATCACCAACTCCTGGAGTATACTCAAACTCATGTCCATAGAGTTGGTGATGCCATCCAACCATCTCATCCTCTGTCGTCCCCTTCTCCTCCTGCCCTCAGTTTTTCTCAGCATGAGGGCCTTTTCCAATGAGTCAGCTCTTTGCACCTGGTAATCAAAGTATTGGAGTTTCAGCTTCAGCATCAGTCCTTCCAATGAACACCCAGGACTGATCTCCTTTAGAATGGGCTGGTTGGATCTCCTTGCAGTCCAAGGGACTCTCAAGAGTCTTCTCCAACACTACAGTTCAAAAGCATCAATTCTTCGGCACTCAGGTTTCTTTATAGTCCAGCTCTCACATCCAGACATGACTACTGGAAAATAATAGCCTTGACTAGATAGACCATTGTTGACAATGGTCTCTGCTTTTTAATATGCTGTCTAGGTTGGTTATAACTTTCCTTCCATGGAGTAAGCGTCTTTTAATTTCATGGCTGCAGTCACCATCTTCAGTGATTTTGGAGTGATCACTCACTTAGAGCCAGACATCCTGGAATGTGAAGTCAAGTGGGCCTTAAGAAGTATCACTACAAACAAAGCTAGTGGAGGTAATGGAATTCCAGTTGAGCTATTTCAAATCCTGAAAGATGATGTGAAAGTGTGAAACTGTGAAAGTGCAGCACTCAATATGCCAGCAAACTTGGAAAACTCAGCAGTGGCCACAGGACTGGAAAAAGTCAGTTTTCATTCCAATCCCAAAGAAAGGCAATGCCAAAGAATGCTCAAACTACCGCAGAATTGCACTCATCTTACACACTAGTAAAGTAATGCTTAAAATTCACCCAGCCAGGCTTCAGCAATACATCAACAGTGAACTTCCAGATGTTCAAGCTGGTTTTAGAAAAGGCAGAGGAACCAGAGATCAAATTGCTAACATATGCTGGATCATCAAAAAAGCAAGAATGTTCCAGGAAAATATCTATTTCTGCTTTATTGACTACGCCAAACCCTTGACTCTGTGGATCACAATAAACTGTGGAAAATTCTGAAAGACATGGAATACCAGACCACCTGGCCTACCTCTTGAGAAACCTGTATGCAGGTCAGGAAGCAACAGTTAGGAACTGGAGATGGAACAACAGACTGGTTCTAAATAGGAAAAGGAGTACGTCAAGGCTGCATATTGTCACCCTCCTTATTTAACTTCTATGCAGAGTACATCATGAGAAACGCTGGGCTGGAAGAAGCACAAGCTGGACTCAAGATTGCTGGGAGAAATATCAGTAACCTCAGATATGCAGATGACACCACTCTTATGGCAGAAAGTGAAGAAGAACTAAGAGGCCTCTTGATGAAAGTGAAAGAGGAGAATGAAAAAGCTGGCTTAAAACTCAACATTCAGAAAACTAAGTTCATGGCATCTGGTCCCATAACTTCATGGCAAATAGATGGGGAAACAGTGGAAACCATGACAAACTTTACTTTTTTGGGCTCCAAAATCACTGCTGATGGTGACTGCAGCCAGGAAATTAAAAGAAATTTAATCCTTGGAATGAAAGTTATGATCAACCTAGACAGACTATTAAAAAGCAGAGACATTACTTTGCCAACAAAGGTCCATCTAGTGAAGGTTATGGTTTTTCCAGTAGTCATTATGGATATCAGAGTTGAACTATAAAGAAAGCTGAGCACCAAAGAATTGAAACTATTGAACTGTGGTGTTGGAGAAGACTCTTGAGAGTACCTTGGACAGCAAGGAGATCTAACCAGTCTATCCTAAAGGAGATGAATCCTGAATATTCATTAAGGACTGATGCTGAAGCTGACACTCCAATACTTTGGCCACCTGATGCGAAGAGGTGACTCATTTGAAAAGACCCTGATGCTGGGAAAGATTGAAGGCAGCAGGAGAAGGGGACAACAGTGGATGAGATGGTTGGATGACATCACTGACTCAATATACATGAGTTTGAGTAAACTCTGGGAGTTGGTGATGGACAGGGAGACCTGGTGTGCTTCAGTCCATGGGATTGCAAAGAGTTGGACATGACTGAGCGACTGAACTGAACTCAATCCACACTGTTCCTGGGAATTTGAATAAACAATGAAAAAATCCTCAGAAACATCAGTATACTGAGATTCTACTGTTGAAGTCTTAATGAGTCATTATCTGTGGGAAAGGTATTTCCTTCCTGGGGTTCTTCCTCTCCCTCTACTATTTTCCCATTTTAATTTCTTTCCTTTGATTGTCCTTTAAGTCATTCCCCTGGGCTCTTTCCTTACTTATGATATTTCAATTTTTCAATTTCTTCTTTAATCTTACCCATGCTCATGAGGTGACAGAGATTATTCCTTGTTGAATCAATGTCCACTCATGCCTTTTCCTTGGTATCAGAATCCTTGTTTTATATAGGTGGTTAATTGACTCAGATAAAAGATTGCATTTCCTGACTTCCATCATACTTAGGTGGGGCCATATATCTGAGGTCTGGCTAAGTAGCTGCAAACAGAAGTGGTGTGTGAGATTTCATGGAAGGCTCCAAAAGAATGCTGGAAAATGCCCTCTCCTGCCCTCCCTGCCTTTGTTCAGCTGCCTGGAATGCAGGCATGATGGGCAGAGGTTGTGCAACCTTGCAGGACCAGGCGTGACTTTAGGATGGAAACCATGCACTGAGGATGATGATGCAGACACTGGAAGCCTCTACCTGAGACCACTTATATCAGCCCTGAACTCCACAGTTCAGAATCTAGGGACACTGAGTTTTATCTGTTAAACCTATGTTATATCTGGGAAAACATAACCTTAACCGATAAACATAAGCTTTTGTGCTGATCCCAACCACATCTGTATCTCTAACCTTGTCCTCCCGAGTCTCCAGTTTATCAGTTCAGTTCAGTCACTCAGTCATGTCCGACTTTGCGACACCATGGACTGCAGCACACCAGGCTTCCCTGTCCATCACCAGCTTTCAGAGCTTACTCAAACTCATGTCCATCAGGTCAATGATGCCATCCAACCATATCATCCTCTCGTCCCCTTCTTCTACTGCCTTCAATCTTTCCTTGTGTCAGGGTCTTTTCCAATGAGTTGGTTCTTTGCATCAGGTGCCCAAAGTATTGGAGTTTCAGCTTCAGCATCAGTCCTTCCAATGAATATTCAGGACTGATTTCCTCTATATGTTGAAATAATTACTGGACATTTCCTTACTGATGTCTCGTAAACACCTCAATTTTATCTTCTCTTGACTGAACTCATAGCTGACTCTCCACTTTCCTTCCTAACCTGCTCTCATAGTGTTTGAAATTTTATCACCAGTCTTGTTACCCAAAGAGTACCCATGTGGTGGTGCTGGATCTTTCCTCTTCCTCACCCATCATATTTGTTCACTCATCAGATCCTCTATTGTTTTTTCCTCATAAATTTTCACCAAGTCTGTCTTATAACTCTTCGCCTCTCTCACACAGCCCCAGTTTAGTTTCTCATTGTCTCCATTCTGAGAAATAATTCTGCCTTCAATTCTGATCTCCTCTCAAGTAGTTTTTACATGATGTCTAGAGGGAATTATTTAAAAAGCAAGTGGACCACATCAATCTCCTGCTTAAAACATTTCAAGAGTTCTGCAGCAGTAGGTGCTTGATCTTGGGACACTGGCCATGGTCTACTCCTGCTTGTCTTGTAATTCTCATCACTGCTGCTCCTTGTCCTGTATTTCAAACCCCAGTAACACTACAATTTGTAGTGTCTGTAACATGCATGGATTTTCATGCTTCTCTGTGCTTTTAATCATTTCATTCCCTTTGCTTGGAAATCTCCTCTCCTCCTCTTTCTCTTTCTTAGCTTTCTTCTGTATAATGCTTATTCTTCCTGACTTAGTTTGGTCTCATTTCCTCTGGCAAGCTTGTCTGGATTGCTATCCCCACCTGGCTGGATTGGGTAGTCCCCTTCCCCAAACCAGTTTTCAGAGGAAAGAGCTGAGTGGGATGAGGGAAGGCAGGGG
>NW_011494851.1:3814494-3819142 GCF_000754665.1 Bison bison bison | reverse complement strand
GGGGTGGGGGTGGAATGTGATTGCCAGATTTAGCATATCTTGTATAATACAAGATGCCAGGTTAAATGTGAATTTCATAAAAATAAATACATATAAATTTTTTGGGGGAATATAAATATATATCATACAATATTTGGGACACATACTAAAAAATGTGTTATTTACTTAAAATAACATCTGGGCATCATCTGGGCATCCGTTATTTTATCTGGCAATCCCATACTGAGACACATTAGCATACTTCTTGTTTTTGCCTGAGTGTCTTTGTGGCCTCACTTATGAAAATATTAATGGTAAAGAATTGATTAGTTTTAAACATCATTAGTGTCTGCCTGGCTCCTTGGTGCCAAAGGAGGGAGAGAAAGAGAACAAAAAGAGAAAGAGAGATCTTCTAAGAGAAGGAGCAAAGCTTGTAAGAGCTTTGGCTTCCTTTCCCCTAACTTAAGTGTTATTCTGAACCACTACAACCTGGTTTATCATTCTGTTCTAAGAGAATGCTTTAGCAGCACCCACAGAGCCTCAGGAAGGCCCTCAGAAGGCAGCAGGGGGCAGGGATGTGGCACCAGGCATGGTTTCTCTTAATTAGGAAATTGCTGAGCAACTTTGTCAATGGAGTACAGACGAGCTCGACCAGGCCTGGCTGCTCTCTTCAAGGGCAGAGAGGAAGCTCACACTTCTGGCACATCTACCATATGACATATTACACCTGCCATTTCCTTAAGTTCTGCAAACTCATATTCAGAAATTTGGTGTGTGCATCTGGTACCTTTCTGTTGGGAATTAGGTCATAAGCATTTGGATGCAGGATCTGTTTTTATAAGATAGGGCACTATATAATAAATCTATTTATAACAATGAATTTATCAGTAAATTAGACTGGACATTATGCTGTTGTACAAATACAACCCAAATACAACATTTTAAAATAATGAACACTGAACATTTAAAATCAGAGTGATTAACATTGGGATGGCATTTTGCATGGTTATTCTAGGTGGGTCTAACTGTGTCCATTTTGAGTTACACATTTTCTTTTTCCCTGTGAGAGAACTATTGCTACCCACAGTGTCTCTGCATTAGGTCTGCTGAGAACTTGTTATTCTTCCTCTTCACAGCTGGGATTGTAGCAGATGGGATTATCGAATGCAGAGAAAGAGATGAAATTAACACAGGTAATGAGCAGTAGTTTTACTGATAGAGGAATTTCAGTTCATTTGGGAAAATTCCAGACGCTAAAGACCTTCAGTAAGATAAATCAAAACCTAGTTTGGGAAAATAGAAGAGATATATCTGCAATTTAACTTTTATTTAGAGCCAGCATTGAGCTTACCACAGCATGAGGTTGAGGGGCAGCTTGAGTATTGGCTTGTGCTCCTAGTTTGTTGCTCAAGATAAAAGCATTTGGAACCACTTCACATTTTAATTGGTTCATATGGGCATTTAAAAAGTGCAGTTAGGTAAGAGGATGCCACTTGTTCTTTATAGGTCGATGGTTTCTATTTATCTAGGTCTACTTGGTCCATAGTTTATCAGGGCTTCCCAAGTGACTCAGTGGTAAAGAATCCACCTGCCAATGTAAGAGACTCGGCTTCAATCTGTGATAATGATTCCCTGGAAAAGGAAATGGCAATCCACTCCAGTATTCTTGCCTGGAAAATCCCATGGACAGAGGAGCCTGGCAGGCTATAGTTCATGGGGTTGCAAAGAGTCAGACATGACTGAGTGACTGAGCACACACATGAATGCACTCAGGAAGCAATGGGGTAGGCTTATGCCACCCATGATTTAAGTGTCAAGAGGGAGCTGGTTGCTGTTTTCACATTGAGAGGGGAGTATGTGCTTTAATGATCTTCTCAATCCTTACTGCTCTATGTTCCTTCCTCCCATCTCTCCTTCTTTTCGTCCTTCCTTCCTCTCTGTTACCTTCTACAGCATTTACTGGGTGTCGACTATTATTTTTGGTGTTAGAGATATAACAGTGAAACAAAACAGACAAAAATCTTTCCATTTGGAATATCCTAAATGGAATTGAATAGATATAGTATGTTAGATGGGCTTCCCTAGTAGTAAAGAATCCACCTGCAATGTGGGAGACCTGGATTCGATCTCTGGGTTGGGAGGATCCCCTGGAGAAGGGAATGGCAACCCACTCCAGTATTCTTGCCTGGAAAATCTCATGGACAGAGGAGCCTGGTCTACAGTCCATGGTTCCACAAAGAGTCAACATGACTCAACATCTAAGCACAGCACAGAGGCAATGTGTTAGATAGTGACAAACATTAAGGAGAAAACTAAACTGGAGGAGGAAGCATGTGTGTATGGTTGTGAATTTCAGACTGAGTGCTTAGGAAGCCCTCTCTCTAAGAAGATGGCATTTGAGGGAAAATCTGAGTAAGTGAAGAAACAAGTCATGAGGATCTCTGTGGGAAGAGCATTTTAGGAAGAATGACCAGCAAGGGCAAAGGCCCTGAAGTAGGAAGGTGCCTGGTGTCTTTGAGGAATGCGAATAACTAGGCCAGTGTTAGGAAGGTAGAGCGCAGGGAGATGAGGCCAGAGAAGTGCTGGGGGGCTGAATTGTGTACTAAGGTCTCTGTAAGGACTTTGGACTTTGCTCTAGGTAAGATGCGAAATTGAGGGTTTTGAGCAGAAGGGTGACATAAACTGACATATTTTAAACAGATCACTTTAGCTGCAGTTTTGACAATAGACAAAGACAAGGGCAACAGCAGGACTTCTAGCTTGGAGACTGTGTCAACCATCTAAGCAAGATGTGATGGTTGCATGGAGCAGTGTGGCAACAGAGGTGGTTGTAAGAATTATTTGGAACCTGCATCTATTTTGATAGTAGTGCTAATAAGATTTGCTAGTGAATTGTGTATGTAGAGTGAGAAAGAGAAGTCAAGGATGACTTCAAGGTTTTGGACCTGATACTGAGATGGGGAATGTTATGGGGTGAGCAGATTTTGAATACAAGTAGCAAAAGATTGGTTTTGGTTGTGTTCCCTTTGAGATGTTTGTTAGACACCAAAGTGTGTTTGTGTGCTCAGTCTCTTCAGTAGTGTCCAACTCTGTGATCCCATGGATTGTAGCCCACCAGGCTCCTCTGTCCATGGGATTCTCCAGGAAAGGATACTAGAGTGGGTTGCCATTTCCTTCTCCAGGGGATTTTCCTGACCCAGGTTTTGAACCTGTGTCTTTTATGTCTCCTGCATTGGCAGGCAGGTTCTTTACCTCTAGTGCCACCTGGGAAGCCCTAGCCCCAAAGAGGAGATGTCAAATAGGCATTTGGATATATGAGACTAGTGTTCAGGGGAGCAGTCTTGGATAGAGACAGAGCTTTGGTAGTTATTAGCACACATTGCCACATGGCATGTGTAGCAATGAGACCAGATGGAATTGTAAGATAGAAAAGCAAAAGCTAAGCCACTGGAAATTTCAGATTTGAAAGTTGGAGAAATGATGAGAAAGTAGCAAAGAAAATTGACAGAAAGCAACCTGAGAGGTGGGGCTTCCCAGTGGTAAAGACCCCACCTACGAATGGAGGGGACATTAGAGATGTGGGTTCAGTCCCTGAGACAGGAAGATCCCCTGGAGGAGGGCATGGCCACCCACTCCAGTATTTTTGCCTGGAGACTGTCATGGGCAGAAGAACTGGGTGGGCTACAGTTCATAGACTTGCAAAGAGTCAGACATGACTAAAGCAACTCAGCACACACACACACATACACACACACACACATCCTGAGAGGAAAGAGGGAAACCAGGGAACTGGCTCAGAAGTGGAGTGAAGAAAGTGTTTTAAAGCAGAGACAGTGACCAGCAGTATTCAGTGTTGTTGTGAGATCTGAGATCTGAGAATTGTTCATGTGGAGGGTCTTGCTGGCTTAACAAAAGCAGTATCAGTGGCACGATGGAGGAGATATTTGGTAGAAGAGAAGAAGAGAGGAAGGAAGGAAAGGATTGAAAATAAGTAAGTACAGAGAACTCTCTCAAGGAATTTTACTACAAAGAGAAGGACAGTTTTTGTTGTTCAGTTACTCAGTCATGTCCGACTCTTGTGACCCCATGGACTGCAGCACACCAGACTTCCCTGTCCTTCTCCTGGAGCTTGCTCAAACTCATGTCCATTGAGTCAGTGATGCCATCCAACCATCTCATCCTCTGTTGTCCCCTTCTTCTCTTGACTTTAGTCTTTCCCAGCATCAGGGATATTTCCAGTGAGTCAGCTCTTCCCATCAGGTGGCCAAAGTATTGGAGCTTCAGCTTCAGCATCAGTTCTTCCAAAGAATATTCATGGCTGATTTCCTTTAGGATTGACTGGTTTGATCTCCTGCTGTCCAAGGGACTCTCAAGATCTTCTCTAAAGACAGTAGCCAGAGGGAAAATCTGGGTCAAGAAAGTTTCCTTCCCTCTTCTTCTCCCTGCTTCTCTCCTCCCTTCCTTTCTTTTTATTTTTATTACTTCTTATTTTCTGATAAGATATTAAAGAAAAAATAAGTTTAAGCCCTCTAGAATTCTTACAGCTTATAAATGTTAAAAAAGACATCATTAAGCAACGGAAAGGAAGAAAGATATAGAGATAGGTGGGAGGAAAGAAGGAGGGAGAGAGAGGAGGGAGTTCAGGAGAAACATTTCAGGACTTAGGCAC
>NW_011494851.1:3809251-3814394 GCF_000754665.1 Bison bison bison | reverse complement strand
CACTGGGTTCAGTTCCAGCTCTACTACTTCATTGTTGTGTTACCTCAGACATGACATTTATCATTTCTATATCTGAGGAACCCCATCTATAAAACAAGAATAATTTCTGCCTCCTAGGATTACTTCGGGAAAGTTCTTCATAAAGCACAAAATACCATGAGAAATGATAAAATAACCTAGGTGGGAATTGAAAAAGTATCTTGAAAACAAAGAGTAAATTGTAACAGACATTGACCTACTTTTTAAATTGAAAAAAGATTACCATTTTCTGTGTTAGGTTTAACTAACATAGGTTATACTTTCTTTGACTAGTCAAGAATAAATCATGTTTTAATACAGCCGGTATATGCATAGTTCTATGTTATGAGTCTTATTCCTATGTTCTAGGACCTTTTATTGGGAACACAAAACCTAAATACACAAAGATTTAAAATGAAAAGGAAGTATGAAAATTTGTTTTGAGGAATATGATAAGATTACTTTTTTCTATTACCACTTTGCAAAATGCAATACAGGCAAAAATGTAATACCAATTTCTTCCAGAATTACACATTGCCGGTGTAATATGTTATAAGAAATCATTAAATAGTCATTAGCATTGTCTCATTTACCATGCACTTAGGTGAAGAAAGTCAATTGTTTCCCTAATTCTGGAATCGAGGCCTGAGATACACAGTCCCATTTCTCCTGGATGAGTTGGGATGAATTAGGACTACAGGGGCAATATAATTTCTAGGAACTTCTTGTGTCCTGGAAATAGAAAGATTATCAATGACAAAAGAATCATGCTTCTTTGAATAATTTCTGCTTCTGCCAACAAACCTGCATAGTTAACTAAAATCTCCTTCATAAAGTATCATTATATAAAGATGGAAAGCAGAAGGTATGGGCCACACTGATGAAGTCCTTGTAGCTTTAAGAAGAGTATGGCCATGTGATCAATGTATGGAAGACCCACTTGACCACTGAGAAAGTCCAGTTTTACTTTAACTTTGGTAGCTTAGTAATTTTTTTTTTTTTTTCACAGCAAGGTACTCGGTGTATTATTTTCATCACTTTTTAAAGCAGAGGTTGATAACAACATTTAAGATGAATTATTTAATATTAGGATCAGCAATTAGCAAACTGTAAAAATTAGTCCTTTGCAACTCAAGACCCCCACTTTTCTATCAAGCACCCTCATTATCCTCTCTTGTTTCATCACTCCCATCAGGGCATATATATTTCTTTTATTTTTTATTTAGAAAAGTTAAAAATTTTTTTATTGACATACAGTTGATTTACAGTGTTGTGTTAGTTTCAGATGCAGAGCAAAGTGATCCAGTTATACAGAAATATATAATCTTTTCAGATTCTTTTCCCATACAGGTTGTTACAAAATATTGAGTATAGTTCCCTGTGCTATATGGTAGGTTCTTGTTTATTTTATATATAGTAGTATATATACCGACTTGATGGACGTGAGTTTGAGTAAGCTCCGGGAGTTGGTGGTGGACAGAGAAGCCTGGCATGCTGCAGTCCATGGGGTCGCAAAGAGTCGGGCACGACTGAGCGACTGAACTGAACTGAACTGATGTATAATATATGTTTCCCCCAAATTCCTAATTTATCAGTCCTCTCCCCTACCCTCTTTGGTAATCACAAGTTTGCTTATGTCTGTGGTCTATTTCTGTTTTGTAAATAAGTTTATTTGTATTTATTTATTTATGTTTTTAGATTCCAGATAACTTCTTTTGCCTATCTACTCCTGTCACTCTTTTTCATTCTCCCAGACAGATGTTTTTTAAAGCTTCAATGATGAAGAATAGCTTCTGAATTTGAAGCATTGCATTGCAACTCATTTTTAGCTGTTTTCTAAGTGCCTTGAACTTACACTGCAGGTGCTCAATAAGCACTTATTAAGTCACATAAAGGACAACTAAATGTACCAGAGCCAGTGATCCTGATCCTCCCTTGGGGAGACTAAATTGTCAATGAGTTAGAACTTAGAGGAGCTCTGCATATGCAGCTAATGAAAGCTCACACGAATATTCTCACCAGTGCTGCCCACAGAAACACTTTAGTAGAGTTAGCGTGGTAAGTAGGCTTTTCAAATTTTCAGCTCTAAAATTATGTTCTTCAAAAATAGGAGAGCTGCTGTGGACTGAATTGTGTTCCCCTCTCCTCAAATCAATCGTGCCTGACAGCTGCTAATGTCGTATTATTCCTCCAATCCCATGTACCCGGGCTCCAAATCCACAGTGGCTGCCTGGATGGTTCCAGCTGAGAGCTACTGAGACACCATTTTGTTCTTCTGATTTTTTCCTTTTCTATTATTCTACATTTTCTATTAGCAAAACACAATATAGAAGAGAAAGACACACATACACATACACATACACAAAACCTGCCCCAGCCCTAAACCTCTGAACAATTCTACTGGCGTTGAAATTCTAATGGAATTGTCAAAAGTGCTCCTTCATAACTGAATAGGATTCAAACAGGACTCCTGCTGTGTCTCATAAAGTCTTGTTTGGAAGATTGTGCCTAATTATTGACCCATGGGAAGGCCTGAGAAGATCGCTTAAACTTTTTAGGGATTTTTGCCAGCTCTACACATAAGTCCGAGAATGCATGACAAACCTGTATTACAGGCAGCCTTTACAGTCTACCACTGCTTACACCCTGGTTCAGTAGAATGACCGCAAGGTTTATTGAACTCTGGAGTGTACAACGTAGCTTGCAAATCTGTAATTTTCAAATGGAAAAAGAAGCTGAAAAATTAGCCTCTGTGACTCATACTGCTTTTACTTCTCTGCATTTGCTTTTAAGGAAGGCCAGACTCTCCTGAGGACTTCACGGTTTGATCCCATTTTATCTTTCAAAACTTCCCCCTTCCATTAATTTTCATTTCAATAGATTCATGAGAAATCGTGGCAGCTCTAATAACAGAACATTAAAAAAGTCCCATAACATCAAGGTTGCGTATTTCCCACTGATTAGCAGTTTTCTCTTGATTAAGTTATGCATTTTTAATTCAAGTCCTTCATTTCTCAACAGTAACACATGGCAGAATCATCCCTTGGTATAGACCAAATGCATTTATGGCTCCCTGGCTGGGCATATATGAAACTGCTTTGAACTTCAGGCTCTGTGTATGAAAGAGATTCAAAATTCTTAATAAATGCTTCTGTTACAGCCTCTCAGGTGAGCTCTCTGAGAGGAAGCGTAATCTTCTCATTGTTATGTTAGCGAAAGAAAATGAGACATTGAAGGTGGATAGTTTGTTCAAGGTCATTAAAGTGTTACCATCAGACTAGCCAAGTAGTCTGGAGATCTCAATCCCAGACTGGAGTTGTCTTCAAATATATGCTCTTTCCAGCTGGTTCAGTAACAGTGTAGGGGGTCGCCATGGTGCACTTTTATTATTTGTTAGCACCAAACACCCAAACATATCGGTCATTTATACTGGCTTCTATGGTACCTTCATCTTAGTAACTTATTTATGTTTCATGTGATGCTTAGGGAGAGCTCGGCCAGATATTTGAACAATTTATGGACAGGTGCACAGTGAATGGTAGCTGAGGGCTTTCTTCTCTCTGGTTCTTCTATTCATTTCAGAATGCTAACATGTTCAGAGTAAGTGGTGCACAAAAGAAGGGATTTTCAGAGTAATTTAGGGCAAGTTGTCATGTGTACCTTTTCTACTAGCACAGGTTTTCTTATCCTAATGAGACTTTTTTTTTAAAATTTGCCTGAGTACAAGAATTTGTCAGGGAATCTCTGCAGTGAAGATGGAGGAGGACTGGGCCCAAGAAAGTCTCATTTTTCATGCTGTGGCCTGGGATTACCCAGTGCTTGGTATCCTAAAGTTTAGTTGGAAAGAGATAAATTAGGCTAACGTGGGAGACAGTGTCCACTGACTCCAAATTATTGGGATAGCGTTTGTCTCCTTGTATCCAGCCTTGGACCCAGTAAAGGTTGGATACACTACCTCCTAGCCAATGTGATACTTCTAAAATGCAAGTCTTTTATTTTATTTATTTATGTATTTATTTTTTAATGCAAGTCTTTTAAAGTGATTCTCCTGATGAAATTTTCTTGCAGTTGCACCCTTACTTAGTCAGGTTAATGCTAGGTTAGGCTATGATAACAAATTAGCTGCAGACCTCAATGGCTTCACAAGGCAAAGATTTAAGTCTTATTCATTCTGCATGCCCCCTAGGTTAGGAAAGATGGGGTCCATGCTCTGTCTTAAAGCTGCTCGAGGATCCAGTCTAGTGGAGGCCCTGCCATCTAGATATTGCTGCTGGCTGCAGCAAGGGTAGAAAGTGCATGGAGTGCCACACTGCTTTCCCAGGCTTTGGACTGGAAGTGATATAGATCCCTCTGTCGCAGCCCATTGATCAGAACTAGTTATAAAGATACCTCTGCCATCCACTTTAGCCCCAAGTGGTGGGAAATATGGTCTTCCTTGTGCTCAGAGGAGAGGAGAATGAATATTGGTGAATACTGGTTAAGTTTACTACCTTCTTCATTGCCCTTGTCATGTAAAGTTCTCATAATTTGGACCTTGCTTTAGCAATAAACTACCTCTGCCCTCTCCCTACCTCCTGCCTCCTGCCATCCTCACTTCTCCTTTTAATCTAGTCATACTGAACTTCTTATAGTTCACAGAATGTGCTGAACTATTGCTCACAATTTGTATCTGTATATACTGTTTCCTTTGTCTGAAAAACCTTTGTGAACTCTTTTGCACTCTTTATAATTCAGTTCTAGAATTGCTTCCTATGGGTACAAAGATTTTTCTGATCACCCCACTTGCAACTTGGGTTATTTAGCTGTTCTCTTGATCTGATATAACCCTATATTTAACATTTGTGTAGCATTTATAGAATGGCCCTCTAATTGTGTATTGACTCACTTATTCATCCTCCTAGATTGTTACAAGGTGTCCTGGGAGCAGAGACCATGCTTTACTTAAACTTGAATCCCAAGATCCAATACTTAGCACCTAGTAGGTGGTCAATAAATACTTGTTGAGTGAATACATGAATCATAGACTCTGTACCTTTTTTAGTACACTAAGGTTAGATTTGGAAGCTGGGAATTTATAGAGAAGATCTGTACAAAAATAGAATAATTAACATCTTTCTGGAATTAT
>NW_011494851.1:3806883-3808279 GCF_000754665.1 Bison bison bison | reverse complement strand
CTCCCTCCCCACAGAGTCCAAAAGACTGTTCTATACATCTGTGTCTCTTTTGCTGTCTCACATACAGGGTTATTGCCACCATCTTTCTAAATTCCATATATATGCGTTAGTATACTGTATTGGTGTTTTTCTTTCTGGCTTACTTCACTCTGTATAATCAGCTCCAGTTTCATCTGCCTCATTAGAACTGATTCAAATGTATTCTTTTTAATGGTTGAGTAATACTCCATTGTGTCTATGTACCTCAGCTTTCTTATCCATTCATCTGCTGATGGACATCTAGATTGCTTCCATGTCCTGGCTATTATAAACAGTGCTGCGATGAACATTGGGGTACACCTGTCCCTTTCCCTTCTGGTTTCTTCCATTTGTATGCCCAGCAGTGGGATTGCTGGGTCATATGGCAGTTCTATTTCCAGTTTTTTAAGGAATCTCCACACTGTTCTCCATAGTGGCTGTACTAGTTTGCATTCCCACCAACAGTGTAAGAGGGTTCCCTTTCCTCCACATCCTCTCCAGCATTTATTGCTTGTAGACTTTTGGATCGCAGCCATTCTGACTGGTGTGAAATGGTACCTCATTGTGGTTTTGATTTGCATTTCTCTGATAATGAGTGATGTTGAGCATCTTTTCATGTGTTTGTTAGCCATCTGTATGTCTTCTTTGGAGAAATGTATATTTAGTTCTAGGCCCATATTTTGATTGGGACGTTTATTTTTCTGGAGTTGAGCTGTAGGAGTTGCTTGTATATTTTTGAGATTAGTTGTCTGTCAGTTGCTTCATTTGCTATTATTTTTGTAATCTCACTTTATCATCATAGCTTCAGTAAGCAGTTGGAATTTTTTTTTAATTTCTTTTTATTGATTTATTGTTTTTTTTTTTTTTTTTACTTTACAATACTGTAAGATTGATCTCTTTTGAGAGGTGGCAAGAACACAGAAGAACTGTACAAAAAAGATCTTCATGACCCAGATAATCACGATAGTGTGATCACTCATCTAGAGCCAGACATCCTGGAATGTGAAGTCAAGTGGGCTTTAGAAAGCATCACTGCGAACAAAGCTAGTGGAGGTGATGGAATTCCAGTTGAGCTATTTCAAATCCTGAAAGATGATGCTGTGAAAGTGCTGCACTCAATATGCCAGCAAATTTGGAAAACTCAGCAATGGCCAAGGACTGGAAAAGGTCAGTTTTCATTCCAATCTCAAAGAAAGGCAATGCCAAAGAATGCTCAAACTACCACACAATTGCACTCATCTCACACGCTAGTAAAGTAATGCTCAAAATTCTCCAAGCCAGGCTTCAGCAATATGTGAACTGTGAACTTCCAGATGTTCAAGCTGGTTTTAGAAAAGGCAGAGGAACCAGAGATCAAATTGCCAACATCTGCTGGATC
>NW_011494851.1:3806173-3806683 GCF_000754665.1 Bison bison bison | reverse complement strand
TGACACCACCCTTATGACAGAAAGTGAAAAGGAACTAAAAAGCCTCTTGAAGAAAGTGAAAGAGGAGAGTGAAAAAGTTGGCTTAAAGCTCAACATTCAGAAAACGAAGATCATGGCATCTGGTCCCATCCCTTCATGAGAAATAGATGGGGAAACAGTGGAAACAGTGTCAGACTTTATTTTTGGGCTGCAAAATCACTGCAGATGGTGATTGCAGCCATGAAATTAAAAGATGCTTCCTCCTTGGAAGGAAGGTTATGACCAACCTAGATAGCATATTCAAAAGCGGAGACATTACTTTGCCAACAAAAGTCCATCTAGTCAAGGCTATGGTTTTTCCTGTGGTCATGTATGGATGTGAGAGTTGGACTGTGAAGAAGGCTGAGCACTGAAGAATTGATGCTTTTGAACTGTGGTGTTGGAGAAGACTCTTGAGAGTGCCTTGGACTGCAAGGAGATCCAACCAGTTCATTCTGAAGGAGATCAGCCCTGGGATTTCTTTGGAAGGAA
>NW_011494851.1:3764752-3805953 GCF_000754665.1 Bison bison bison | reverse complement strand
AAGGAGATCCAACCAGTTCATTCTGAAGGAGATCAGCCCTGGGATTTCTTTGAAGGAATGATGCTAAAGCTGAAACTCTAGTACTTTGGCCACCTCATGCGAAGAGTTGACTCATTGGAAAAGACCCTGATGCTAGGAGGGATTGGAGGCAGAAGGAGAAGGGGATGACAGAGGATGAGATGGCTGGATGGCATCACTGACTCGATGGACATGAGTCAGTGAACTCAGGGAGTTGGTGATAGACAGGGAGGCCTGGTGTGCTGTGATTCATGGGGTCGCAAGAGTCAGACACGACTGAGCGACTGAACTGAAGTTATATCTTTTTAAATCAGTTTACAATTTTGACGTCTTATACACCTGCCTTTTATTTATATAACTGCATATATAAATGTAGGTTACTCAAGCCCATGGTCCCACTTGAAGTCTGACATATCATCAGTTACCATTTTTCTTGAAATTCTCAGGGAACATTCATGCTAACTATTCTGACTCTATGTGAGACTTACGTTTTGTCTCTGTAATGAGTTGAACTGTGTCTGCTATGCCTTGGCACCTGTGAATATGACCTTATCTGAAAATAGGGTCTTTGCAGATGTAATTAGAGCTGTAAGATGAGGTCATACTGTTTAGAGTGGGCCCTTATAAGAAGAGGAGATGTGCTGGCTTATGGGGGAAGTGCCATGTGATGACAGAAGCAGAGATTGGAGTGGTGAAGCCGAGTCAACAGGTGCCAAGGACTGGTAGCCACAAGAAGCTTGCAAAAGGCAAAGAGTGATTCCACTCAGTGCCTCAAAGATTAGCATGACACTGCTGCCATCCAGATTTGTGACTTCTAGCTTCCAGAGCTGGAGAAGGAAATGACAACCCACTCCAGTATTCTTGCCTGGAGAATCCAAGGGACAGAGGAGCCTGGTGGGCTGCCATCTATGGGGTGGCACAGAGTCGGACACAACTGAAGCGACTTAGCAGCAGCAGCAGCAGCAGCAGCTTCCAGAACTGTGAGAGAATACATTTCTGTTGCTTTAAGGCATCCATTTTTTGGTGCTTTGTGGCAGCCTCTTTCTAATTTTCTTTCCCTCTAATACACAAAATAAGTCCTAGTACTCAAGTCCAGGCTTGCAAGCTAGCGTACAAAACAAAGCAACATTTTGAACCAGTGAAGGGTTGACTGTATTCTTTTTTTCAAAAGAGGCTTTTTAAATAGGCTGTGAAAGAAATGTTTGAAAACCTAAAAACAGTTAAAAAACCAGTGACTCCCTAACTTATAAGAAACCCTCATATCTAAGACTGTTGTTCCTGTCGGGGTAGCCCTGGATAAGATGATGCTATGGAGATGGGAGCAGATATCCTGATGGGTTGAAGGGAACTTCTGGATGACCAGGAAAACTAAGTGGTTGAAATTCTGCTGGATTTAGTCAGTTGTGAATCAGGTGTCCTGCTCATTCTTATGTGCCTTCCTGAATTACACAGGTTGGAAAATTAAAAATACATTTTTAAAAGAATCTGTTGTGGCTGTGGTACTGGAAGAAAATTATGCTGTGACAGCAGCATGAGAGAAATTTGGAAATTTGAGAAATTTGAAATTTGGAAGGTGGAAGTGAGGCAGAGATCATATTCCTGGTGCCATTTTAGCTGGCAAGCAAGATCATGGAGATGTGAATGTAGGAAGGCAGCTACAGTGCTTGGATCAGTGTTTCAGAGTCAGTCATAGCTTTCTGTGGGGGTGTCAAAGGAGAGTCATGGAAGTAGTAGTGGCAATTTTTGATTCATGAATGGAGCTTCAGTGTTCCTAACTTCAAAATCTCCAGTGACATCACCCTGACTCCTAATACTCCAGTTTTTATCAGAGCTTTGTAAACATCTGATTTTCTATATGAAGTTCCAATCTGTTAAAAATATTATTAGGTTTGTGCAAAGGTAATTGTGATTTTGGATCATGAGTTTTAAATCATTATAACTAGGAGCAAACACATTTTTAAATTAATAAAAATAGGAACCATTATAATCAATACATTTTTGCCAATGAGATGTTTGTTTCCTCCTGTAGCATAAAACTCCATGCTTCCGAATTCGACAGGCTCTTGGAAAGCATTTTCTGCCTCCTGCTTGTTGTGGGAGTGTTTTCCCTGAAAACACTGTCAAGATGCTTGAAGAAGTAGTAGTCAGTTAGCAAAAGATCAAGTGAATATGGCAGATGAGGCAAAACTTCGTAATCCAATTTGTTTAACTTTTGAAGTGTTGGCTGTGTGACGTGTGGTTGGGTATTGTCACAGAGGATTGGGCCCTTTCTGATGACTGATGCTGGTTCTGGGCATTTCAGTTTTTAGAGCATCTTGTCAATTTGCTGAGAATACTTCTCAGATCTCTTTGCAGGGTTTCAGAAAGTTGTACTGGATCAGACTGGCCAGCAGTAGACCACCAAACAATGACCGTGATTTTTTTTTTGGTGCAAGTTTGGCTTTTGGAAGTGCTTTGGAGCTTCTTCTTGGCCCAACCACTGAACTAGGTCATTGCATGTTGTATAAAATCCATTTTTCATCACACATCACAATCCAATTGAGAAATTTTTCGTTGTAAAGAATAAGAGAAGACAACACTTTAAAACGATGTTTTTTTTTTCACAGTTTTTGCTCAGATGATTGTATCCTGGTAGTCAGTGGCATGCAGTGGCAAGAGTTCTTGAACCTGGGTCCCCAGGGAAAAAGTGCCCATGGAACACAGGCTCTGGAAGACTGAAGGATTTCCACTAGAGACTTCTATGATAGGAACAAGAAATGCAACAACTGGGGTGATGTGGCTGTGATCAGGAATTTTCTGTGGCTCCTCTAAAAAAATTTATTAAAGTTGCAGGCTGATAATACTGCAATCTGCTCTTTTGACTTGCTAAATTATAGCAAAAGTTGAATTCACAGCCTTTCCAAGTCTTCTTTTTTCAGGGTCAGGACTGATGATAGCTTACAGTAAATGGTGTCAGATTCATGATCTCTGAAGAAGATTTAGCATCAGGACAAGGGACTAGGCTTGATCACTCAAGAGCTTTGTGTAGCAGAGTTTTTATTAAAGTGAAAAAGGACAGAGAAGCTTCTGACATAGACATCAGAAGGGGGATGGAGAGTGCCCCCACTTGCTAGTTTTAGCAAGCTGTTTTATGTCTGTTAGAAAGCTATTAATCAGATAAGAGAGACACCTCAGAGCTGATGGAGTTTCACCAGGCCCCTCTCCCACAGTATGCATTTTTGAGATAGGATGGCACGAGGTGTGTCATCCCCCAGCCATAAAACAATTGATACGAATACTGGTTTGTTGAGCTATTATTAGCCCAAGGTTTGAGAAAAGAAAAATAAAGTTAGTCTTAGGTGGAACCATTTTGAAGAAAGGCAAATTCCGAAGCAAATACATAGTTTAATTAACATAGCTTAAGAAAAACAAAAAAATGCATTGGTTAGCTCAAGGTTTGAGAAAGTTAAGTTCAGGTGGAACCAGGTGTCATCATAGAAACACAGAATTTTAAGAGACACTCAAAGCCTATTTCCTCCGTTTGGAGACCCCTGGCCTTCCTGCATGTTACCCTCTCACTGGGACACTAAGAATTGGGATGGGGGACATTTGAGTAGACTTGAGTGAATCTAAGTAGTCTGAGCACCCAAATTCCTCTGAGTCTCCCTTCCCCTTCAATGCAGTCTCTCCCTCCTACCTCTGGGACTGGTCCTGTATCCAGTGGACAACTTAATGGTCTCTCACAAGGCAATTGCCTTGAAAGGGCATGTCAACTCTCCTCAGAAAGCATCCCAACCATTCCTCATCACCTTGATATGCCAGTCTTAGCATATCTCAGGAGCATTACAATGTCTGATCCAAAGGAAAAGGCTTACACATGGGGTTGCAAAGAATCGGACATGACTGAGTGACTAACACTTTTACTTTTGCATACTAAATTGGTAATCTAGTAAGTAAAATATTTCTGAATTCTGTGAGCCAATCTAGCAAATTAATTGAACCCTAGCAGTGGGTAGTTGCTGCTATTCATGGTGTCGCAAAGAGTTGGACATGACTGAGCGACTGAACTGAACTGAACTGAGAGGGTAGTTGGAATCTTAGATCTATAGCTAATCAGAACCCAGGTGACAACCTGAACTTTTGAATAGCATCTGAAGTGTGTGTGTATGTGTTGGGGAGGAAATCTTGGAGGACCAAGCTCTTAACCTGTGGAATCTCATGCTATCTCTGGTTGGATGGTGTCATAACTGAGTCTGAATTTTAGGATACCTGTCTAGCATTGGAGAATTGCTTGGTAATCAGAGTAAGGATAATTATCAGAATTATTTGACTGGCTGGGACCTTTGTGGTGACTAACAATTACGTTTTCCATGTTAAATCAATGGGCAAAATGTAGGGATCCTGTTTATCTCTATAGCTCAAACATCTAAAATAAAATCTTTATATCTAGTGAATGGAAACTGGTTTGAGTTGACAAGATGTAGAGACAAGGACCCCTATTCAAATCTCAGACTGGAGAGAGTTTATACATGCACAGCTTCTTGACTCATGGTTCCTTTTGAAAGTGTACCTGCAATGCTTTTGTTAGTGCGTTCAATAAATCTTTTTCTTAGACTTTCCCAAGTGATTTGCCATTTTCATGACACTTGAACTTTGGGAAAAAATGTTATTTTAAGGATCATTGATTAATGACTCTAAAATATTGATAATCCTTAGAGATCTAGAAAACACTATGGTCCTCAGGTTAAAATAAACTTATTGAGGATCAGATGATAAGTGTAATAAGGGCCCTTATTACACTATTGTGTAATAAGAAAACTATTGGAACTGCCCCTGCTTTTCAAAGTAGTAAATCAAAACCATTTTTGTATCTCTGGGGAAAAGAATCACAGAGATTGGTACTACCACTAGAGATAGAATGGATATAGACTGGCTTTAGAGGATAAAAGCCTATTATTTTAATCAAGTAGTGATTCCAATTAGTTTCTTTGCTAGAGCAAATCAACAGTTTTTGGCATGCATCTGTAATTATGGTGAATACTTTTTCTCCTTTTCTCCCCAAGCAGGGGGCATCAGAAGCTCTTTGTTCTTAACTTGATAAGAGCATTGTTTATGCATCTAACTTCAGGGCTAGATCATCTCTCCCATTCTCTGTCACAAGATGGCAATATCTCAGTCCTCCCCCCCCCCAACTTTGGCTGAATAATATTACATTGTACACGTATACCACAATTTCTTTATCCATTCATTCATCTGTGGACAATTAGGTTGTTTCCATAGCTAGGCTATCATAAATAATGCTGTGATAAACAATACAGGTGCATGTATATTTTCAATTTGCTGTTTTTCTTTTCTTGATATAAATATCCAGAAGTGAAATTTCTGGATTGTATGATAGCTCTATTTATATTTTTCTGAGGCCTCTCCATACTGTTTTCCATAGTGGCTGTACCAGTTTACATTCCTACCAATAGTGTGCAAGGGTTTCCTTTTCTCCATATCCTTGAATATGTTTAATATTGAATTTTGAGTATCCAATACTTGTTATTTGTTGTCTTTTGGTAATAGCCATTCTAACAGGTGTGAGGTGATATTTCATTGTTTTGATTTGCATTTCCCTGATGATTAGTGATGTTGAGCATCTTTTCATATGCCTGTTGGCCATCTGTATGTCTTCTTTGAAAAAATGTCTGATCAGGTTTCTCTGCCCATTTTTAATTGGATTGTTTGTTTTTTGATGTTGAGTGATGATAGTTAAATTTATAGCTGGGTCCTTAGGTAACAGAATATCAAAGGCAGACTGTGACTGAACTAAAAGAAAAAGAAACATCATCCAAAGATAGAGAGCCAATGGCTGAAATCTTTGGATTCTTCTTTTGTGGAAAGGATGAACTATTTAATGTTTCTATATGCAATCTTTATGTTGTATTAGGTGGGGAAAATGTAGTTTTTACTATTGTTATTTAGAATTTATTTTATATCAAATGTTGTATACAGATGTGGAGAAGCCAAAGAGAGGGGCTATGCTGGGTATCACTTTCTGACTCTTTCTAACTACCTGTGAGGGCCTGAAAAGCTTAAAATCACATCTCCCAGCTCCCTTTGCTCTTAGGATTTTTCATGCAAGTAAGGTTCCACTAATCTGAGCTGTGGAAATGAGACAGATTCATACTTCCTGGTGCTGTTTGTGGAGACAGACAATATCATGGAGCCATGAGGCAGTTGTGGCAGCCAGACTCAGGGTTCTAATTGCCATCTGCTAACTCAGGGGTGTCTAGAGGCAGAGGCAGGGTGTCTGGATATAGATTTCAGGACTTAGTCAGCAGCTTCCTGAGTGCCATCAGATAGTTCTCATAGAAGCAGCAGCAGTTTCCTGGTTCTCAATTGCAGCCCTAGAAATAAGCTCTTGAATTCAATCATTCTTATATTCACATGCCTCCAGCCCTTCTAAAGATTTTGTGTGTCCGAGTCCTCACATGAAGTTACCTTCTTCTTAAAATACCTAGGCTAGTACTATTTTATGTACAGAAGTCTGTGTCAATGAATCTATAGTGCTGTCTACATCTTAAGCTTTCAGAGACTCCAAGAAGGTTTTTAGCTCTGTGTCTTTTGAAACCCGCAAAAAGAATATAAAAAGAGGCCCAAACTAACCACCTTTATTCTGTTTGATGATGCTATAAAAGTGATGATTTTCACTAGATTAAGGCTTCATTTTTTGTAGAAATTGACATTAAGCCTGAGATAGCAAAGTATAGAAAGAATGATAATGGCTGTAAAGCCAAACATTTAGTGAGTACTTAACATATTCCAGGCATTATACTAAGCATGTCACATACATTAGTTAATAATCCCAGCAGTCCAATAAGGTAAAGTCTTGAATTATTCTCATTTGTATAGGTGAAGAAACTGAACTAAGAGATACTGAGTGACTGGCTTGGGATTGCACAGCTATTTAATGTTGCCAGGGCTCATATCTAGAGTCCAATTCCAGAACACGCAATCTAACCACAATATTGTGCTGCTTTAAAACCAGAAAAATGGGGGCCCCATTCTTACTTTTAACATTTAGCAGATTGCTCATACACCCTTTGCTAGGTCTCTCATCTGTACAGCAGAGAGGCTAATAACCCCCCTGAGTTGTAAGGATACAAAGACCTAAGGTATGAGTGAAAGCAGCCTGTATGTCAGTGAAGTTATAATGATGTTAAACTTGTTGCTATTGCTAACAAGCTTATAAGATCCCCCCAACCCCCTCGCAACAAGCAAGAAGTTGAGACAGTTGAGGACATTGAGAGACTGGTAGGAGGAAGTGATCAATTTCTTAAAATAGGGACTTGGTCTTTGAATAGGAGGCTTAGGATAGTAAAGTCTTCTTTAATCTTGACCATTTTGACTCCTGCTGTCCCTGAAGGTTTAAAAAGAGTGGGATAACTGGGCCAATAGTATCTTCCCTTTCTGTACTCCTTCTGTTCTCTGGGAAGGGGTTCGGCTGACAGATCAACGTAGAATTAGCAATACCTTGAGGCAGGTTTTAGTTGGTACCAAGTGACTAAGTCTTTATAGACTTTCCTGAGAGATATAGGATACTGAAAGAGGAATTCCCCAGGTTGGTAAGTGTCCAATGTGCTACTGGAGATCAGTAGAGAAATAATTCCAGAAAGAATGAAGGGATGCAGCCAAAGCAAAAACAATACCCAGTTGTGGATGTGATTGGTGATAGAAGCAAGGTCCGATACTATAAAGAGCAATATTGCATAGGAACCTGAAATGTTAGGTCCATGAATCAAGGCAAATTGGAAGTGGTCAAACAGGAGATGGCAAGAGTGAACGTTGACATTCTAGGAATCAGCCAACTAAAATGGACTGGAATGGGTGAATTTAACTCAGATGACCATTATAGCTACTACTGGGGGTAGGAATCCCATAGGAGAAATGGAGTAGCCATCATGGTCAACATTAGAGTTTCAAATGCAGTACTTGGATGCAATCTCAAAAACCACAGAATGATCTCTGTTCGTTTTCAAGGCAAACCATTCAATATCACAGTAATCCAAGCCTATGCCCCAACCAGTAATGCTGAAGAAGCTGAAGTTGAACGGTTCTCTGAAGACCTACAAGACCTTTTAGAACTAACACCCAAAAAAGATCTCCTTTTCATTATAGGGGACTGGAATGCAAAAGTAGAAAGTCAAGAAACACCTGGAGCAACAGGCAAATTTGGCCTTGGAGTTCAGAAGGAAGCAGGGCTAAGGCTAATAGAGTTTTGCCAAGAGAACGCACTGGTCATAGCAACACCCTCTTCCAACAATACAAGACAAGACTCTACACATGGACATCACCAGATGGTCAACACTGAAATCAGACTGATTATATTATTTGCAGCCAAATATGGAGAAGCTCTATACAGTCAGCAAAAACAAGATTGGGAACTGACTGTGGCTCAGACCATGAACTCCTTATTGCCAAATTCAGACTTAAATTGAAGAAAGTAGGGAAAACCACTAGACCATTCAGGTGTAACCTAAATCAATCCCTTATGATTATACAGTGAAAGTGAGAAATAGATTTAAGGGACTAGATCTCATAGACAGAGTGCCTGATGAACTATGGACGGAGGTTCATGACATTGTACAGGAGACGCTAATCAAGACCATCCCCAAGAAAAAGAAATGCAAGACCCAGAGGGATGGTATAGTGAGGGAGGTGGGAGGGGGGTTCAGGATGGGGAACACGTGTACACCTGTGGTGGATGCACCTTGATGTATGGCAAAACCAATACAATATTGTAAAAAAATAATAATAATAAAAAATAAAAATAAAAATAAAAAATAATAAAAATGATAATATCCATCAGCAAGTAGCTAAATCCCAAGTGGATCACACTGAAAAAAAAAAAAAAAAAGCAAAATGGCTGTCTGAGGAGGCCTTACAAATAGCTGAGAAAAGAAGAGAAGTGAAAAGTAAAGGAGAAAAGGAAGGATATAAGCATCTGAATGCAGAGTTCCAAAGAATAGCAAGGAGAGATAAGAAAGCCTTCCTCAGTGGTCAATACAAAGAAATAGAGGAAAACAACAGAATGGGAAAGACTAGAGATCTCTTCAAGAAATTAGAGATACCAAGGGAATATTTCATGTGAAGATGGGCTCGATAAAGGACAGAAATGGTATGGACCTAACAGAAGCAGAAGATATTAAGAAAAGGTGCAAGAATACACAGAAGAACTGTACAGAAAAGAGCTTCACAACCCAGATAATCACGATGGTGTGATCACTCACCTAGAGCCAGACATCCTGGAATGTAAAGTCAAGTGGGCCTTAAAAGGATCACTGTGAACAAAGCTAGTGGAGGTGATGGAATCCCAGTTGAGCTATTTCAAATCCTAAATGATGCTGTGAAAGTGCTGCACTCATTATGCCAGCAAATTTGAAAAACTCAGTGGCCACAGGACTGGAAAAGGTCAGTTTTCATTCCAATCCCAAAGAAAGGCAATACCAAAGAAGGCTCCAACTACTGCACAACTGCACTCATCTCACACGCTAGTAAAGTAATGCTCAAAATTCTCCAAGCCAGGCTTCAGCAGTATGTCAGCCGTGAACTTCCAGATGTTCAAACTGGTTTTAGAAAAGGCAGAGGAACCAGAGATCAAATTGCCAACATTTGCTGGATCATGGAAAAAGCAAGAGAGTTCCAGAAAAACATCTGTTTCTGCTTTATTGACTATGCCAAAGCCTTTAACTGTGTGGATCACAATAAACTGTGGACAATTCTGAAAGAGATGGGAATACCAGACCACCTGATCTGCCTCTTGAGAAATCTGTATGCAGATCAGGAAGCAACAGTTAGAACTGGACATGGAACAACAGACTGGTTCCAAATAGGAAAAGGAGTATGTCAAGGCTGTGTATTGTCACCCTGCTTATTTAGCTTATATGCAGAGTACATCATGAGAAACGTTGGGCTGGAACAAGCACAAGCTGGAATCAAGATTGCCGGGAGAAATATCAATAACCTCAGATATGCAGATGACACCATCCTTATGGCAGAAAGTGAAGAGGAACTAAAAAGCCTCTTGATGAAAGTGAAAGAGGAGAGTAAAAAAGTTGGCTTAAAGCTCAGCATTCAGAAAACGAAGATCATGGCATCTGATCCCATGACTTCATGGGAAATAGATGGGGAAACAGTGGAAATAGCATCAGACTTTATTTTTTGGGGCTCCAAATTCACTGCAGATGGTGATTGCAGCCATGAAATTAAAAGATGCTTACTCCTTGGAAGGAAAGTTATGATCAACCTAGATAGCATATTAAAAAGCAGAGACATTACTTTGCCACAAAGGTCCATTTAGTCAAGGGTATGGTTTTTCCACTGGTCATGTGTGGATGTGAGAGTTGGACTGTGAAGAAAGCTGAGCACTGAAGAATTGATGCTTTTGAACTGGGGTGTTGGAGAAGGCTCTTAAGAGCCCCTTGGACTGCAAGGAGATCCAACCAGTCCATTCTAATGGAGATCAGTCCTGGGTGTTCATTGGAAGGACTGATGCTGAAGCTGAAACTCCAGTACTTTGGCCACCTGATGTGAAGGGTTGACTCATTGGAAAAGACTCTGATGCTGGGAAGGATTGGGGGGGACGACAGGAAGGAAGAAGGGGACGACAGAGGATGAGATGGCTGGATGGCATCACTGACTCGATGGACGTGAGTCTGAGTGAACTCTGGGAGTTGGTGATAGACAGGGAAGCCCGGTGTGCTGCGATTCATGGGGTCACAAAGAGTCGGACACGATGAGCGACTGAACTGAACTGAACTGAGGCGTTTCACTCTGTTCTGTCCACACACCTTTATTCTGCCTACTTACACAGCCTCTGGTCCTTCTCTCTTCTCTCATATTATGGTTTGCTATTTCTCCTTAAAGAGAAAAGTTTTTTCTTCACCTTCAGTTCAGTTCAGTCTCTCAGACATGTCCAACTCTTTGCGACCCCATGCAGCACGCCAGGCTTCCTGTCCATCACTAACTCCTGGAGTTTACTCAAACTCACGTCCATCAAGTTGGTGATGCCATCTAACCATCTCATCCTCTGTCATCCCCTTCTTCTCTCACCTTCAATCTTTCCCAGCATCAGGGTCTTTTCCAGTGAGTCAGTTCTTTGCATCAGGTGGCCAAAGTTCTGGAGTTTCAGCTTCAGCATCAGTCCTTCCAATGAATATTCAGGACTGATTTCCTTTGGATTGACTGGTTGGATCTCCTTATAGCCCAAGTGTCTCTCAAGGGTCTTATCCAACACCATAGTTTAAAAGCATCAATTCTTTGGTTCTCAGTCTTTTTTTAATAGTCCAACTCTCACATCCAAACATAACTACTGGAAAAACTGTAGCTTTGACTAGATGGACTTTTGTTGGAAAAGTAATGTCTCTGCTTTTCAATATGCTGTCTATGTTGGTCATAGCCTTTCTTTCAAGGAGCAAGTGTCTTTTAATTTCATGGCTGCAGTCACCATCTGCAGTGATTTTGGAGCTGAAAAACATAGTCTCTCACTGTTTCCATTATTTCCCCATCTATTTTCCATGAAGTGATGGGATGGGATGCCATGATTTTAGTTTTCTGAATGTTGAGTTTTAAGCCAACTTTTTCACTCTCCTCTTTCACCTTCATCAAGAGGCTCTTTAGTTCATCAATTTTTTGCCATGAGGCTGGTGTCCTCTGCATATTGATATTTCAATATGATATTGAATGTTGATATTGAATTATATATTTCAATATTGATATTAAATATTGATATTGAGGTTATTGATATTTCTCCCAGCAATCCTGATTCCAGCTTGTGCTTTCTCCAGTCCAACATTTCTCATGATGTACTCTGCATAGAAGTTAAATAAGCAGGGTGACAAGATACAGCCTTGACGTACTCCTTTCCATATATGGAACCAGTCTGTTGTTCCATGTCCAGTCTAACTATTGCTTTTTGACCTGCATACAGATTTCTCAGGAGGCAGGTCAGGTGGTGTGGTATTCCCATCTCTTGAAGAGTTTTCCACAGGTTTTTGTGATCCACACAAAGGATTTGGTGTAGTCAATAAAGCAGAAGTAGATGCTTTTCTCGTGCTTTTTCTATGATCCAACGGTTGTTGGCAATTTGATCTCTGGTTCCTCTGCCTTTTCTAAATCCAAATTGAACATCTGGAATTCATGGTTCATATACTGTTGAAGCCTGGCTTTGAGAATTTTGAGCATTACTTTGTTAGTGTGTGAGATGAATGCAATTGTGAGGTAGCTTGAACATTCTTTGGCATTGCCTTTCTTTGGGATTGGAATGAGAACTGACCTTTGCCAGTCCTGTGGCCACTTTTGAGTTTTCCAAATTTGTTGGCATATTAAGTGGAGCACTTCAACAGCATCATCTTTTGCAGTTTTAAATAGCTCAGCTGGGATTCCATCACCTGTACTAGCTTTGTCGTAGTGATGCTTCCTAAGGCCCACTTGACTTCGCAATCCAAAATGTCTGGCTCTAGGTGAGTAATCACACCACTGTGGTTATCTGCGTCATGAAGATCTTTTTTGTATATTTCTTCTGTGTATTCTTGCTACTTCTTTTTTATATCTTCTGCTTCTGTTAGGGCCATACCATTTCTGTTCTTTATCGAGCCCATTTTTGCATGAAATGTTCCCTTGGTATCTTTAATTTTCTTGAAGAGATCTCTCATCTCTCCCATTCTATAGTTTTCCTCTATTTCTTTGCATTGATCACTTAGGAAGGCTTTCTTATATCTCCTTGCTATTCTTTGGAACTCTGCATTTAAATGCGTATATCTTTCCTTTCTCCTTTGCCTTCAGCTTCTCTTCTTTTCTCAGCTATTTGTGAGGCCTCCTTAGACAACCATTTTGCCTTTTTGCATTTCTTTTTCTTGGGTATGGTCTTGATCACTGCCTCCTGTACAATATCACAAACCTCCATCCATAGTTCTTTAACACTCTGTCTAACAGATCTAATCCCTTGAATCCATTTGTCACTTCCACTGTATAATTGTAAGGGATTTGATTTACGTCATACCTGAATGATCTAGTGGTTTTCCCTGCTTTATTCAATTTAAGTCTGAATTTGGCAATAAGGAGTTTATGATCTGAGCCACAGTCAGCTCCTTGTCTTGTTCTTGCTGACTGTATAGAGCTTCTTCATCTTTGCCTGCAAAGAATATAATCAGTCTGATTTCAGTGTTGACCATCTTATGATGTCCATGTCTAGAGTCTTCTCTTATGTTGTTGGAAAAGGGTGTTTGCTATGACCTGTGTATTCTTTTGGCAAAACTCTGTTAGCCTTTGCCCTGCTTCATTCTGTACTCCAAGGCCAAATTTGTTTGCTACTCCAGGTATCTCTTGACTTTCTACTTTGCATTCCAGTCCTGTATAATGAAAAGGATATCTTTTTTTCATGTTAGTTCTAGAAGGTCTTTTAAGTCTTCATAGAACCATTCAACTTCAGCTTCTTCAGCATTACTCATCGGGGCATAGACTTGGATTACCGTGATATTGAATGGTTTGCCTTGGAAACGAACAGAGATCATTTTGTCATTTTTGAGACTGCATCCAAGTACTGCATTTTGGACTCTTTTGTTAACTATGATGGCTACTCCATTTCTTTTAAGGGATTCTTGCCCACAGTAGTAGATATAATGGTCTTCTGAGTTAAATTCACTCATTATACAATTTTTGTTTGTCAATTTTATTTCAAAGCCAAAAATAATTTTACTTAACCTACAGGCTCAGAGTTCAGGTCAAAGACAAAAGTTTAAAAAAATATATTTTTGTTTTTGAATTAATCTACCCCTGCAATTCTTAAAGTAAATGTAAAAGTAGTAATAGTGATTTTAGAAAAATTCTTTTGGTCTCCTGTGCCTTGAATGCTGTTAAGTTATTTTTAACCCTTGACAAAATGAGTCATGTGGACAGCTCTGTTATAGAATGTTAAATATTTTCATGTTCTGGTATATGCTTTTTTTCAGTGAATTGCGGTATTTGTGTTTCCAGAATGGTTAGTGGATCAAATTCATGGCTTTTGAGCTTATACTAGAGAATGGTTCAGTTCATGTCATGTCATATGAAAGCTGCTCAGTATCTCTTTGAGACCCCATGGACTGTAGCCCACCAGGCTCTCCTGTCCATGAAATTCTCCAGGCAGGAATATGAGAGTGCATTGCCATTCCCTTCTCCAAGGTTTCTTCCTAACTCAGGGATGGAACCCAGGTCTCCTGCACTGAAGGTAGATTTTTTACTGTCTGAGCCACAAGGGAAGTCTGGCTCAGTTCATAGGTTTCTGGAAAAACAGAAGTTTCTGAAGCTTCAATTGTCTAACATGACCATCTGTGTGATGCCAAAATTCAGTTCTGAAAGGTTTCTGGCAGTTCTGTTCTGCAGTTGTATCACTGGTTTGGCTATTGAAATCATGAGATCTGAAAACAACAAACCCAAACCCTCAAAATAACAATGAAAACCCGCATGTCACCTTAATCTGTATTTCTGGCACTTATATCTCTGATTTGTAATTGTTTTAATGGAGTTGCCATTCTCACTGATTTTCCAATTTAGTACTTTAATGCAAACTGGTTGAAGTAAAATTTTGTCAGAAGTGTTTTTATTTGATTCCTTCTTGGCTTGACAGTGTACAAAATAAAACCACAAAGGTGAAAGGAATGTGTTTTATGTGAGCTGGTTACTTATCTTTGAATTTTGGGGGAACATTTATACTTTTATGAGTGTTACTCTCTGAAGTTACACACAAGGGTATTTAAGTAACTGAAATGAAGACAGAATAGATAAGCTACTTCTTACATTTTTTCTTTAACATGTGATTAAATCGAATCTTACTTGAACTAGTGATTCAATGCATGTGTACTTAGTTGTGGCATACAACTCTTTGTGACCCTTTTGACTGTAGCCCACCAAGCTCCTCTGCCCATGGGATTTTTCAGGCAAGAATACTGGAGTGGGTTGCCATTTCCTTCTCCAGGGCATTTCCCAACCCAGGGATAGAACCTGTGTCTCCTGTGTCTCCTGAATTTCAGGCAGATTCTTTACCCACTGAGCCATTCAGGAAGCCCCCTATGATCCAGTGAAGAAGTTGATATGGAATCAGAGCCATTTTCATATTTTGTATTGTGAAATGAAATATTTCCTGCCATATCAGTGGGCAAGAAATGTCACAGCTATCAGTGATTTTGGGCCTCCAAATGTGAATGAGTGTTCTCAAAAGGGAACACAATGCCTGCGATCCAACAGATGCCACCACTCTGCACGGTGATTGCTGGAGCTTGGGGGGATGCAAGAAGCAGCCATCTTCCGCACTTGGCACCCCTTGCAGTGAACAAAGAATTAAGGATGTAAACAATCAACAAACTGGATTTGGCCCCAAATAGTTGAGGTGCATATAAAAGGAATGAATTCAGTGAGCCCAGAGGCTTACATCTTCCCATACATAGAAGGATATTAAATTCTTTAACTTGATATCAGGTTTTCCTTACTTTAACAATAATCTTTGATGTCCAGACTGTCCACTTTGTTGCAAACTTGTATATAGCCTGAATCCCACTTCTATCTCCTTCAGGCAGTTTTCTCAGGACTACTGAGATGCTGTCTCCCTCGCTCAGAGTCTTTAACAATCATACCCAATAAAATAACTCTCTACTTTCAGGTTGTGACTAATTTTTTTAGTCTACAGTATGAAGAAAAACACTTATAACCTTCAATGGAAAAGATCATTTGTATTATTAGAAACCTTCATAAAACCACTTCATGAATGTAAATTATATCCTTGAGCTTTTAAATGATGGAAAATAAGTTCAATCTTTATTGGATGGGCAGACAAAATGGAAGCATATAGGACAAAAGAAAAGAATGTTTCCAGTTTGTATGAAATACCTTGAGGCATGGGAGTGGTAGAAGAGGTGGAGCGTGGAATTAAATTTGAGTAAGTGAACTGAAAGTAGGTAAACAGGAGAATAGGATAGATCAAGATCTGGGATGGAAAGATTTTCTGGAGAAGGGAGCTACCCACTTCAGTATTCTATTTTATTAGTATCTCTTGTAATTTTCATGTAGTTGACTTACCACTTGATTTGAAATGTGGGAGTACTTGCCATCTCTTATTCTGTTCTGAATCTTTTGAGTCTCAGATAAAATGGAGATAGAAAAATGCCCATTTTAGTGTCGAGTTTTACTAGTACTTACATTTCTTTGACACTTTTTTCCTAGTGGTTTTAAGGATTTTTTTCTTACCTGAAAGTCAATTATAATTCATTAAAAACAAGTACCATATTGTTATTTTCTTTTACAACCCAAACCCTTCCTCTTAACCCACTTCACCTTTCATTCTGAATTGCCACTTAATTCTAAGTAACTTGCTGTTGATTAATTTTGGAATTAACTTACCAGTTGGCAACCTCTGACTCTAGTTATTATAATGATATATAGAAAAGGAATTAATGAATATTTCTGTAGTTGGAGTGCTAACAATGATTAATTTGGCAATAGATAAAAAAGCAATGCAAAAATGAGTGAGGATAGAAGCAAATTAGGCTTCAAATTTGGCATATCTTTTGGTTCTTCTCTTTTCAGATGCTATATTTTTATGGTTTCTTTCCCTTCTTTTTGAAAATTTCAAATACTCAATTCCAGATTTGTTCTTTGTTAATAAGCCATTAGTCCTTTTTCAGCTGAATTTGCTTTGTTTTTCTACTTGAATTAATTCTGGGTTATTTGGGTCAGATTATTTCTTTATTATTTGTAACAAATTCTCTTTGCTGATAATTGTACTCATTTCTATATACAGAGTGAGCTTAGGATACAAGACCAATTGAACACGTTTTAGTTGATAGTCTCAGAAGTGCTTAGCATTGACCACTATGAGGTATCATTTCACACCAGTCAGAATGGCTGCGATCCAAAAGTCTACAAATAATAAATGCTGGAGAGGGTGTGGAGAAAAGGGAACCCTCTTACACTGTTGGTGGGAATGCAAACTAGCACAGCCACTATGGAGAACAGTGTGGAGATTCCTTAAAAAACTGGAAATAGAACTGGTTTTATCCTGTTTTTGACAGTATCTAGTTTTCATGATTTGTTTTGTGTAAACTTTCTATGTTTGGACAGTCTCAATATGCTGTTTTAATAAAATATTTTGTTATTATAAACCAATATGTGATTATTGTAGAAAATATAGGAAATTTAAAGGTGAAAGTAAAACCAGCTGTCATTTGATCACACAGAGATAACTAATATCATTTTGGTGTGTTTTCCTCCAGTCATTTTTATGTGTACATTTAAGAAGAGTATTCATAGTGTATGACCTGACTCATTTTTGTTTTGTTTCATTTTGTAGACCACAGCTCTAGAATACTGATAAATGTGATGATTAGAGGCAGCTTTGTTTGGCTTTGCGGTTTAAAAGGAATGCCTTTCCCTTAGTGCTAAGCAGAATAGATAATACTTTGGTTGTTCAGTCCCTCAGTTGTGTCCGACTCTTTGTGACCCCATGGACTGCAGCATGTCATGCTTTCTTGTCTTTCACCATCTTCCGGAATTGCTCAAACTCATGTCCATTGAGTCAGTGATGCCATCCAACCATCTCATCCTCTGTTGCCCTCTTCTCCTGCCTTCAATCTTACTCAGCATCAGGATCTTTTCCAATGAGCTGGCTCTTCACATCAGGTGGCCAAAGTATTGGAGCTTCAGCTTCAGCCTCAGTCCTTCCAATGAATATTCAAGACTGATTTCCTTTAGGATTGACTGGTTTGATCTCCTCGCAGTCCAAGGAACTCTTAAGTGTTCCCCAACACCACAGCTTAAAAGCATCAGTTCTTTAGCATTCAACCTTCTGCTTGATATTTTGGACCAGTGTTAAAGATGATACTTTGGACCAGTGTTTTGTGACTGAGTAACTTAGAGAAACACAGGGTTAGACAAAGTTTATTTTTCTTTAACTTCAGGGATTCCCAGGGCCAGTATGCCCATATATTGTGACAGAGGGAAGGAGGGTTTACAGTATTCAGATTCTCCACATTTACATTAGTGCAGAATCCTTGATCTTTTTTGAAAAAAATCTTGTATGACAAAAATTTCGGGAAATGCTTCTCTTGGGTTTCACTTTTAAGTATGATGTTGCCCTTGGCTTTACATAGATAACATATTCTAGTAAATAATGCTAAAAATACTATTTCTAATTCATGAAATTGCTTTAAAATTTTAAAAGGAATGAATACTGAATTTTACTAAGCGCAGTTTTGGGACATCTATTGCAATGATTATGTACATGGTTTTCCTACTTTGATCTAGAAGATGTGTTAATTGATTCCCACAATAAATTCAATATCATTTTTCAAAGTTATGCTTTCTAAGCCTCAGTTTCAGTGTATATAAACTAAAGATAGTAGTGATACCTCCCTTAATGAGATATTAAAATTAAATAAGGATATGCATGTAATGTGCTTAGCAGCCATTTATGGAAAATAGTAAGCTTTTATTATGATGCAAATAGCTTTGGCTATAACCCATAAGCATTGGTTAATAGTTCTCCTATTTTATTTTTTTTCTACATGATGTGTAATTGTTATTTTAATTTGCTCTTTAAGTTAATAGCTGTATAGGTGGATGTTTTACATTTTCATTTTGGTTAGCTGAAATAAATTATTAATTTCCTGCTCTATGGCACTGTGACCACTGGTTGTGTTTTGAATAGCATTTGCTTTGAGAATTTGAGATTTCTCTATTATGGGAATGGTATAATTTCAGTTTTTTAAAAAATCACTATTCTAAATACATTTGGGAAGATACTATTTTCTTTTGTAAGCTACAGAGTTTAATCTATATCTGTAGACTGATAATTATTAGATGCGGCTGGATCAAGATGGTGGAGAGGGAGGATATGGAACTTACCTCCCCACATGAATATATTAAATCCATTTACACATGGAACAATTCACACTGAAAAATAAGTGGGAATTGGCAGCCCTCATACAACCAGGGCTACAGGAAAGACTTACATGTAATTGGATAGGGAGGGACTATAAGTGATTGGATTGGGACCTATGCCCCTGGGAGGGGACTCAGAGGAAACAGGAGAATACACAACTAGAGGCCCAGCAGGGGGAGTGAGTGCTTAGAGCCATGGAGTGAATGCCCCAGTCCTGGGGACCTACACAGCAAAGACAAGCCCTCTTGACTGGTGGGAGGACTGTTGGGACTAACAGGAGGGCTGTAAAGAGCCTGGACTCTTCCTGTGAGGAGTGTGCGCACACTGGCTTACATGGAAAAGGTGAATTGAAACCATGGAGCTGGCTAACTTGTTTCCCATGACTGCATTAGTGCATGCCCCATCTGTGCCCTATCCTTAGTTGTGTGAATGCTGCAAGTCTCTTTACTCCACATTACAGCTTCACATGGCACTAGATCTAGGGCCGCTCCTTTCACCAGTGAGCAGATTTGGCTGTGGGACACTGGGGTGACCTGGTCCTGAGTGGAGCCTGAGGGGGCAGTTGTGGCCATTGTTGGTGCTTACTCAAGCAGTGCCTCAGAAGCAACCCAGAACTCTGGTGGTAGGCACTCTACCACTGCTCATGCCCCAGTATATGCCAAAAGTCCAGGCAGGCTCTGCTTGCCCTGAAGTATGGTTCTACAACAGAATGGGCATGGCAGAGTCTGTGCAGATGCTGGATGGGACAAAGGATATCTGAGCAGAGCGAGAGAAACAATTTCTGGCACCTGCATAGGCAGTGCATTGGATATAGCTTGGACTTCTATAGCCAACATGAGCTGAAAGCTCTCACAGGGTCCCCCTTGTTTCAGTGCCACCCTCCCCACCCCGCCCCCAACCAAGGGTGAGGGTATTGGTGCTAGGAGAGAGGAAACTACACCCTTAATGAAAACAGAGGCAACTTGGGCATGACCTTCAGAGCTTTGGCTCTAGCAACCTGGGATTAGACACAGGCAGTGAAGGCCAGACAGCAGAGGGGAAGTCCCACCTCATACCCGCCTCCTACTCTAGCTCTTTCATCTCCAGTGTCACCTCCACTAAGGTGATAGCTGTCAGCACACCCCTAGGAAAGATGTGACTTGCATATATGTCAAATCCAGCTGTGCAACCAAAGGCATTGAGCACAGGCAGTCTATATAGAAATGCCTCACACAAAAGAATACCCCTTCAAGACTGCAATAGTTAACTATTTCACCTAGATTCATAGAGGTAGAGAAAATCAAGCTAAATGAAAAGAAGGAACTGATCTTAGAGAGAAACCCCTTGAAAAAACAAACAAGACAGAAATAAGTAATTTACCAGGTAAAGAATTCAAGGCATTGGTAATAAGAATGTTAACTGAATTAGGAAAAAAAAAATAGATGAACACAGTGAAAGTTTTAACAAAGAAATAGAAAATATAAAAAGATCCAACCAAAAGTGAAGAATTCATTAACTAAAGTAAAAAATAATAGAGTGAATAGCAAACTAAGTTATAGAATGCACAAGTGATCTGGAAAATTGAATAATAAAAATCATTGACTCAAAACAACAAAAAGAAAAACAGATGAACAGAAATAAAAACAGTTTAAGAGAGCCCTGGGATAATAAAAGCAGACCAACATTCATATTATAGGAGTTCCAGAAAGAGAAGAGGCAGAGAAGGGGATAGAAAATGTATTTGAGGAAATTAATGAGGATTTCCTAAACCAGAAGAAGAAAACAGATATCCAGGCACAGGAATTATTTGGCATTTATTTGGCACTCAAGGTCCCAAATAAAATGAACCCAATCAGACCCACACTAAGACATAACAAAATGGCAAAAATTAGATAAATAGATTCAAGGGATTAGATTTGATAGAGAGAGTGCCTAAAGAACTGTGGATGGAGGTTCATAACATTGTTCAGGAGGTGGTGATCAAAACCATCTCCTTGGTTTTAATTTTAAAAGTAGCAAGTACTACTGCTTTTTCATTTTAAAAGTAGCAGAAGAAAAACAAAGAGTCATACACAAAAGAATCTCCATAAGACCATCAACCGAACTTTCCACAGAAACTTTGCAGGCCAGAAGGAAGTGACATGATATATTCATAGTCCTGAAAGTGAAACACCTGCAACTTAGGATACTCTACTCAGTGGGGTTATCATTTAGAATCAAAGGAGAGAAAAAGAACTCAACAAGCAAAAGCTAAGAGTTCCTCAATACTAAACCTACTCTAAAAGAAACTTTAAAGAGTCTTCTCTAAATGGAAAAGAAATAAAAATCTGTAAGAAAGGGAAAATCACCATAGGATAGGCAAATACAGAGTAAGGGCCAAAGATCAACCACTTAATAAGCCAGTATGAAGATTAAAAGAAAAAAAATTGTAAAAACATCTGTAACTACAATGAAATATCAGATAAACATGAAGATGTAAAATATGACATTGAAAGCACAAAATGAGAGGGAGAAGAGCAAAAAATGTAGATTTTTTTTAGAATATGCATAACATTAAATGACTATCAGTCATTCAAATAAAATAGAGACTGAAAAAAGCCTGCCCCCAAACCAATTGAAAAGATCAATTAGACCAAGAGCTGTTTTTTTTTTATGAAGATAAACAAAATTGATAAGCCTTTAGCTAGGTTCACCAAGAAGAAAAGAGAAAGGACCCAAATAAATAAAATAAGAAATGAAAAAGAAGAAATAACAACTGACACTATAGTGATACAAAAATTTATTACAATACTATGAACAGTTATATTCCAACAAATTGGACAACTTAGAAAAAATGGACACATTTCTAGAAAGATACAACCTGCCAAGGCTGAACCAAGAAGAAACAGAAAATTTGAACAGAATGATCAGTAAAAGTGAAACTGAATTTTGTAATAAAAAACTTTCAGAAAAATATTCCAGGACTGGATGGATTCACAAGAGAATTCTACCAAATATATAAACAATAACTAATACCTATCTTCATCAAATTATTACTATTAGTCCTTATGGCAAAATTCAGACAAAAAAAGTAGGGAAAACCACTAGGCCATTCAGGTATGACCTAAATCAAATCCCTTATGATTATACACTGGAAGTGACAAATAGATTCAAGGGATTAGATTTGATAGACAGAGTGCCTGAAGAACTATGGATGGAGGTTCATAACATTGTACAGGAGGCAGTGATCAAAACCATCACCACGGGAAAAAAAAATGCAAAAAGGCAAAATAGTTGTCTAGGGGGACCTTACAAATAGCTGAGAATAGAAGAGAAGTGAAAGGCAAAGGTGAAAAGGAAAGATATAGCCATCTGAATGCAGAGTTCCAGAGAATAGCAAGAAAAGATAAGAAAGCTTTTTAAAATGAACATTGTAAAGAAATAGAGGAAAACAATAGAATGAGAAAGACTAGAGATCTCTTCAAGAAAATTAGAGGTACCAAGGGAACATTTCATGCAAAGATGGGCTCGATAAAGGACAGAAATGGTATGGACTTAAAAGAAGTAAAAGATATTAAGAAGAGGTGGCAAGAATACACAGAAGAACTCTACAAAAAAGATCTTAATGACCTGGATAACCATGATGGTATGATTAATCCCCTAGAACTGGACATCCTGTAATGTGAAGTCAAGTGGGCTTTAGGAAGCATCACTATGAACAAAGCTAGTGGAGGTGATGGGATTCCAGCTGAACTACTTGAAATCCTAAAAGATGATGCTGTTAAAGTGCTGCACTCAATATGCCAGCAAATTTGGAAAGCTCATCAGTGGCAACAGGATTGCAAAAGGTCAGTTTTCATTCCAATCCCAGAGAAGGGCAATGCCAATAAATGTTAAAACTTCCACACAATTGCACTCATTTCACATGCTAGCAAGGTAATGCTCAGAATCCTTCAAGCTAGGCTTCAACAAGAACCAACAGCTTTCAGGTGTACAAGTTGGATTTAGAAAAGGCAGGGGAACCAGAGATCAAATTGCAAACATCTGTTAGATCATAGAAAAAGAAAGAGAATTTCAGAAAAAAACATCTACTTTATCGACTATGCTAAAGTGACTGTGTGGATCACAACAAACTGGAAAATTCTTGAAGATGGGAATACCATACTGCCTTACCTGTCTCCTGAGAAATCTGTATGTGGGTCAAGAAGCAATACTTAGAATTAGACCAAGAACAGACTGGTTCCAAATTGGGAAAGGAGTATGTCAAGGCTGTATACTGTCACCTTGTTTATTTAGCTTATATGCAGAGTACATCATGTGAATTGCCAGGCTGGAAGAGTTGCTAGAATCAAGTTTGCCAGGAGAAATATCAACAACCTTGAGTATGCAGATGCTAGCACTCTAATGGCAGAAAGTGAAGAGGAATTAAAGAGCCTCTTGATGAGGGAGAAAAAGGAGAGTGGAAAAAGCTGACTTAAAGCTCAATATTCAAAAATCTAAGATTATGGCATCTAGTCCCATCACTTCATGGCAAATAGATGTGAAAAAAGTGGAAGCAATCACAGATTTTATTTTCTTGGGCTTCAAAATCACTGTGGACAGTAACTGCAGCCATGAAATTAAAATACACTTGTTCCTTGGAAGGAAAGCTATGACAAACCTAGACATAGTATTAAAAAGCAGAGACATCATTTTGCTGACAAAGGTCCATATAGTCAAAGCTATGGTTTTTCCAATAGTCATGTATGGATGTGGGAGTTGGACCATAAAGAAGGATGGATGCTGAAGAACTGATGCATTCAAATGGTGGTGCTGAAGAAGACAGTTGAGAATCCCTTGAACTTCAAGGAGATCAAGCCAGAAAATCCTAAAGGAAATCAACCCTGAATATTCATTGGAAGGACTTATGCTAAAACTGAAGCTCCAATATTTTGGCCATTTGATGTGAAGGGCTGACTCATTGGAAAAGACTTTGATGCTGGGAAAGATTGAAGACAAAAGGAGAAGAGTGAGGCAGAGGATGAGATGGTAAGATAACATCACAGACTCAATAGACATGAATCTGAGCAAACTCTGGGAAATGGTAAAGGATAACAAAACCTGGCATGCTGCAGTCCAGGCAGTTGCAAAGAGTTGGACATGACTTAGTGATTGAATAACAGCAACAATAATGAACTATCAGAAAGAGAAATTAAGAAAATTCTCATTTAAAATGTATCAGAAAGCATAAAACCCTTAGGAATAAACTTAACCAAGGAAGTAAAAGACCTATAATCTACGAAATATAAAACACTGATAGAGGAAGTTGAAGATGATACTAATACATGGAAAGATATCTGTGTTCCTAATTTGGAAGAATTAATATTGTTAAGACGGCTGTACTATCTAAAGCAATCTACAGATTTTTTTTTTTTCTATTTTTAAAATTTGTTTTACTTTACAATATTGTATTGGTTTTGCCATATATCAACATGAATCTGCCACAGGTATACACGTGTTCCCCATCCTGAACCCTCCACCCTCCTCCCTTCCCGTACTATCCCTCTGGTTTAGTGCAATCCTTATGAAAATACCCAAAACATTTTTTTCACAGAAATAGAACGGATTTATTTGGAAATCATAAAAGACTCCAAATAGCCAATGAAAATTTGAGAAAAGGCAGCAAAGCTGGAGGTATCATGCTCCAAACTTCAAAGCATAATAGAAAGCTACAATTAACAAAACACCATGGTACTGACACAAAAGCAGGCTCATAGATCAATGGAACAGAATAGAGAGGCCTGAAATAAACCTGTGCATTTTTGGTCAATTAATTTATGACAAAGGAGGCAAGAATACAGTAAAGGCAGTCTCTTCAATAAGTGGTGCTTGGAAAACTGGATGGCTACATGTAAAAGGAGATTAGAATGTTTCCTTATACTATGTATAAAAACAAACTCAATGGTTTAAAGACCAAACATAATTCTTGAAATCATAAAATTCGTAGAAGACAACATAGGCAGAACACTCTGACATAAACTACAGTAATTTTTTTGGGGTCATTTTCCTAAAAATGAAAGAAATAAAAGCACAAATAAACTTAAAGCTTTTGCACAACAAAAGAAACCATTGATAAAACATAGAATGAATGCAAATGATGTGACTCACAAGGGGTTTGTATTCAAAATATACAAACAGTTCTTAAAACTCAGTATCAAAAAAACAAACAGTCCAATTAAAAATGAACAGAAGACCTGAATGGATATTTTCCCAGAGAAGACATACAGATGGTCAATAGGATAAAAAAATGCTTATAGCTAATTATTAGAGAAATGCAAATCAAAGCCATGATGAGATATTGTTAACTACTTAGTTCAGTTCAGTCTCTCAGTTGTGTCTGGCTCTTTGCAACTCCATGGACTGCAGCACGCCAGGCCTCCCTGTCCATCACCAACTCCTGGAGTTCACTCAAACTCATGTCCATTGAGTTGATGATGCCATCCACCTACCTCATCCTCTGTCGTCCCCTTCTCCTCTTGCCTTCAATCTTTCCAAGCATCAGGGTTTTTTCCAATGAGTCAGTTCTTCGCATCGGGTGGGCAAAGTATTGAGTTTCAGCTTCAACATCAGCCCTCCCAATGAATATTCAGGACTAATTTTCCTTAGGATGGACTGGTTAGATCTTGCCGGCCAAGGGACTCTCCAGAGGCTTCTCCGACACCACAGTTCAAAAGCATCAATTCTTCAGTTCTCAGCTTTCTTTATAGTCCAACTCTCACAACCATACATGAGCACTGGAAAAACCAATGCCTTGACTAGATGGACTTTGTTGGCAAAGTAATGTCTCTGCTTTTGAAAATGCTATCTAGGTTGGTCATAACTTTCCTTCCAAGGAGTAAGCGTCTTTTAATTTCATGGCTGCAATCACCATCTGCAGTGATTTTGGAGCCCCAAAAATAAAGTCTGACACTGTTTCCACTGTTTCCCCATCTATTTCCCGTGAAGTGATGGGACCAGATGCCATGATCTTAGTTTTCTGAATGTTGAGCTTTAAGCCAACTTTTTCACTCTCCTCTTTTACTTTCATCAAGAGGCTTTTTAGTTCCTCTTCTCTTTCTGCCATAAGGGTGGTGTCAAATGCATATCTGAGGTTATTGATATTTCTCCCGGCAATCTTGATTCCACCGTATGCTTCTTCCAGCCCAGCATTTCTCATGATGTATTCTGCATAGAAGTTAAATAAGCAGGGTGACAATATACAGCCTTGACGTACTCCTTTTCCTATTTGGAACCAGTCTGTTGTTTTGCCAAAGCATTGATTTTTGCCTGAAATTATTGTTCTGACTTTTCAGTTTTCATTTGTCTGCCATTTGTCTTCTTTCTTGACCACTTGATTTGTCAACAATTCTCCCTGTGCAGAAACTATTTTGTTTCCATTTCTTCATTTAATGGTCTGAACTTGATTTATATTTGACAATTTGTTATTTAGCTCTTAAAGGTTTGTGACTGTTGTGTACACTGTTGTGAATAATATCTTTTTATCAACGTAAAATAACACTGAACTATTTTTTTATTATCATTTAGTTTAACTGATAATTGGTATTAACTCTTTGAGACCAATTTCAGAACATAACGCTCAAATGATATTGTTCAGTTGAAGATGAGTTTATTACTTAATGGCAATAAAATAGAAAGCACCTACGGGTGAATATTTAAGGTGTTTTTTGGTTTGGTTAAGGTGCATATTGAATGAAGGAATCTGAATATATTTGTGCAGAGTTTTGATATTATAATTTAGGATTGATGGACACAGCAAGATGAGAGTTTTGAAGGAAGTCTTAATAAGCAAACAGTTGTTTAATAACAGAGGAGTTTGCCTACTTAACTCTTTTCTTGAGAAGGGAGCTGTGTCCAAAGAAGAGGCAGGTTGAGCTGTCTTTTGTTTGGATAAATGGATTTTAATGAGTTCATAAAATAAACAGTAATGTTATTTTGAAACTTTATTTTTCTGAGTAAGAATTTACTGGAATAGTAAAATCCTGTTAACGTAGGACAATCAATTCTTGATTCTATTAAATTTTAGTTACAAGCAGTTTGTTCTCATTTTGATAAATCTTTTCCAATCTTTTAAAAACATTTTAGTGCCATTTTATTTTAGGTATGCCTCTTGGAAACAGCATATATTTAGATTGTGTTTCTTAATTCAGTTTGAGAATCTTTGTATTATAATGGAGAACTATAAACTTTTTGTATTACATTCATATTTTATCTTGAGTCCTTCATCTTTTAAAAAATATTTCCTTAGTCTTATGAAACGTGGTTGTTTGCTTTAGTTTATCTTTTCTAATTATGCAAATGGAGAAGGAAAAGGCAACCTACTCCAGTATTCTTGCCTAGAGAATTTCATGGACATAGGAACCTGGTGGGCTGCTGTCCATGGAGTCACACAAAGTTGGACATGACTGAAGTGACTTAGCAGCAGCAGCAGCAGTAATGGAAAGCTGCACCCTCAATGTTATAATCTGAAATTCAGCTGTTCTTAATGGAATAAATGCTAACTTCAATATCTCTTCTTTTGATCATGATTTCCGACATTTTTGTTCAACTTTACACTCCAGTGCTTTTAAACTGTGGTGTTGGAGAAGCCTCTTGAGAGTTCCTTGCACTGGAAGGATATCCAACCAGTCCATCCTAAAGGAAATCAGTCCAGAATATTCATTGGAAGGACTGATGCTGAAGCTGAAACTTCAGTACTTTGGCTACCTGATGCGAAAAACTGATTCATTGGAAAGGACCCTGATGCTGGGAAAGATTGAGGGCAGGAGGAGAAGGGGACGATAGAGGATGAGACGGTCGGATGGCATCACTGACTCCCTGGACATGAGTTTGAGTGAACTCCGGGAGTTGGTGATGGACAGGGAGGCCTGGTGTGCTGTGGTTCATGGTGTCACAAAGAGTCAGACACAACTGAACTGAACTGATGCTCCGACTAACAATAGTTATAGTTATTTACATTTAACTTTGTTAAATTTTTCTCACAGTACATTATTTATGTCTTTATATCCTAGATTTCCCATTCTTTAACTATTTTAATATCTTTAGGGCTTCCCTGGTGGTTCAGATGGTAAAGAATCTGCCTTCAATGCAGAAGACTGGGTTCGATTTCTGGGTTGAGAAGATCCCCAGAGGAGGACATGGCAATCCACTTCTTGCTTGGAGAATCCCCTTGGACAGAGGAGCCTGGTGGGCTGCAGTCCACAGTCCATGGGGTCACAAAGAGTCAGACACAACTGAGCTACTAAGCACATCACACAGGAAATTTTCAAGAAGGGCAGAGGTTGTGTTTTTGAGCTCTTGTACATCTGAGAGTCTCTCTGTTGTTTTAAAAAATGAATGACATTACACTGGGCCTAATTATTAGATTAAGTTCTATTTCTTGAAAATTATATATATATATATCGCTTCATTATTTTTCTGTTATGTAATTTTAGAGCTATTGGAGTCCTGGTTTTTTATTCACTAGTGGTTAATCTTTTTAGTTTCCTCTGCCTTTCCACAGAGTTTTTTCCTTGATTGTGTTAACTTGAAAAATTTTCCCGAAAAGTTATAAAAAAATGGTCTCTTTGTGTTTATTTATTTATTTTGGTTTACCTTATTTTTTCAATCGTGTCTTGGTTGTTTCTTTGATTACAGATATTCTTGTTTCTTGAAAATATTCATAAATGTTGGTTTGATTCTAATTCTCCGTCTTTACATCCTATGCTCCCTCACATTGTTTTCATTTTGTTTCTTCGTTGTTAGTCTCCTTAAAAAATGTTAATGCAGATTTTTTTGGTTTGGTTATTATATTTCAGGTTTCTTTGAAACATCTTTTGATTATATTTACCTTCTTTTACATCTTACTTTGTTGTCTTTGCGTCTCCTCATTTAACTGTCCTTTCATTTTATTGTCTTTTTTTCCTTTGCTTCCCTGGCTTTGTTGGCCACTTTTTATTGCATTTTACTGAATATGCCACAAAGTTTTCTGAAACTTTTCTTTTGGTTCCTCAACTGAATCAGTTTCAGAGATTTGTTCACTCTGCATCTTCAAAGATAATTTTCCCTTTCTCTCAGATTTTGTTAATAATAAAAAAAAAAAAAACTGCCTCCATCTCCTTGCCCCTGAACATTCAATTTCTTTCTTTAAAAATTTTTAAATTTTATATTAGAGCATAGTTGATTAACAATGTTTTAGCTTCAGGTGTATATAAAAGTGGTTCAGCTGTACATATACATGTATCCTTTTTCAAATTATTTTCCCATTTAGGTTATTACAGAATTTTGAGCAGTATTCCCTGTGTAATAGTGTGGGTCCTTGTTGATTAGCTATTTTAAATATAGCAGTGTGTACATGTCAATCCCAAACTCCCAATCTGTCTATCCCCCCAACACTTCCTCTCTGGTAAGCATAAGTTCAGAAAGAACATTTGATTTCTTTGGAATAAAAAATATTGAAACCTTAGCAGCCAACTTGTATGTGGCTTATGTTGGCTTCACTGTCTATTTGGGTGACTGTTGAGAATGCTTTTCAAAGCTACTGATTTTCGCCTCTTTCCTACTTTAAATCTTGGTTCTCTGAAACATTGAAATAATGGAGTTTCTCAGTGTTTCTCAGCAGCAGTGATAGGATCAATTACAGAACTTTAAAAAGCATATCTTTCTGGACTTCAGACTTGGAAATTCTGTACATATATGAATATATTTAAAAGAATAATGGAGCAGGGCTTGGAACCCTGTATTATAAAAATAAGGTTTGATCTGACAGACTTGGGGCAGTTACTATTTGCTGCTAAGGTTTCCACTAAAGACACAAGAAAGAAAGCATCCTCGTGCTTTCTGTCCATCTGATTGGTCAACCAAGATGAATGGGGGGCAGGGGGTCAGGGAATACAGGAGAAAAACATGATAAAACAGAGAGAAACACAGCGAGAAAATTTTTGCAACTCCAAAATAAACTTGTAAGCAGAGAAGAGTTGGTTTTATTCCAAAGAGAATCTAAATTTGAATTAAAAATAAACAACAACAGATTTGAGTACTGGCAAGTACTTCAATTAGTACTATATTTTTCTCAACTCCTACCAGCTGGTTTTACTGTTGGAAATTACTCCTTCTAAGGAACACTGGCAGGCGAGCAGCCTGTGTGTTTGCACAGGACCTTGTGCTCAAAGGGCCCCATGCTTGGCTTAATTTCCTCTCATCACTTTCTTGAAATTCTTAATTTTATCTTTGAACTTGTAGTGAACTTGCAGTGGGATGATGGGGTATGTGTGTGAACAGAGGAGATACACACAATACACCTGTCTGCCATTCCTCACAGCACCATTTGTATATTGCTTTTGTGGTAAGCATAGAATTCTGGTGGACTCACCATGTGTGGGATTTTGAAAGACTGAAAGTGAGTCCCTTGGAATTTAGTGTGTTAATTTCCTATTGCTGCTGTAATTACCACAGACTTAGTGGCTTGAAAAATAAACATTTTCTTACAGGTACAGAAGTCAGAAGTCTGAAATGTGTCTTACAAGGTTAAAATCAAAGACTTTTCCCTGGAAGCCATAGGGGAGAATCTGTTTCTTTATGTTTAGTAGCTTCTAGAGGCTATATGGATGTGAGAGTTGGACTGTGAAGAAAGCTGAGCACCAAAGAATTGATGCTTCTGAACTGTGGTGTTGGAGAAGACTCTTGAGAGTCCCTTGGACTGCAAGGAGATCCAACCAGTCCATTCTAAAGGAGATCAGTCCTCGGTGTTCATTGGTGGGACTGATGCTAAAGCTGAAACTCCAATACTTTGGCTACTTCATGCGAACAGTTGACTCATTGGAAAAGACTCTGATGCTGGGAGGGATTGGGGGCAGGAGGAGAAGGGGAGGACAGAGGATGAGATGGCTGGATGGCATCACTGACTCAATGTACACGAGTTTGGGTGAACTCCGGGAGTTGGTGATAGACAGGGAGGTCTGGCGTGCTGCAATTCATGGGGTCACAAAGAGTCGGACATGACTGAGCGAATGAACTGAACTGAACTGAACTGAGAGGCTGCCTGCATACTTTGCCTCATGGCTGCATCCTCTGCTATTGTTAAAGCCAGTAGTATAATATTTTCCAGTTCCTTCTCTGCTAGCATTGTCACATTGCTTTATCTGATCCTCTTATCCTCTGTCTTCCTCTTAAAAGAATTATCTTGAGTTTACCCAGATAACCCAGGATAATATCTCCATCACAAGATCCTTAATTAAATCACTTATACAAAGCCCCTTTTGCCATGTGCAGGAACATATTCACGGGTTTCTTGATTAGATGATAGACAACTTTGTGGGCCAGTGGGATCATTATATAGCCTACCACACTATGTGAAGATACCACACTTTCCATTTGAATCAGAATTTGCTTCAAACACAAATGCCAACTTGATATTTTCAGAGAACTAGAACAAATAATTTCACAATTTGTATGGAAATACAAAAAACCTCAAATAGCCAAAGCAATCTTGAGAAAGAAGAATGGAACTGGAGGAATCAACCTGCCTGACTTCAGGCTCTACTACAAAGCCACAGTCATCAAGACAGTATGGTACTGGCACAAAGACAGAAATATAGATCAATGGAACAAAATAGAAAGCCCAGAGATAAATCCATACACTTATGGACACCTTATCTTTGACAAAGGAGGCAAGAATATACAATGGAGAAAAGACAATCTCTTTCGCAAGTGGTGCTGGGAAAACTGGTCAACCACTTTTAAAAGAATGAAACTAGAACACTTTCTAACACCATACACAAAAATACACTCAAAATGGGTTAAAGATCTAAACATAAGACCAGAAACTATAAAACTCCTAGAGGAAAACAAAGGCAAAACACTCTCTGACATAAATCACAACAGGATCCTCTAGGACCCACCTCCCAGAATATTGGAAATAAAAGCAAAAATAAACAAATAGGACCTAATTAAACTTAAAAGCTTTTGCACAACAGGGAAACAATAAGCAAGGTGAAAAGACGGCCTTCAGAATGGGAGAAAATAATAGCAAATGAAGCAACTGACAAAGAATTAATTTGAAAAATATACAAGCAACTCCTGCAGAAAAATAAATGACCCAATCAAAAAATGTGCCAAAGAACTAAACAGACATTTCTCCAAAGAAGACATACAAATGGTTAACAAACACATGAAAAGATCCTCAACATCGTCATTATCAGAGAAATGCAAATCAAAACCACAATGAGGTATCATCTCACACTGGTCAGAATGGCTATAATCCAAAAGTCTACAAGCAATAAATGCTGGAGAGGGTGTGGAGAAAAGGGAACACTCTTACACTGCTGATGGGAATGCCAAGTAGTACAGCCACTATGGAGAACAGTGCAGAGATTCCTTAAAAAACTAGAAATAGAACTGCCATATGACCCAGCAATCCCACTGCTGGGCATACATACCAAGGAAACCAGAATTGAAAGAGACACGTGTACCCCAATATTCATTGCAGCACTGTTTACAATAGCCAGGATATGGAAGCAACCTAGATGTCCATCAGCAGACAAATGGATAAGAAAGCTGTGGTACATATACACAATGGAATATTACTCAGCCATTAAAAAGAATACATTTGAATCAGTTCTAATGAGGTGGGTGAAACTGGAGCCTATTATACAGAGTGAAGTAAGCCAGAAAGAAAAACACCAATACAGTATTCTAACGCATAAATATGGAATTTAGAAAGATGGTAGCAATGACCCTATATGTGAGACAGCAAAAGAGACACAGATGTATACAACAGTCTTTTGGACTCTGTGGGAGAGGGTGAGGGTGGGATGGCTGGGAGAATGGCATGAAACATGCATATTATCATATATGAAACGAATCGCCAGTCCAGGTTCGATGCGTGAGACTGGGTTCTTGGGGCTGATGCATTGGGATGACCCAGAGGGATGGTATGGGGAGGGAGGTGGGAGGGGGGTTCAGGATGGGGAACACATGTACATCCATGGCGGATTCATGTCAATGTATGGCAAAACCACTACAATATTAAAAAAAAAGAAAAAAGTGTATTGAGGATGACAGTGAGCTTTGTGTTTATGTGTTTTATTTATTGATGTTTACCATAATGAGAAATGGAAACTAAAAAGTTTGACGTGAAGTGAAAGTCACTCAGTCATGTCCAACTCTTTGTGACCCAATTGACATACAGTTCATGGAATTCTCCAGGCCAGAATACTGGAGTGGGTAGCCTTTCTTTCTCCAGGGGATCGAACCCAGGTATCCCACATTGTTGGCAGATTCTTTACCAACTGAGCCACAAGGGAATAATTCCTTTTAAAAATAACAATAATGGCTATTGCATGTGTTTTTTAATAAAAATTAACCATATTGTTCCAAATTTTAAAAAAGAATGGTAAAAACAGTGGCTTTGATTTCCATTTCTGCAGATTTCTTTAGTAGCTGGCTTAATAAAAGACAGCTAGATCTTTATCTGCTTCCGCATTAACTATGTTGCAATATCACACATTATGTTGGTACTAGAAAATTTACAGCACATCCATGAAAGAATTATAGTGGAATATGGAAGTAAAATCTTATATTATCATGAAAATAGTTTTGAGTATTTTCATGGAGATTTCTGACCACACGGGAGAATTGTGGCCTTATATCCATGATTTCTCTTGCCACAGGGCCTTTGCATATACTCTTACCACTGATTAGGACAGCGCTTTTCTTGTCTACCAATTCTTTCTTTTTCAGCTTGAGGATCATTTTCCTAAGGAAAGCCTCTCTCATTTCCTTCAAAACATCATGCTTTGTGATTTTAGCCTTTTATAACACTGGTTACTTCCTGTCTAAAATCATTTGTCACAGTTCTACATATATCTGTATGATTATGTTTCAAGATAATAAGACTGTGTCTCACCATTGCATCCCATGTATGTAACATAGTATCTGGTTCATATAGCTATTGAATAATTATTGAATAAATAAATATATTAATCGATCTCAAAAATGGTAGAATTATTATCTAGAATAAATTTCTAAACATTACCAGTGATAATCAATAGGATCATTATTTTTCTCAAGACCAAGACATGGAAAGTTATAAACATTATTCTCTCTATATTACAACAAAACAAGAAGAATGAAGGTGATGAAGTTAAAACATAAGGGATTTGAATTGAAAGAATTTCTTGATATTCAGTTTCTACTTTAAACTAGAATTTTGAGATGACAAATTAGGAATAGATCAGTTATTCAAATACTTTGGTGGTTGGATGCCTAGCATTTGGCTACCTCTAGCAATGGCACCCCACTCCAGTACTCTTGCCTGGAAATCCCATGGACGGAGGAGCCTGGTAGGCTGCAGTCCATGGGATCACAAAGAATCGGACACAATTGAACAACTTTGTTTTCACTTTTCACTTTCATGCGTTGGAGAAGGAAATGGCAACCCACTCCAATGTTCTTGCCTGGAGAATCCCAGGGACGGGGGAGCCTGGTGGGCTGCTGTCTATGGGGTCGCACAGAGTTGGACACGACTGAAGCGACTTAGCAGCAGCAGCAGCTATATAAAAACTACCAGGTAAGAATAGATTGTAACATTGACACCAGGTGGTTTATTGGGGGATGACTTCATCTGCGTCTTACAGTGCTGAGTAGAACCAAGACTTTAGATGGAAGAATCAGTAAAGATATTGCATTGAGGTTTTTTTTCTAACAATTTTAGGAAAATGATTTCAGTGATTAAAAAAAATTTTGAATTATTATGGGTGTATGAAAATGTCATTTTTTAAAAAAAACACCTGAGAAAAGATCATATGCATAGTCAAAGGACTGCTCAAATTCTTGAATTCAGGATAAAATTTTGTATCGATTTTAGGGGATAGGTGAATTTCTGGTTTCTTGAGCTGTGACAGATTCTACGGCTAATTTGATATCAAGGTCTAGGACTACCTTATTTCTATCCCTGTTCCTACTTCAGTCAGTGCTTGGATGAATGAAGGTGTTTAATAAGAATGAATAAGTTGATAACTTCATGCAAACTTCTTTTCTTCACCAAACTCTCTAGAAACTGAATTGAGCTAAATTATTTGTTGTATAGAGTAATAGTGGCTTGAGTAAACTTGGTAGCTTAATACCCAGTTTCTGATTAATTTAATTTATAGGATTGTATTGATAATCCTTTTCTCTTATTTTCTACTAGAGATGGAGGGAAACAAGTCATTTATGTGGCTGATAGAAGTTATTAACATTGTCTATTGAGGATTTCAAGGGCATTTTCATTTTTATGTCCCCCTGTTATTACACCAATCCAGCAGGCAGTCATCTCCTTTGCCTCTTCAGGTATGAAATGGCAGCTGCTATAGAGACACAGCTTGGTTATTGTTCACAGAGTGGAGCAGAAGTTAATCACTGTTTGAAAACAATTGGCTGACATTAGACCAGAGAGTTAATTAAAGGGAAAATGTTGAGACAAGAATTATACTCATTTTTTAAAAAGTTTGTCTATATGACTAACAGTTGAAATCATTGAGAATAAGAACTGAAAGTTGGGCTCCTAAAGTCTAATAAGTTTGGTTTATTTAACTTTTAGATTGGCTTAATCTAAATTTACTTTGTTCCCCTTTGTTTTTAATGCACTCTGATTGGAAAATGATATTATACTGTTCAATGTCATCTGTCTTTTTACAGCTGTAAGAGTACATTTTTTTCCCCTTAGGTTTAGCTTCTCAGACTTCTTTAGAATGAATTTTGTCTTTCTCTCAAGGCCTGCTAGCCAAAGTCACTAGATAAAAGACCCTATAAAAATCTTCTCCAGGCTTTAAGTCTTTGTAATTTTAAATCCATTGACTAATTCAGTACCATTGAGTTCTCAGTCTTCAGAGGGACATCTTTTCATTTAATGGTCTTGCTTTCATTGAGATAAGGATATCTATTTTTGAAACACCTTTAATCCAAATGAAATTGAAATTATTAATTGAATTGTTCTGTATTTCCCCTTACAAAGGGTTTTCTAATTCTATGCCCTGTCATTTGTGTGCATAGAAACGACCAGAAAGGAGGTTAGTGGGAATGATCTACATGTTGGAATTAATGTGATCTTTTTAGAAATATAGAATCTATCATTTCAAGGTCAGCTTAAGGAGAAATAATACTTAAACAATAATATTTTTCTTGTGCATAACAATGAATATTTTCTCAATATTGTTATTTCATGGATTTTGAATAGAGACAGTCTGGTACAACATAGTGTAACAGATCTTCATTTCCAGGGTTCAACTTTTTGAGTTCAAATCTTGACACCATTCTTAGATCCTATGGGGCCTCTTTCCTTATGTCTAATAGGTTGATAGTAATAACAACATCTATCTCATCAGATGTTTTAAGGTTGCAGAGAACTAAGAATTAAGTAAATTTCTTGGAATAAGGCCTGGTTTAGAGTTAGAAGTATTATCATCATCATCACCTTAATTACTCGAGGATCCAGCTTGAAATATGACCACAGTTATACTCCCTGAGGGCTTTCCAGGTGGCTCAGTGGGTAAAGAATTCATCTGCAATGCAGGAGACTTAAGAGACATGGATTTGATCCCTGGGTCAAGAAGATCCCCTGGAGGAGGGCATGGCAACCCATTCCATATTCATGTCTGGAGAATCCCATGGACAGAGGAGCCTGGTGGGCTACAGTTCATAGGGTCACAAAGAGGCAGACATGACTGAATGGACTGAGCACACATGCGCACATACACTCCCTGAACCTCAAATCCCTGTAGATTTGGGAAAAACACTATTTATTGTTCACTCCAATGTTAATTTCCTTTTCTTCCTTGCCAACAGAATGCTGTGAGCAAAGTACCCAGTCATGGATATAAACTGTGAGATGTAAGCTTGTCATAGCTCTAGCATTTCTAGCCAGTGAAATGGAAAAAGGAATTTCCTGAGGCAACCATTTTCCTTTGTAAGTAACAGAGCTCATTTGTACCCTTCTCTTTTTTCCTGCTGTAGATTTTGTGACCTGAGGATATAATACCCAGTAGTGTGGCAGTCATCTTATTACCCTGAGGTTACAAGCCAGGCAAATTTTATATTGGAGGGACAGGTAGGAGGAGAAAAAGAGACTTGGTCTTTGTTGATGGCATTTTTGAAAATGGGACCACTTCTAGAGTTATAAATGATCAATATTCTTAAAGTTTAGGATATTATTAGTAAATTTTTCTTACTTGCAGCTGAAAACATCTTCATTGATACTGAATTCTTTTGTTTGCAAGTGACAGAGCCAACTCAAACTAGGGAATTTATTCAGGCACTGAGAACAGTTCATATAGTCAAATAAATTGCTACAAGAACCACAGTAGTTCTACAGCCCTCAGAGATGGAAACCACTGTACATTTCCCTCTCCATCCCTCCTCTCTGCTACTCTCTGTGTCAACCTCACTTATTCCTACTGCAGATAAACTCTTTTTCCAGTGTCATGGGTGCATGCGTGCCAAGATGCTTCAGTCGTGTCAGACTCTTTGCAATCACATGGACTGTAGCTGGCCAGGCTCCTCTGTTCACGGAGCTTCTCCAGGGAAGAATACTGGAGTGGGTTGCCATACTCTCCTCCAGGGTATCTTCCCAACCCAGGGATTGAACCTGTGTCTCTTATGTCTTCTCCACTGGATTCTTTACCAGTGGCATGAATATTCAATTAGAAAAAACAAAACAATAAAAATGGAATAATTTATCTTAGCTTCTGTTTGAAAAATAACTAGAAAAGGGTTCCAATTTGATTCTTGCACCGATTGCTATAGCCAGGGGAGGAGGTTAGATCAGTCCAGTGCTTTGACCAGGGGCGTGAGGTCTTTTTCTGGTAGACTAATTGGGACAATACACACATGTTGGGTAGAGAATGACGGTGGGGTGAGTAGCCATCCCTATTTATTTCTAGTATAAAAATTAAGTAGACGTGAAAAAGATTTTCCCTGGGGCCATTCAGGTCATGGCTTAGATCAGTTTCGATGTGTTCTGTGCTAGGGTCATTTCTCATCTTCCTAGACAGTTTGACCCTGTGTGTATGTGACCAGGAGAAATTCAAAACCTGCAGAATTGTGAGGGAGTGTTTTCCTGTGGGATTCGCTAATGTGTCTTGTATTCTTATTTCACAGAGGCTGTTTGCTCTGTGACTAGACTACATTGAGACTTGAAATAGGATCATCCAGGAAACACTGGGACTTGAAATGCGGGGGTAGTAAGATTATGTGTTAAACATTCTTGGGCTTTTATCAGAGCCTACTACTCATGGCTGGTTCTGAAGCCCGTTATAAAGAACGCTGCCTCTTTACCTCAGGTGTTTCTGGAAGGTCTCTCATCAGTGCTCACAGAGAACTGCATAGTGCGCTTGAGCCCTGCTCCACAGGGAACGCGGCTGCTGGTGCCACACTGCCTGCTAGGGCTGCCCTCACCCTTAGAAATGCTGCCGCTCAAACACTGCTTGTTTCTGCTCTGAGCTCTGTTGCCCTATTTGGCCACTTTATGGTTACTCCTTGCTCATGGAAGATCCTTTTCTGCCTCCCGTCAAGCTGCCACTGCCACAGTTATGACAACGGCTCTGTGGCACCTGTTACCCAGTAGCCCATGAAACAGTGAGCGGAATGCCTCTGCCCTCTTTACATGCTACATGCTTAAAGGTGTGTCTAAACCTCAGTCTCTTATGGGGGTTTTAATGAAGAGTTTGGATCTAATTTCTTATGTTATAGCCTGCCCCCTTTCCCTTGCCTCTCATAACCCCACTGCATAACACTTGGACTTAAAGATCATGCTTGGGGCTGTGCCATGACTAGACCAAGGGCATCCTCCACCATTTTCTGCAAGGATTTGCTGCTTAGCCAAGCTTGTCCTCTTGACATTTTTTTCCCCCTCTTTTGGGCTAAGTTGTTTCCTAGGAGTTTCTTCAGGTTTGAATAAAAGTAGATTTGTGGCAGGCTTGTTGTAGTTATCATTTATTTTATCCTGAATGTGCAGACTTGTCTAATCTGAGAAGTGGGTACCACTAGGCCCACGGTTTTCAGTCTTGGGTTTAAAAGATCAGCAACATTTCAGGAAAATACTTCTACAGGAGGTCCAATGTTATTTTGTCTAGTACAGTGTTGAAAAAAGTAACACAAAATACCCTCACTACTATGACTTACTATTTCCATTATTTTATAAATGAAAGATTAAAAAAAAACTCAAGGATGATAAAAATGACATAGTTTTAGTAAAAATTCTTCTGTTTCTAAAATATGCAACTGAAAATATACCTATAGACACATTCAGCAGTACCTGAACCTGACTGCACCTTATAATATACACAGTCACACAGTTTATAGACTTCATCCCTAGAAATGTTGATTTAAGACTGGTGATCTATATATTTAAAGACCTCCCTGGGTGATTCTAATGCACCTGGTCAGATTAGCATGGGGACTATTTTTTTCTTTTCTTTTTTTCTGCTATGAAGTGGTGAAAAATCAATTGCAGATCAACAATGGTCTATAGACTGGCTCTTGGGACTCAGCTGGCTCAAATAAAATATGGAACATTGATTATCTAGTATTTCCCTGAGATGCCCATCTGCTTTCTTTCCTAACTGAAAGAAAAAGGTACTAAACGATAAAATGTTAGAAAGGAAAACTATGTGACTAGATCCAGGTCAAGCATGACAAGTGAGTGTTAAGTGATAATGGAGCTCCTGTTAGTTGGCAGTGACTCTGCTAGAATGTCATGCTGAAGAGGATGCTACTGCTCAGCCCAAGCTTAGAAGAAATGTAATGATGGATTAGCACTGTCTCCTGTAGGGTAGAAGAGAAGTGTGTGGCTTGTGTGGCATTATTTGCTGTTTTTAGTTTGGCTCCTTATAGATGGATAATGTTTGAGCAAATGTTAGTGGTTTTATCTGCTCTAGCATTCTTTTCACTTATTACAATACAGAAGTCACCCATTTGAAACTATAGTAAAATAATTCCTGTAAGCCTGTCATCCAAAAGTCTTCATACATTAGGAAGTCATTTAATCTGGAGTTGAGTTTCAACTACTGTATTTAAATTGAAGCCATACTATTGTGTTACATTTATGTGTCCACTAAGATACCTTATTGTTTATTGAATGAATGTTTATTGGCTGTTTACTACACATCAATTATAGGCAGTGAAAATAGGTCCCAAGAATGGAGAATCCTTGGACTTCCCTGGTGGCCCAGATGGTAAAGAATCCGCCTGCAATGTAGAGGACTCAGGTTTGATCCCTGGGTCGGGAAGATCCCCTGGAGAAGGGAATGGCTACCTTCTCCAGTATTCTTGCCTGGAGAATCCCATGGACAGAGGATCCTGGCAGCTGTTCATGGGTTCGCAAAGAATCAGATATGACTGAGTGACTAACTACTTTCACTTTCATGGAGAATCCTTATCTCCAGGGGATTTTTTTCCCCCCATCGGGGGGAGTAGATCTCTAAATAAATAACAATAATTTAAAATATATAAGGTAGTCCAAAAACAGAGAAAGAATTAACTCTGGATTTTTCAATGAAGAAGAAAGAAATAAAACATTTCAGTTGAAATAGTGATAAAAGTTAGCCAAGTAAGTTGTTTCAAAGAAAACACTTTGCAGGTCCTGGAATGTGTTGCTGATGTGGTTGTTGAGTCTTTGGGCTACAATGTTTAGTCTTTGGGCTACAAAGATGTTTACTTCTTTGAGACAAGATATACTTCATTTATAATCTCTGATGGTGTTTAGTTTCAGTTCAGTTCAGTTGCTCAGTTGTGTCCGACTCTTTGCGACCCTATGAATTGCAGCACGCCAGGCCTTCCTGTCTGTCACCAACTCCCAGAGTTCACTCAGACTCACGTCCATCGAGTCAGTGATGCCATCCAGCCATCTAATCCTCTGTTGTCCCCTTCTACTCCTGCCCCCAGTCCCTCCCAGCATCAGAGTCTTTTCTAATGGGTCAACTCTTCTCATGAGGTGGCCAAAGTACTGGAGTTTCAGCTTCAGCATCATTCCTTCCAAAGAAATCCCAGGGCTGAAAAGGGACTCTCAAGAGTCTTCTCCAACACCATAGTTCAAAAGCATCAATTCTTCGGCACTCAGCCTTCTTCACAGTCCAACTCTCACATCCGTACATGACCACAGGAAAAACCATAGCCTTGACTAGACGGCCTTTGTTGGCAAAGTAATGTCCCTGCTTTTCAATATGCTATCTAGGTTGGACATAACTTTCCTTCCAAGGAGTAAGCATCTTTTAATTTCATGGCTGCAGTCACCATCTGCAGT